>NC_080165.1:41674025-42274476 GCF_950295315.1 Erinaceus europaeus
CTTGACCTACTTGTAGACCTCATAGTAGCCTTGCATCATTCCCCTTCCATATTGGGGGCACTTCTGGGTACATCTATCTGTTAGATAACTCCATTTCTTCTCTAAGAAGAACTGGGGCTGAGAACTGTTTGGAAGCAAATTTCTACCTCAAGGTCAAAACATCACAGTAACAAAAATGGTCAGCCTAATTAAAGCTGGCTTTGAAAGAAGGCTGGAATGCTGCTGTTGTAGGTGGATCCAAGGGAAAAGAGTATTTGAAGGCTTCAGTTTTGTGAATATAAACCAGGACTTCCCCCCTTTTCTTTTAAATATTTTCCACCTTGTACTATGAAACATTTGCTATACACAGAACATTATAAGAAGAATGCTAGAAGATAAGCTTTGTCTCATCTTTTTTTCTTTCCACACTCAGAGCTGGCCAAAACACTAACTACATAATTGGCCAAGTCTCAATGCCTGCAAAGTGTTTTTGGAACTGATATTTATTATACCCTCTTCTGTGACTTGCCTTTAACAGCACACACAGCCCACTAAGGGACTTTCCCCTTCGTGTTCTGCAGTTTGCACTGTATCTCCTTGGCAAGGCTCTTGGTGACTGCACAATCTCACACCTGCCAGTACTGGAAAGTTCTGGAAATAAGGACTCTGTGCCAGACATTCCTTTGGAGTACTTCCCTTTGTCAAGTTCCTCATTCTCCAGCCCATTAGACAAGTAACTGATTTCTTGAACTTGGTTAAACTTTTTTCAGTGAAGATAGTATGCAAAAAGCAGATCCAAGAACTGAAGCAGATGCCAAGGCCCTTGGGTTCTCACACTGTTATTCTCACTGCCTGTCTTATTGCCTCACTTTAGTATTACACCTCACACTTTCCAAAGCACCCTCACATCTGCTCCTCCTTTGTTCTTTATATGACAGCTCTATAAGAACGAGTGGGCAGACTCAGATCAAGTAATGTTTGTAGGGTTTGCCTTGTGCCAGGTTTCCTGCTTGGCGTTTCTCAAATATTTTATCTCAATGATGCTGTTAATAATCTTAGGAGGTAGGTGAAGGGATGGTACCTCCACTTAGATGAAAAACTTTAAGAACAGATTGCCCCAGAATTGAAAAGTGGACCCATTTTCTGTAATATTCTATGCCTCAGTTGAAATTCTTTTATTAACCATAATGCGACAATACAATTGTATCTACAAACTGAGCAATTTCACAGTTTAAAAACAGTGACCATGAGTTCCAGAGAAGTAACTCAGTGGAAGAGCACATGCCTTGCATGTATGAGGACCTGGGTTCTGTCCCCAGCACCACATAGTAAGAAGAATAAAGTGGCGGCATACCTGCTTAAGCACACACATTACAATGTTGAAGGACCTGGTTCAAGCCCCTGGTCTCCACCTGCAAGGAGGAAGCTTCACAAGTGGTGAAGCAGGGTTGTAGGTGTCTCTCTGTCTCTCTGTCTCTTTGCATCTCTATCTCTCCCTCCCCTCTCAATTTCTCTCTAATAATAAATAAATAAAATATTTAAAGAAAATATGTTTAAAAAGCACCACTAAAAAAGAAGACAAATGTCTGAATGATCTGTTCTCTTTCACAATTAAAAGAAGAAAGAACAAAGACTAAAAAGAAAGAGAAAGAAAAACGATGACCAAGACTCATGACCAGTTTGTTACTTATACCCACTCAGGGACCATTTAGTCCTTGACAAGTGTCTGCCCTACATCTGGGCCTTCAGAAGAACAATACTTACTGAACTTGGAGTCGAAGTGCCTTGAATACTGTCAACTTGTTTTTGTTCTATTTTATTAGTAATAAAACTATTTATGGAAATTTTCTATACTTGCTATTTTATAGAGGCAACACAAAGTACAAAAAAAAAAGCTAACATATACCCAATTCCAACTCCCCATAGAACCCAGTATCTGCTAAGTATCTGCACTAACATTTCAACTAAATCACATAAATAAACAAACTTTTTCACATACTTTCGTTTGTTGGTTTGTTTTCCATAGTTCTTAAAATTACTGTAGATTGTCCTTTTTTTCCTTTTTCTTAAGGGAGGCTGAGATGGTTAATAATATAACTTTGGTGTCCTTAAATTTAAATTTCCCTAGTTCTTTTATTCAAACATAAAATGCATGTAATACCACATGTGTGGGATAACAGTATAAAAGATATACTGAGTCATGATGAGTAGATTCCGCATCATACATGTGATAATGGAATATAGATAACGAAACACATAAATTTGTAAAAAAAAATTTCATGAGGGGTTCGCGGAAGATGGCAGACTGAGAAGCTGCTAGTGGCTTGAGCTCTGACCACATCTCCTGGAAATGGTAGGATTTTCTGCCTTTAGTAGGCCAGCCAATAAGGGGTCCTAGCAGTAACACCAAGGAGGTGACTATAACTTAATTTGGGTTAAGAATTAGAGTAGGAAAAAAGGGGGAAAATATTTTTTTTCCTTTTAATTTTTTAGCTTACCTCCTTCTCCGCTCCCTCTCCCCCCCCAACCAGTCCCTGGGGACCAGCTCCTAGCAGGCTCCAGCTAGGAGCTCCTTTTCTTTACCAAATTCCTGTCCCACCAGGGAGTATCATTAATTCTAAATCTATACCCTTCTGAAAACTCTGGCCTTTTTTCTTTCTAAGTAGCCAACCCTCCCCACCTCACCCCGCATAGCTAATTAAATAATTAAAAATAAATACATTTAATTAAAAACCTTTCCTTTCACTGCTCTTTTATGACTGTTCTTTTTCTTATCTTTTTCTTTTTTCTCTCTCTCTCTTTCTTTTTTTTTCTTTTTCTCATTCTTGCCATCCTTTCTTCCTTAATCCTACAGCTTCCAAAGTCACACCCCCCAGCCCCCACACCACCAAACAGTGTGCTTTTTTTGAATTCATTGATACACATTTGGGAATTTCCTTTCACTGCTCTTTAATTACAGCTCTTTTTCTTATTTTTTCCCTTTTCTCTCTCTTGCCTCTTTTTTTTTTTTTATCTTGTCATACACTTCTTCCTGCTTCTTTGCCTTTCTGAATTTGTGAATTATTTTGGGGAAGGAATCTGACTCAGAGTGGACTCTCTATGTGTGTATCTCTGCTTTAGTTCGCTTTCCCTTCTTGTTACCCCTAGAATATACAGTGGATAGTAGATTTGCATAACTGTCTATTCTTGCTATCCTTTCTTTCTTTTCTCTTTCTTCACTGGGATTTGGTTACTATTTATTCACGGACTGGAGAAATTGTTTGGCTAACTGGTAACGATTAAACTGCTTCAATACTTGCTTCAGTTGCTACTGTAATTCCTGAGGATGGTGAGTGCAATTGTCATAAAGGTATTTAGTACAGTGTTACTTGTACTCAAGACACAACAACTAAGGAACAACAGAGCATAAAAAAAACACATAAATAAAAAAAATGGGTAGATCAAAGACAAATAAAACTGCTACTCCAATGAATGAAGAAAAGAGCCCAGAAGAAACTACAAATCAGCCAGAAGTAACCATAGATAAGAAAAGTATGCAAGCAATAATAAACTTATTAATCACAGAAATGAAAACAACATTGGAGGAAAGGAATGGCAGTATTAGGGAAACAACAGTTGAGACCCCCAAGGAACATACTGATTATCTTGAGGCAATTAGAGAACTGAAAGCTGAAATAGCTGTAATGAAGAAAGAAGTGAAGGCAAGGGAAAGCAGACTAACAGAAGCAGAAAACAGAATTAGTCAGACAGAGGATGAGTTAGAGAAAACTAAGAAAGAGGTGAAAGAGCTTAAAAAGAGATTGAGAAACACTGAAAACAACAACAGAGACATATGGGATGATCTCAAAAGAAGTAACATTCGTATAATTGGCCTGCCAGAGGAAGAAAGAGAGGAAGGGGAAGCAAACATCTAGAGGAAATAATAGAAGAAAACTTCCCAGACCTGAATAACAGAAAGGACATCAAGATTCAAGAGGCCCAGAGAGTACCAAACAGAATCAACCCAGACCTGAAGACACCAAGACACATCATAGTCACAATGAGAAGAAGTAAGGATGAAGAAAGGATCCTAAAGGCTGCAAGGAAGAAACAAAAAGTCACATACAAGGGAAAACCCATAAGATTATCTGCAGACTTCTCCACTCAAACTCTAAAAGCCAGAAGGGAATGGCAAGATATCTATTGAGCCCTGAATGAAAAAGGGTTTCAACCAAGGAAAATATATCCTGCTAGACTTTCATTCAAACTAGATGGAGGGATCAAAACCTACTTAGACAAACAACAGTTAAAGGAGGCAACCATCACCAATCCGGCCCTGAAAGAGGTTCTAAAAGACCTCTTACAAACAAGAACATCACTATAATACTTGCAATATATCAGAGCAAACAAAATTTTTTTTGAACAATGGCACTACAATACATTAAATCCATAATGTCAATAAACGTCAATGGCTTAAACTCACCCATCAAAAGGCATAGGGTGGGGGGATGGATCAGAAAACATAACCCAACCATATGCTGCTTGCAAGAATCCCATCTGTCACAACAAGATAAACACAGACTTAAAGTGAAAGGATGGAAAACTATCATACAGGCTAACGGACCACAAAAAAGGATAGGAACAGCCATTCTCATCTCAAACACGATAGATTTTAAATTAAATAAAGTAATAAAAGATAGGCAAGGACATTACATAATGATTAGAGGGTCAATCAGCCAAGAAGACTTAACAATTATTAACATCTATGCACCCAGTGAGGGACCATCTAAATACATTAAGCACCTACTGAAAGAATTTCAAAAATACATCAATAGTAATACAATAATAGTGGGAGATTTCAATACCCCACTCTCACACTTAGACAGATCAACAAAGCAGAGAATCCATAAAGATACAAGAGAATTGAATGAAGAGATTGACAGACTAGACCTCTTGGACATTTTCAGATTCCACACCCCCCAAAAATTGGAATACACCTTCTTTTCAAATCCACATAACACATACTCAAGGATAGACCACATGTTAGGCCACAAAGACAGCATCAATAAATTCAAGAGCATTGAAATCATCCCAAGTATCTTCTCAGACCACAGTGGAGTAAAACTAACATTTAACAACAAACAGAAAATTATTAAAAGTGACAGAATTTGGAAACTAAACAACATACTCCTTAAGAACCACTGGGTCAGAGACTCACTCAGGCAGGAAATTCAAATGTTCCTGGAAACAAATGAAAATGAAGACACAACCTATCAAAATATTTGGGACACAGCTAAAGCAGTACTGAGAGGGAAACTTATAGCCATACCATCACATATTAAACACCAAGAAGAAACTCAAATGAACGACCTTACTGCACACCTCAAGGACTTAGAGGAAGAGGAACAAAGGAACCCTAAAGCAACCAGAAAGACAGAAATCACTAAAGTTAGAGCAGAAATAAACAACATCGAAAATAAAAGAACCATACAAAAGATCAATGAAGCCAAATGTTGGTTCTTTGAAAGATTAAACAAAATTGACAAACCACTAGCCAGACTCACCAAACAAAAAAGAGAGAAGACTCAAATTAAAAGAATTGTAAACGATGGAGGAGATATTACAACTGACACCACAGAAATCCAGAGAATCCTGTGAAACTTCTATAAAGAACTATACACCACCAAGCTAGAGAATCTGGAAGAGATGGAACAATTCCTAGAAGCATATGCCCTTCCAAAACTGAACCAAGAAGAACTACAAAATCTAAATGCAACAATCAGAGACAAAAAAATTGAAACCGTTATTAAGAATCTCCCCAACAACAAAAGTCCTGGACCAGATGGCTTCACAAACGAATTCTACAAAACTTTCAGGAAACAGTTAGTACGCATACTTATTAAGCTTTTCCATAAGATTGAGGAAACAGGAATACTCCCTTCCACCTTCTATGAAGCCAACATCACCCTGATAGCAAAAGCTGATAGGGACAGAACAAAAAAGGAAAACTACAGACCAATATCTCTGATGAACATAGATGCCAAAATATTAAACAAGATCTTGGCCAACCGGATACAGCAACACATCAAAAAGATTGTTCATCATGACCAAGTGGGATTCATCCCAGGAATGCAAGGCTGGTTCAACATCCGTAAGTCAATCAATCCCATTCACCACTTCAAGAAAAGCAAAGCCAAAAACCACATGATTATCTCAATCAAAGCAGAGAAAGAGTTTCACAAAATCCAACACCCATTCATGCTCAAAACTCTACAATAGATGGGAAATTCCTCAAGATAGTGGAGTCTATATATAGCAAACCTACAGCCAACATCATACTCAATGGACAGAAGCTGAAAGCATTCCCCCTCAGATCAGGGATTATACAGGGATGTCCTCTGTCACAATTACTCTTCAACATAGTATTGGAAGTTCTTGCCATAGCAATCAGGCAAGAGAAAGAAATCAAAGGAATACAGATTGGAAGGGAAGAAGTCAAGCTACCTCTATTTGCAGATGATATGATAGTATACATAGAAAGACCTAAAGAATCCAGCAGAAAATTACTGGAAGTTATTAGGCAATATAGCAAGGTATCAGGCTACAAAATCAATGTACAAAAATCAGTGGCATTTCTTTATGCAAACACTAAATCTGAAGAAGAAGACATCCAGAAATCACTCTCATTTACTGTTTCAGCAAAATCAATCAAATACCTAGGAATAAAGTTGACCAAAGAAGTGAAAGACTTGTATGCTGAAAACTATGAGTCGCTACTCAAGGAAATAGAAACTGATACCAAGAAATGGAAAGATATCCCATGCTCATGGATTGGAAGAATAAATATCATCAAAATGAATATTCTCCCCAGAGCCATATACAAATTTAATTCAATACCCATCAAAGTTCCACCAGGCTTCTTTAAGAGAATAGAACAAACACTAAAATCATTTATCTGGAACCTGAAAACACCTAGAATTGCCAAAACCATCTTAAGGAAAAGAAACAGAAATGGAGGCATCACATTCCCAGACCTTAAACTATATTATAAAGCCATCATCGTCAAAACAGCATGGTACTGGAACAAAAATAGGCATACAGACCAGTGGAACAGAATTGAAAGCCCAGAAGTAAATCCCAACACCTATGGGCATCTAATCTTTGATAAGGGGGCCCAAAAGATTAAATGGAAAAAGGAGGCTCTCTTCAATAAATGGTGCTGGGAAAACTGGGTTGAAACATGCAGAAGAATGAAATTGAACCACTTTATCTCACCAGAAACAAAAATAAACTCCAAATGGATCAAAGACCTAGATGTCAGACCAGAAACAATCAAATACTTAGAGGAAAACATTGGTAAAACACTTTCCCACATACACCTCAAGGACATCTTTGATGAATCAAACCCAATTGCAAGGAAGACCAAAGCAGAAATAAACCAATGGGACTACGTCAAATTGAAAAGTTTCTGCACATCCAAAGAAACTATTAAACAAACAGAGAGACCCCTCACAGAATGGGAGAAGATCTTCACATGCCAGACATCAGACAAGACACTAATCACCAAAGTATATAAAGAGCTCAGCAAACTTAGCACCAAAAAAGCAAATGACCCCATCCAAAAATGGGCAGAGGAAATGAACAAAACATTCACCACAGAGGAGATCCAAAAAGCTAACAAACATATGAAAAACTGCTCTAGGTCACTGATTATCAGAGAAATGCAAATCAAGACAACACTAAGATACCACCTCACTCCTGTAAGAATGGCATACATCAAAAAGGACAGCAGCAACAAATGCTGGAGAGGATGTGGGGACAGAGGAACCCTTTTACATTGCTGGTGGGAATGTAAATTGGTACAGCCTCTGTGGAGAGCAGTCTGGAAAACTCTCACAAGGCTAGACATGGACCTTCCATATGACCCAATAATTCCTCTCCTGGGGTTATACCCCAAGGACTCCATAACACTCAACCAAAAAGAGGTGTGTACTCCTATGTTCATAGCAGCACAATTCATAATAGCTAAAACCTGGAAGCAACCCAGGTGCCCAACAACAGATGAGTGGCTGAGAAAGCTGTGGTATATATACACAATGGAATACTATGCAGCTATCAAGAACAATGAACCCACCTTCTCTGACCCATCTTGGACAGAGCTAGAAGGAATTATGTTAAGTGAACTAAGTCAGAAAGATAAAGATGAGTATGGGATGATCCCACTCATCAACAGAAGCTGACTAAGAAGATCTGAAAGGGAAACTAAAAGCAGGACCTGATCAAATTGTAAGTAGGGCACCAAAGTAAAAACCCAGTGGTGAGGGGTAGGCATGTAGCTTCCTGGGCCAGTGGGGGGTGGGAGTGGGCGGGAGGGATGGGTCACAGTCCTTTGGTGGTGGGAATGGTGTTTATGTACACTCGTAGCAAAATGTAGACATATAAATCAGTAGTTAATTAATATGAGAGGGGGAAATCAATTGTATGTCTCAAAGTTTCTCAAAAGACAAACTGAATCTTTTTAATATATAGGCTATGTATTTGATATGCGGACTCTCTCAAAAGCCTAGACCAAGTAGATTAGAAGCTTCCAATAGCACAGCTATATACAAGATACTGGGTACTGTCCAGCAAACCATAACAAAGGGACTTTTCAAAGTTAACCCAATTACCAAATAATGTGATGATAATATTAACTACTGATTGTCTTTTTGAACCCTAAGACAGCAGGAACATCACATCTTCAATATAGAGCCCCTACTTCCCCCAGTCCTGGAACCCTTGTATAGGGCCCACTTTCCCGTATGCATCTCCCAATCCAAACCAAATAACATTGCATCTGCCGATCACAACCTAACCAAAGCAACGATTGCTACCTCAACATGCTTCACCTCAGAATGTGTCCAGAGACTTCACGTGTGGAATGACAACCCTTCAGCTTCATTACTCGGGTGAGACCTTTCCTTTAATAGTACACTCTAATTTCATCTCAGGTAGTTCACTTTCTAACAAAGTCCCATAACCTAGATATACACCAGTTTCTGTGAGAGAGAGCTTATGTGCACACGTATCCATAAACTACTGCAAAATATATACCTGAAAGCAGGACTACACTAGAGTTTGCAGTGAGTACCTCCCTAACACTTCCTCTCCACTATTCCAAGGTTGGGATCCTTGATTGCTCAACAAATTGTTTGGCTTCATATGTTAACTCTCTTTTCAATCACCAGGTTCCAGATGCCACCAGGATGCTGGCTAGGCTTCCCTGGATTGAAGACCCCACCAATGTGTCCTGGAGCTCAGCTTCCCCAGAGTCACACCCTACTAGGGAAAGAGAGAGGCAGACTGGGGGTATGGACCGACCAGTCAACGCCCATGTTCAGCGGGGAAGCAATTACAGAAGCCAGACCTTCTACCTTCTGCAACCCTCAACGACCCTGGGTCCATGCTCACAGAGGGATAGAGACTGGGAAAGCTACCATGGGAGGGGGTGGGTTATGGGGATTGGGTGTTGGGAATTTTGTGGAGTTGAACCCTTCCTACCGTATGCTTTTGTTCACTAATCCTTTCTTAAATAAAAAATTAAAAAATATATATATCACACAAACAAAGAGACCCCTCACAGAATGGGAGAAGATCTTCACATGCCATACATCAGACAAGAAACTAATCACCATAATATATAAAGAGCTCAGCAAACTTAGCACCAAAAAAGCAAATGATGCCATCCAAAAATAGGCAGAGGATATGAACAAAATATTCACCTCAGAGGAGATCCAAAAGGCTAACAAACATATGAAAAACTGCTCTAGGTCACTGATTGTCAGAGAAATGCAAATTAAGACAACACTAAGATACCACCTCACTCCTGTAAGAATGGCATACATCAAAAAGGACAGCAGCAACAAATGCTGGAGAGGATGTGGGGACAGAGGAACCCTTTTACATTGCTGGTGGGAATGTAAATTGGTACAGCCTCTGTGGAGAGCAGTCTGGAAAACTCTCACAAGGCTATACATGGACCTTCCATATGATCCAGTAATTCCTCTCCTGGGGTTATACCCCAAGGACTCCATAACACCCAACCAAAAAGAGGTGTGTACTCCTATGTTCATAGCAGCACAATTCATAATAGCTAAAACCTGGAAGCAACCCAGGTGCCCAACAACAGATGAGTGGCTGAGAAAGCTGTGGTATATATATACACAATGGAATACTATGCAGCTATCAAGAACAATGAACCCACCTTCTCTGACCCATCTTGTACAGAACTAGAAGGAAATATGTTAAGTGAGCTAAGTCAGAAAGATAAAGATGAGTATGGGATGATCCCACTCATCAACAGAAGTTGAATAAGAGGATCTGAAAGGGAAACTAAAAGCAGGACCTGATCAAATTGTAAGTAGGGGACCAAAGTAAAAACCCTGTGGTGAGGGGTAGACATGCAGCTTCCTGGGCCAGTGGGGGGTGGAATTGGGTGGGAGGGATGATTCACAGTCTTTTGGTGGTGGGAATGGTGTTTATGTACACTCCTAGCAAAATGTAGACAGATAAAACACTAGTTAATTAATATGAGAGGGGGAAAATCAATTGTATGTCTCAAAGTTTTTCAAAACACAAACTGAATCTTTTTAATATGTAGGCTGTGTATTTGATATGTAGACTCTCTCAAAAGTCTAGACCAAGTAGATCAGAAGCATCCAATAGCACAGCTATATACAAGATACTGAGTACTGTACAGGAAACCCTAACAAAAGGACTTTTCAAAGTTAACCCAATTAACAAATAATGTGATGATAACATTAACTATCGACTGTCTTTTTGAACCCTAAGACAGCAGGAACCTCACATCTCCACTATAGAGCCTCTACTTCCCCCAGTCCTGGAACCTTTGGATAGCGTCCACTTTCCCGTATGCCTCTCCCAATCCATATCAAATAATATTGCATCCGCCGATCACAACCTAACCAACGCAATGATTGCCACCTCAACATGCTTCACTTCAGACTGTGTCTAGAGACTTCACGTGTGGAATGACAACCCTTCAGCTTCATTACTCGGGTGAGACCTTTCCTTTCATAGTACACTCTAATTTCATCTCAGGTGGTTCACTTGCTAACGAAGTCCCAAAACCTAGATATACACCAGTTTCTGTGAGAGAGAGCATATGTTCACACGTATCCATAAACTATTGCAAAAATATATACCTGAAAGCAGAAGTACACTAGAGTTTGCAGTGAGTACCTCCCTAACACTTCCTCTCCACTATTCCAAGCTTTGGGTCCATGATTGCTCAACAATTTGTTTGGCTTCGTATGTTAACTCTCTTTTCAATCACTAGATTCCAGATGCCATCAGGATGCTGGCCAGGCTTCCCTGGATTGAAGACCTCACCAATGTGTCCTGGAGCTCAGCTTCCTCAGAGACCCACCCTACTAGGGAAAGAGAGAGGCAGACTGGGAGTATGGACCGACCAGTCAACGCCCATGTTCAGCGGGGAAGCAATTACAGAAGCCAGACCTTCTACCTTCTGCAACCCACAATGACCCTGGGTCCATGCTCCCAGAGGGATAGAGAATGGGAAAGCTATCAGGGGAGGGGGTGGGATATGGAGATTGGGTTGTGGGAATTTTGTGGAATTGTACCCCTCCTACCCTATGGATTTGTTAATTAATACTTTCTTAAATAAAAAAAATTTTTAAAAATAATAAAAAAACAAAAACAAAAAAAAATTCATGAAAACTGTGATGGTGATGGGGAGTAGGGAGTGGTTTGAACTATACCTCTATAGTTTTCAATCTTGTATATCATTACTAAGTCAATAAAAATTTTTAATAACAATAAATAAATGAATTTGCAAAAAAAGATGAAAGTGTACAAAATTCCTGTGGATTCTCTATATCTTAATGCCTCTTTTGATCTAATTGTTTTGATGTTTCAGACATAAAGTCACAATAGACACTATTATAATGAGCCCTATTGAATGTATATAGGTAATAAACCTTTTTGCCTTCCTGTTTTAGTTTTAGGTTCAGTTTCTAAGGTCTGAAGATGAAAATGATGGTGGGAGGGTAAGGAAAAATTATCCCCTATCCTTCAAGGTTCTTCCAAGGTTAGGTGAATAATCAAGCAAGTATAAAATAGTGTAATAAGAGTTATTAGAAATGTATAATCCCTCTCTCCACTGTTAATGGCCATCTCTATCAGGAACAACAAAATAGACTCTTTTGTGGGCCCTCCATAGGACCTTACCCTCAACTTCGATCAACAATGGTAGAGAATGTTCCATCTTCCAAAGGGATGGACAAGATACTCTATACTACACCTGAGAAAGATGGGTCGATACCGGGGCATCTTGGAATGTTCCTACTCATGACCACGGAATGTGAACTCAGATCTACAGGGATGCAGAGGTCGCATAGGCTCCTAAGCTGAATATGGACCCCAGACCAAATCAAATTGATGGGGTTTACAGTCAACAATATTTATACCCCTTCCCCATATTTGGGAGCTACTCTCTTCCCTGATCCAGCTTTCTGTCCTTTTTCCAGCCATGACATCATCTCCCCAGACAATAACTTGGATCCACCTGCATATCAGATTTCAGGTTCAGGAAAAAAAAAAACTGGTATAGCCACAGGCCCTTTAGAATATGAGTAAAATATGCCTAACTCTTCATCTGCACTATTCCAGTCTTTAGGTCCATGATCCTTCAACAATTTGTTTGGTTTTGTATGTTAACTCTCTTTTCAGCTACCAGATTCCAGATGCTAACATGATGCCAACCAGACTTCCCTGGACAGACTACCCCACCAATGTGTCCTGGAGCTCAGCTTCCACAGAGCCCTACCCTACTAGGGAAAGAGAGTGGCAGGCTAGGAGTATGGATGGGCCAGTCAACGCCTTTGTTCAATAAGGAAGCAATTACAGAAGCCAGACCTTCTACCTTCTGCATCCCACAATGACCTTGAGTCCATACTACCAGAGGGATAAAGAATAGGAAAGCTATCAGGGGAGGGGATGGGATACTGAGAGCTGAGGTGGGAACTGTGTGGAATTGTACCCCTTACCCTATGGTTTTGTTAATGTCTCCTTTTTATAAAAAAAAAAAAAAAAAAAAAAAACGTATTAATGTTCAAATTCCTCTGTACATAAGAGAATGTCATGGATTTTGAGAAAGCTCATCCATGTTATCTTAGGAACCTACAGAAAGTTTTCTAGTGAAGAGGTTGGAATAAGAAGAAAGGAAGTCAATTAAGGCTTCAAAACTTCTGTCTAGCACCAGACAATACTACTTAGTTCTACCAGGTTGCCTCAATATTTTAGTCAGACAGCTGTGGATTACAGTGATTCTTTACCCCTCTTGACAGAGCAGATCCTCTAGAGAAGTCTTTATTTTAAAGTTAATATACATTTTGCCTTTAGGGGTTCCACTTATGAAATCAGTTCTCTTGACAAAGTCATACTTTGTGAGCAAAGAGATTTTTCACTCCTTACACTGGCAAAAAGAATGATGGGGGAAAAAAATTTTACACATGTACACAAGAGTCATAGAAAGGAAGTGAGAATTCAAATTAGGCATGGGAATATTTCATTTTAATAAGGGTGAAATAAAGTATATAGAAATAACAAGACAGAAAATTATTTTAATTGCCACCAGGGTTCTTGCTGGGGCCTCAATGTCTTTTTTAGTCCCCTTTCTTTAATTGATAAGACAGAGAGAAACTGGGAGGGAGGGAAGAATGGAGGTGGGGAGAGAGAGAGAGAGGGAGAAAGGGCCTGCAGCATTGTTTCACCACTCATGAAGGACATGGGGTTTGAACCCTAGCCCTTGTGCATAATAACATGTGCACTCAACCCAGAGTGCCACCACCCAGCCTCTAGAAGTGACAAGACAAATTAAAAGAAGTTTGGGCTTCTAGGACTACTATGTGTTATGAAGTTAAATATATTAGGGAAACTAATGAAGACATTTAGTTATCTCAGTGCAGAGTAATAATGACTATGGAAGGATTTGTCCATGGAAATATTCCCTACAGGACTATTTAGAACTAAAAAATATAATATGTATTTGATACAGAATGAAAATCATTATGACTATAACTGCTAACTTTTATGCAGTGAATACTGTTGAGTAATGTGGTAAAGCTTGTTTTTTTTTTTTTTTTTGCTTTTTAGAAAGGATTCTGTTCAATCTTTACAATATATTAATCTTTAGAAATCAATGTAAAAAGGTATTTAACATACAACACTACTTTAAAAATATACATGTATACATATATACATATATATGAAATGTATTGGGGGCCAAGCGGTGGTGCACCTAGTTAACTGCACATACCACCATGCTCAAGGATGCAGGTTTGAGCCCCCAGTCCCCACCTGCAAAGGGGACACTTCACAGGAGGTAAAGCAGATCTTCAGGTGTCTATCTTTCTCTATCTCTATCCTCTCCTCCCCTCTCAATTTCTTTTTGTCCTGTCAAATAAAATATAAAGAAAACAAACACAAATGAAAAAATGGGCACAGGGAGCGGTGGATTAATGCCAGCACCAAGCCCCAGCAAAAACTCTGGTGGTAAGAAATGAGAGAGAGAGAGAGGAAGAAATGAGAGAGAGAGAGAGAGAGAGAAAGAAAGAAAGAAAAGAAAGGTATCTGTGTGAATAAAAATAATTGGAAAGATCTATATCAAATTGTTGCTAGTGATTATTAAAAATAAGATTACTTTGATTTTCTTTTTGTTGATACCTCCTTTTATTTATGTCTTTCAACCCTTATAATAAGAAACAAAATGTTAACTCTCTTTTCAGCCTCCAGGTTACAGATGCCATCAGGATGCCGGCCAGGCTTCCCTGGACTGAAGACCCCACCAATGTGTCCTGGAGCTCCGCTTCCCCAGAGCCCCACCCTACTAGGGAAAGAGAGAGGCAGACTGGGAGTATGGACCGACCAGTCAACGTCCACGTTCAGCGGGGAAGCAATTACAGAAGCCAGACCTTCCACCTTCTGCAACCCACAATGACCCTGGGTCCATGCTCCCAGAGGGATAGAGAATGGGAAAGCTATCAGGGGAGGGGGTGGGATTTGGATATTGGGTGGTGGGAACTGTGTGGAGTTGTACCCCTCCTATCCTATGGTTTTGTTAATGTATCCTTTCTTAAATAAAAAATAAATTAAAAAAATAATAAGAAGAAACAAAAATAAAAGCAACTCCTTAATATTCTACTATTTTTATCCTTCTTGCTTTTAATAAAGTGCACATATCTAATTATAAACATATGTGTACAATTCTAAAGACCTTTAATTTTTATAACATAAATGTAAGTAGATATATTAAATAAAGCCCTATAATCAAGGATAAAGCTGATAAATACCCAATGAATTAGCTCATTGGCCACCTCATTTTTCCTAGATAATATATGTCCTGAGGCTTGTTTCGTCAGAAATGAGGTATATTTGTCTCCTTAGTCTTGTAGGGTTGGCTCAAAGTGCCATAAATCATTCTGTCTAGAGCTCAGAGAGAGCCCTCTGGAAACAGGGAGAGGTGTAACAAGCTGGTCCAGACTTCGCAGCAATGATGAAGGTGCCCAGCTGCTGGGATGGAACCAGGCATAGGCACAAACATAATGATGAAGAGTGTCATTTCCTGCCTCACTAACCTGCACTGCAGGCGTGGCCCCCACCTACCCCACTCACACCCACATAGCACTTCTTCCCTCGGAATTCACATGAAATTGAATAAGATTTTTCTTTCTGGCTTCCAGGGAGCAAAATGTAGTATGGTGGCACAGCATAATGTAAAAACAAAGACCCGATAGGCAACAGAACATGGGAAGATTTCGCCTTTGTAGCAAAAAAGGAAAAGAACCACAAGGAAGGTCAAATGCATTACAGAAAAAAACAAAACAAAAAACAAACAAACAAACAAAAAACACTACTCTGGTTCTTGCAGGTGTTTTAATAAAAATTTCCTTGATGTGTAATAGAAACATCAACATAAACTGCAAAAAGACTTCTTCACACACACACACACACACACACACACACACACACACACCCCAATACTCATGGTCTAATTTTATTTATCTTGACTTAAGTTAAGGATCTTATAGACACGAGGCAAAGCCCACTACCCATCTCGGGGCTCAGGGAAAGCTGTATGTAGATGCAGTATGATTGCTGCAGGTCGACACCAAAGAATCAAAGTAAAAGTCTTAATTTAAATACAGACATTGGTTGTACCATGTCTTGCATGACTTGATGAAGTCTATCTGTGCCATGCATCTTTTTGATAGTTCAATGTCACATTCTCCTCTTGTGTACTAAGGCCAAGAGTCAAAAGAAAAGCATTCTGGGAGTGGAGGTGTTCATACACATCTCCCTCAACATTCCTGAAAAAAATTCCCTTTCTTTTTCAGGTGACCTGGATCTGCTTGCCACAAACTTCCCTTCACCCAAGCTGTTATTCACTGAGCACAGGTTCTCACTTAGAAGCTAGATGGAACTCTAGGGAGTTTCAGGGTGTTGGATACGCATTAGCCCTGGTGTTTATCATCTACTCCCTTCTGCTGTTACACATTTATCATTCTTCTGTCACAAAGACACCATTCACGTCCCCATGTATGTTTATTTGCCTAAGTCAGCTATCACCCTGTGCCAGAGCTGACAATGGTTTTTGCTAGCTAGTTTCTAACTTTCAGTGCACAGACCTATAAGAGTATAAATATCCCTCCTCTTACCCAGGGACAGAAGTCAATGCACCCAGGAGAGAAACGGCAGGTGCAAAAGTGATCAGCTTTCCCTAGAAAGTCTCCCCAGATCCCATCTGTCCAGCACACAGACCTCCTTTCCATTATTGCTCTTGGAAACAGAGATGCTGTGTTTGAGCTGGCTCTTGTTAAGAATCAAGCCTTGGGGCTTAGCAGTGGTACACATGGTTGAGCACATACATTGCAAAGCACAAAGACCCAGGTTCAAGCTCCACCCCCCACCCCGTCCCCATTTGCAGGAGGAAGTTTCCTATCTGGTGAAACAGGGCCGCAGGTATCTCTCTTTGTCTCTGTCTCACTCAATATCCCCTCCCCTCTCAATTTCCCTCTGTCCTGTCAAGTAAATGAAAGATTAAAAAGAAAAATATTACTAAGAAAAATAAAAGAATTGATTCTGGTACAATGTATCATGCCATTATCATTTGTTTCTAACACCTTAGGGCACTGAATGGACTTAGATTACTGATTATATTTATTTTTAAATTATAAAGGCTCAGCAAACTACTTTCAGTATTCAGATGAGACTGGTTATTTAAAGACATGCAGTGTAGATGCTGGAACTCTCAAAGTGCACCAAGAAACAATAAACAAGGATTCACCAAACAGGTGAAAAGAGAGAGTACATAAATGTAAAACTACATAACTAGTGCAGTGACTTTATCTGTGATTTTTTCCTCCAACACACATAAACAGGAATGTAAAGATGGAAATTATAATAGGCTGATAAACTTTTGAAGGCAATCTGAGAAGCCAAATTCTTTCCTATCAGCTATTCAGCTGATTTTAGAATAAGGAACATTCAATCTGTACATGGAGAAACCTTGTCAACTTCTTAGGTACTTGCAGAGCTTCTGTAATACTGTGAGGTGAACAAGTATCTAATAAATATGTGTGTGAGGGGTGTGTGTGAAGCAAGATCTATCTTTTTTCCATGGTTCTATTCACTCAGGAAAATACTCAAATTTGAATTTTTGTTTCCTGCTTTCGCTTCTAGCACACTGAGGCCCCTGCTTCCTTTTGGGCTTCATGACCTCAGATAGTTACCATTTTATGAATAGATTTTGCCAAGAGCATTTTGGTCTCAGGCAGAAAACAAAAAAGAGAGAGAGATGGAGAGAGATGCACTTCAAAACGATCCAGTGTTGTTATGTTTTTGATTTTTGACTCTCCCAGCTGTTTTGAAAGAAATTCATGCTATCTGAAATAATGACCTGACTCTCCCGAGAAGCTTTAAATCATGTTAGACAAATAAGCAGATTCCCAGTATTACAAAAGTAGTCTGTATGCTTGGGAAGCATGGAAGCAACAAATGAAGCCAGAGGTAACAATCAAAGGGCAGACAGCAGGTATAAGCAGCATAGAAAGATATATTTTTTTGTCTAAAAGACACCACAACTCCTTTGATAGTATCCCCCATGGCTTCTTGTCAGTGTGATGTTTCCATCATAGTTTTGTTGAAAAATGCCTTCTGTGCTGACAAGACCACATGGGCTTTGACCCCAACCTTGTTTTCTCACATTTAGCAAATTAGAAGAAAACAGAGCTAGAGGACATTGTTCCAAAGACAAAGTTTTTTTTCTCTCCTCATGATTATCTACAGCAGTGCATGTGTCTGAGAACATAGATGGGGTGGAGTGGGGGTGGGGGTGGGGTCAGAGGCAGCTACTATAATATGGTTACCCTGGCTCCAAGGAGCATAAAAAAAAACAAAAAAAAACTCTCAGGCTCTGAGCATTGATATCTTTCCACAGAGGGTTCCTTTGAGACACTGAAAAGTGGAGGAATCGCCATAATCTAAGTAGGTAAGAAGAGTCATTCAACCTTAAGTACTGTGATTTTAAGTTTGTATCCATTAAAAAAGTGTATGCATAAAGATGTAAAGGTAGGTTTCATATGCCAATATATGACAGGCAAAATGAATGGTGGAAATACAGACACTTTATATATCTATTTGTAAGTGACTTTGTTCCAAAAATTTGGGCATCTTGGGCAAAAATTTTTTTTGTTTCCAGAGCCATGGCCTCTCATATTCATGATTTTACCATTCCCAGGCCGCATTTTTCATTAAGGGTACAGTGAGGTGGAGGGGAGAACACCCACCAAAGATTTCTAAGGGGCTGCCAAGACACTCTCATTTGGTATGTGAGCTCAGACCTGGGCCTTATGCATGACAAGACATGAGCCCTGCATGCTATTTCTCTAGTCTAAGATTCAAATCCAATTGCAAGGAAAACAAAAGCAAAATAGACCAATGGGATTCCATCAATCTGAAAAGCTTTTGCAAGGCAAAGGGAATCATCACCATAACAAAGAAGCCCTCCCCCATGGAGTGGGAGAAAATCTTTATGTGCCATACATTGGACAGAGAACTGATAACCAAAATACACAAAGAACTCACCAAGCTCAACAGTGAAAGGGCAAACAACATTGAAAAATGGAGGAAGATGTGATCAGAATCCTCTCCAAAACAATAAGAAGAAGAAGAAGAAGAAGGAGAGACCCAGAAGGCCACCAGACATGAAAAGATGCCCAGTCACTGATGATGAGGTAACTGCAGATAAAACTATAATGAAATACCACTTTATACCTATGAGACTGTCATACATCAGAAAAGACAGAAACTTCAACTGTTGGAGTGACTGTGGGCAGAAAAAGCTCTCCTACTTTGCTGGTGAGAATGTATATCTGTCCAACTTTTAGTGGAAAAGAGTTTGGAGATACATCAGAACTCAAAACGGATCTACCAGATGACCCAGCAATCCCTCTCTTAGGAATTTACCAAGGGAAAACAAAAATATCTATCTAAAAAGATTTATGAACACTGGTGTTCACAACAGCGCAGTTTGTAACAGACCAAACTGGGAAGTAACCCAGATGATCAATGGTACATGAATGCCTAAGAAAATTGTGATGCATATATACAATGCAACTGTTTAAAATGATGAGGTCATCTCTTTTGCAACACCATGGTCAGAACTTGAAGGCATGTTGAATGAGACAAGCCAGAAGGAGAAAGACGAATACAGAATGATCTCACTTATAGGTAGTACTTAAGTATAAAGGACAGTTATGGAGAATATAAAGTGAAACTTGAACTGTGTGTTGTTGTGATGCAGTAAACAAGCAGACCATAGGAAGTTGATCACAGCTCTCAGCTAACGTCAGCCTTGGCGATAGAGTATACAGTGATCTGTGCAAACACACAACGAACGGTGTGGATTCGGTCTGTGCAAATGCACAAAGCATTGTGGGTGAACTGAACAGACTTAAAAGCATAGCCAGCCGGAAACCCGGTCTCTTTGGCTGCTGCTTCTTCTCCTGGTCAGATGTGTCTCGGCTGAGGCTGTTCGAGGTGTTCACCTTGGCTACTTCTGGGAACTGAACACATGTGGCTCAGCTAGCTGGTAAACTCTAAGACTCCCCTCTAAAGCCATAAGTAACCTATACCTCGGCTGATAATCGTCTATCTCATGGGACTGAACTTTTGATAACTATTCATGGACTTTATGGACCTAGCATATTCTTAACCCCTGATGATAAATGCTTATTTTTCAGTACCTAAAATTATGTCCCAAACCTTTGTACTGCACTAATAAAACATTGATTCCTTTAAACCTACTCCCAGCCATCCTTCAGCTGAATCCATTATGCACTACAGCCAAAGCCCTAATAATTTTCAGTTACAACAGCGTGTGGCAGATTACATGAAAGCAAAGGACTTTGGGAAATGAGGGAAAAGGAAAAAAACTGAAGGAATATTGGGGTCCTAGAGTGACTCCTAGACACCAACTACAGGGAGTTGAGAGGGCAGCAGGTCTGTCTGTCTGTCTGTCTGTCTGTCTATCTATCTATCTATCTATCTATCTATCTATCCATTCATCTATCTATCTATTTATCTCCCCATCCCTCTTAATTTCTCTCTGTCTTTATACAATAAATAAATAAATAAATAAATAAATAAATAAATAAATAAGAAAAGTAGAGGATCCTTTCTAGGGCTCATGAACAAAATGGCAACATAGAATGCTTGACCCAAGCTGAGGACAGGAATGAAGACAGATCAACAGATTCTGATTAAAGATTCTAAAGCCACAAATGGTAAGCTGACTCAGGGCTAGTTCCAGAAAGAATGCTGTGGCAATGCGGCAAAGTTACTTTTCAGATAGAACATTTTTGTGCCTAGGCAGTGGGTATAAAAAGGAAACTCACCTTAAAACTTAATTATAAGCTAAGCACATGGAATTTATATTTCAATGAACAAGTTACATTTCCATATCCCTGACTCCATAATATACACTGTACTCCAGAGGAGCCCAAGATTATATCCCATAGTGGAAAATCCTTTGAATGCTGGCACTAGGCTCTGCTGGAACCAACTAGAAAGAATTTCAGTATAAACAGAGAAAAATCTGTCTCTTAGGACTGATGGCATGGATGGTGTGGAAGGGAACATTTCTCAGATTTTCAAAAGATACTTTCAGAGCCACAAAAGAGAAACAGTCAAATGTGGATGTTCCCGACAGCATCTCACAGCTTTACTTGGAAGATTTTAACAGTGGTTTCTTTTCTTTTCTTCTTTTTTTTTTAATTTGGAGAGTTTTCGAGCAAATTCTACAGCTTTAAAAAAATAAAGCTTTATCCTATAAAACTGGTATACTGCTCTTGTACCTTAGAGAAATGTTACCATTGAGTTTGGATGAAGTAGAAGACACACTGCTCTTGGGTTTCAGAACAAGTTTCTTTATTTATTAGTGACCCAGTATTGGGGAAAATTGCTTAAACTCTCTGACCTTTAGCTTCTCACTTGTAAACTGAGTGTGATAATACTGACTTATGAAATTCATCACATGGCATGTAGATGAAATTGGATGCAGGAAAGTGTTAAATGGATTTAAGATGTCATATTGAACTTCCAGCAGCATGACACATGATGCTGATATGACCTGAATTCTTCCAGTTAGAAAGCCAGCCAAACATTGGATAAAAATGTAATATGTAAATATGTAAAAGAAGAGTTGAGCTTGAAGGCAGATGGGGAATTGCCCAGGTACCAGAAATGGAAAACCAGAGAAGTGAGTATAAGTGATATAAAAACAGCCCTCTGGGTTCTCACTGGTTACCAAAGTTCTTAAATTCAGACACACAGGTATCTAGAGCCTTTGACAATAAAAGGTAGAGCCTTTGGCCACAGAAGGTAGAAACGAGAGTCCTAGGTGAAGGACAACCCTAGTTATCCAAAGGGGCTGTGCTGTTTTGCTCAGTTTACCACAGTGAAATATCAGAAACTAACAGCTTATGAAAATGTATTATCTCCTTCTTCTAGAAGGTGGAAATTGAAACTTTAAGGTATCTACAGGTTTGTTTTCTCCTGAGGCCTTCCTCCTTGACTTGCAGATAGTCATTCCCTCTCTCCTCATATGGCTGACCTTTTGCATGTGTGAATCCCTAGTTTCTATTATTCAAACAGGAGATGAGATATTCAACACAGGAAATCTGGAGAATTCAGTTCAGTTCATCACAAGAGCTAAACAATATCCTAGAAATGGGTTCAGAGAGACAATTGGAAATTTAAAATTGCTTGCTGTATACCAGAGGTCTTAAGTGAAAAGGGGGTGGTGGGGAGGTTATCAGTGAGAAATAAAAACCCAAAGTTAGAGAGATAGCTCGGGGACTGAGTATTGAACTTGCAAGCCTAAAGTCCTAGGTTTGATCCCTGGCACCACTGTATGTTAGAGCAGACCAGTTCTCTGGTCTCTTACTTTCCTACTTTCTCTCTTTCTCATAAAAATAAAGAAATCTTTGTGTTAAGCCCAAGCTTGAGATGTGTACAACTTTGGACTTAACTTCTTGCATGTCATGGAAATTGTAAGCTAAACATAAACATTGGCTCAAGAACATGGAAATTTCCAGAGTTTTACCAGAAACTTCAAACAAACTATCACAGTAAAAATTTCACAACTGGGGCCGGGTGGTGGTGTGTCTGGTTAAACACACATGTTACAATGTGCAAGGAACCACGTTAGAGCTCCCTGTCCCCACCTACAAGGGAGAAAGCTTTGTGAGTGGTGAAGCAGTGCAGCAGGTGTGTCTCTGTCTTTCTCCCTCTCTAGCTCCCTCTTCCCTCTCGATTTCTGTCTCTACCCAATAAATAAATAAAGAGAATTAAAAAAAAAAATTTCCTAAGTTAAGAAGCACATTTTTAAAATGTTACTGAAAATTAATTCACATTTAAAAATGCAAACTACATAAGAAAACTACAATGAGGGTCATCAAATGCAACAGACCAGTGGGCTAGATCAGCAATATCAGGATCATCTGGGAACCTATTAGAAATTCCTGGAGCCCAGGAGTCGAGCAGTAGTGCAGTGGGTTAAGCAGGTGGCACAAAGTGCAAGGACTGATGTAATGATCCCGGTTCAAGCCCCGGCTCCTCACCTGCAGGGGAGTCGCTTCACAAGCGGTGAAGCAGGTCTTCAGGTGTCTATCTTTCTCTCCCCCTCTGTCTCCCCTCCTCTCTTCATTTCTCTCTGTCCTATCCAACAATGATGACATGAATAACAACAATAATAACTACAACAATAAAAACACAACAAAGAGTAACAAAAGGAAATAAATAAATAAATTTTAAAAATTAAAAAAAAAAAAGAAATTCCTGGACCCTGGAGGCCAGGTGGTATAGCACAGCGGGTTAAGTGCACATGATGCAAAGTGCAAGGATCTGCATGTGGAGCCCGATTAGAGCCCCAGCTCCCCAGCAGCAGGTGAGTCACCTCACAAGTGGTGAAGCAGGTTTGCAGGTGTCTATCTTTCTCCCTGTCTCTGTCTTCCCCTCCTCCTTCCATTTCTCTCTGTCCTATCCAGCAACAACAACATCAGCATCAGCAACAATAATAACAACAACAATGTTTAAATAAAGGAGGGGCAACAAAAGGAAAAAAATAGCCTCTAGGAGCAGTGGATTCTTGGTGCAGGCACCAAGCCCCAGAAATAACCCTAGAAGCAAAAAATAAAGAAATATAGAGAGAGAGAGAGAAAGAAAGAAAGGAAGGAAGGAAGGAAGGAAGGAAGGGAGAAAGAAGCTCCTGGATCCCATTCAGACCTTCAAATTCAGAAACACTGACAGTGGAGGGGGAGTCGGGCTGTAGGGTAGCGGGTTAAGCGCAGGTGGCGCAAAGCACAAGGACCGGCATAAGGATCCCAGTTCGAACCCCGGCTCCCCACCTGCAGGGGAGTCGCTTCACAGGCGGTGAAGCAGGTCTTCAGGTGTCTATCTTTCTCTCCTCCTCTCTGTCTTCCCCTCCTCTCTCCATTTCTCTCTGTCCTATCCAACAACGACAACAACAATAAAACAACAAGGGCAACAAAAGGGAATAAATAAAATAAATATTTAAAAAATAAAAAAAGAAACACTGACAGTGGAACCCAGAATTCTGTTTTTTAAGAAGTCCTTCAGAGAATTATGATGGCTGATGACATGTGAGAGACACTGCAAACATCTCATAAAAACTGCAGCAAAGGTGGGCGCGAGGAATAACATCATTGCAAGACCGGCCAGCTCCTCATGGGGCACGAGCGCTTCCACACTACGATCATCATCTCTGGCATTATGCTATTCCACTGCAGAATACTGTGCCCCAGTATGGTTCCGTAGCCCCCATGTTCACTTGGTCGATTCCAAATTATATTCCTCCATGAGGATAATTTCTGGAACCATCCGTTCCACCCCGGTTCCATGGTTGCCAGTTCTTAGCAACATCGCCCCGCCAGATATTCGTCGGGATGCGGCATATCATCTTTTCCACGTCTATGCTCGACCGGACCTGTCAATATACGCGGATATCCTCACCCACCCTGTCCAACGCTTGACGTCTCGTCACCCAATCTGGTCCCCTACGCCTACACTGAACTTCTCTGTTCCAGTCTCTTGGAAACAGAGTTGGCAGTCAGCTGAGGTAAAGAACAAACACCTCATCACAGGCCCCTGCAAGCGTCAACCCGGCTTTGACCTAGCACATTATGATTGGGCTCTCCTCAATTGCTATCGAACAGGCCATGGCCGGTGCGCCACTATGTTCCATCGCTGGGGAGCCGGAGACGACCCGAACTGCCCCTGCGCCTACAGACAATGACCCATATAGTCAACGACTGCCACCTCTCCAGATTCAAAGGAGGTCTCGAAACTTTACATCAGGCTCAACCTGATGCTGTTGACTGGCTACGGAAGAAGGGCAAACGCAAGAAGAAGAAGAAGAAGAAGAAGAAGAAGAAGGAGAAGGAGAAGGAGAAGGAGAAGGAGAAGGAGAAGGAGAAGGAGAAGGAGAAGGAGAAGGAGAAGGAGAAGGAGAAGAATGAGCATGCCAGCAAACTTGAGATATGAAGCTTTTATACTGCAGACTTGGCATTCTGCCTAGAAGTCACCAGCCGAGACAGTCATGGTTCTGAACAACTTTTCTGCTGTCCTTCACTGCATGCACTATGCTCAAAGTCTCAGGTCACTTCCCTTCATTCCAATAGGTTTTCCTCTAGCTTGTTAGTCCTCCCTATTCTCTCCTCAGGGCTTAGAACAAAGTTGGTGCACAGTACATTCTTGCTGAATGAAAGAATAAATGAGAGTTGAAGTATCAAAATTTGTAAAACGTAGATAGATAGACATACATACAGATAGACAGACAGATAGGAAATCCATCTACCGTCATGATTGGCTTAACAATGGGAATACAGCCTGAGAAATGCTGAGAGATTTTTTCATTGTGTGAATAGTGCATAACCTAAATAGTACAGGCTACTATACACCTAGGCTACACTTTACAGCCTACTGGAACCATCATTATATATGTAACATGTTATTAACCAAAATAATCATAAAAAATTGTACGATGGAGACCCTATAGCTGATATTTAAAATGGGCTGCCCCTTCCTTCCTTCCTTCCTTCCTTCCTTTCTTTTTTTTCTTTCCTTCTTTATTCCCTTTTGTTGCCCTTGTTGTTTTATTGTTGTAGTTATTATTGTTGTTGTTATTAATGTCATCGTTGTTGAATAGGACAAAGAGAAATGGAGAGAGGAGGGGAAGACAGAGAGGGGGAGAGAAAGATAGACACCTGCAGACCTGCTTCACCACCTGTGAAGCGACTCCCCTGCAGGTGCTCAAACCAGGTTCCTTATGTGGTCCCTGCACTTTGCGCCACGTGAGCTTAACGCACTGCGCTACCACTCGAGACTCCTGGGCTGCCACTTTCAACATGGATAAATATAGAAAGCTTATCTATGAGGCAATGAAGGCAACTATGCAGAAAGATACTGCTTACTCAGCGATGTGGGAGAGGAACCAGGAACTCATGGCTCAGCAGAACGCAATGCAATTTCTTTATTGATCAGAGAAAACGCTTTTTATATATCTCTTTACCTGGAAGTGACAAGTGGGAAAAAGGAAATGGCTAGGAGAAGGGGTGGAGAAAAAAAGAGCGCTAAGGTAGCAAGCTTACATAGCAGCTGTTGCAAAGGTTCTAACCAGTGGGGATTAAACCAATACCCTGCTGGCAGGGCCGTCTCAGGCAAAACAATGATTATGTAAATAGACCACAGTGTTAAGCAATGCAGGGGACCTGGTGTAATGACCAACAAAGGGGAAGACAGAGAGGGGGAGAGAAAGATAGACACCTGCAGACCTGCTTCACCACCCATGAAGCGACTCCCCTGCAGGTGGGGAGCCCGGTGCTCGAACCAGGTTCCTTATGCAGTTCTTGCGCTTTGTACCATGTGCGCATAACGCACTGCGCTACGCCTGACTCTGGGGCTGCCACTTTCAACATGCATAAATATAGAAAGCTTATCTATGAGGCAATGAAGGCAACTTTGTAGAAAGATACTGCATTGGTCTGGTAGGGTAGCCATAAGAAAATGCCACAGATTAGGTAGCTTAAATGATGGAAATAAACTCTGTCATAGTGTTAGAGGCTAGTTTGCAGGTTTAAGATGTTAGCAGTATTGGTTCCTTTTGATGGCTGCAAAAAAGAATCTGCTCCAAGTTTTTCTCCCAGATTCTGGTGCCTCAGGCATTCCTTGATTTACTCCCTGTGTCTTCTGATTGTCTTCCTTCAGTACAGTTTCTCTCTTTTATGACATTCATATTATAAGGACACTAGTCATACAGACTCACACTACCCTAGTATAACTGCATTACAACTTTACTAATTATACCTGAAATGATTTATTTTCCAGATAAACTACTTTAGGAGTGGCAGGTGTGGGGATGGGAATTTAGTATATAAATTGTAAAGAATACAGTTCAGTCTATAACAGTTACAGTCAACATAATACACAAACTTTGATTTAAGGACACCAAAAATGCACAGTGAAAGTATAAAACCATGTAGAATAAGGGAAAAACCACTTTAGCATAGCTTTGCTCTTCTTCTTCTTCTAGCGTTTGCCCTTCTTCCGTAGCCAGTCAACAGCGTCAGGTTGAGCCTGATGTAAAGTTTCAAGACCTCCTTTGAATCTGGAGAGGTGGCAGTCATTGACTATGTGGGTCATAGTCTGTCTGTAGCCGCAGGGGCAGTTCGGGTCGTCTCTGGCTCCCCAGCGATGGAACATAGCGGCGCACCGGCCATGGCCTGTTCGATAGCGATTGAGGAGGGCCCAATCATAACGTGCTAGGTCAAAGCCGGGTTGACGCTTGCAGGGGCCTGTGATGAGGTGTTTGTTCTTTACCTCAGCTGACTGCCAACTCTGTTTCCAAGAGACTGGAACAGAGAAGTTCAGTGTAGGCGTAGGAGACCAGATTGGGTGATGAGATGTCAAAAGTTGGACAGGGTGGACTCGAAGAGCAGGACCAACAGCTTGAAAGCTGTCAGGAGCTTGTTGCTGGCTTTGAAAGTGACTGGTATCCATGTGGATTCAGTCGGCTAGGAAGGATCGTCAGTTTCCCCAATGAATGGGTACTCACAGGATGCACCACGGGAAGGTTGATCCAGTGCACCCCAGCTTTGCTCTAAGGAGGGAGATAGGAAAGCAAGAGGGAATCTGAAAGCAAGAGGGAATCAGCTATATCTATATTACTCAGTTCTTTTAAAAATATGAAACAAGTATAACTTGATGTCAACATTTGTAAAAGGCTGGTTGTTGGTATTATTCTATTCAGGCTAAATAAAGGTAAAATTCAGGGGACAGTGCTAAGGTCAGGAAGGAAAGGAGGGCTGTGGCATAGGATTAGGACAGATCCAAGTCCATAAATGTAATGTAAATAGCATGCAAGATTTAAACCTACTCTGGGCAGTAAGCGAAGATTGACTGTCAGAAAAGGAATGCAGGACAAAATTAAAACTATTCCCTTAGAATTCTAGGGGAGAGATTAGATTCCTCCAGCTTCATGAAAACAGAAGCTTAGAAAGTGACAGGTAATCAAGTAAATGGGAGAAGAAATTTTTTCATGTCACACATCAGACAAATGACTGATACCAAACATCTATACAGAATTGGTACAGATCTATAAAAGAAGCAAAAATAACCCAGTAAAAAATTAGACCAGGGGCCAGGCAGTGTCACACCTGGTTAAGTGCACATAGCACTAATATTTTCCATACCAATAGCTGAATATTTCACAGGTATTCTTTCATTGAGTCTTCATGACAAAACCATAAAGTTGATTCTATTATCTCTGTTTTATACTGAGGCTTAAAAAAGTGGCTCAACTTGCCAGTGACACAGAGATGGCAGAAGTGAAACCCAGTCCCAGCATATCTGATACCAGGATTTAAGTGTCAGACTGTGCTTTATAGTTTCCTTTCATTCATATAAAAAATACAGAGAAAGCTCTCAGGTGCCAGAGGCAAAAGTGACTAAGTCAGGTAAAGTCTCTGTCTTCATGGCCATTTATGTTCTCGAAGTAGCTCATTACCCTCATCTTAACTGGCAATTATAGGATTAAAATTGCTTTTTCAAATCATGTGTCAATAATGTAAGCCTGTCATACTTTTAAAGGGGGTTAGGGAGGTTTTGGGAAAGGAGTTGTACAGACAGAAGGTCCAGATAACAGAAAGACCAAGATTTCTAAAAGAGATTCCTAATCATTTTTGATGTGACAAAACTACAATGGTGACCTTTCAGCTAAAGGGAAAAAAATGGAATGCCCACCGACAGAGAGACCCTGGTTTGGCCAAAGCTTGCTGATTATTCTTCTAGCCTGGGGAGAAAAAAGTCAATTCAAAAATTGCTTGTTCATGTCATGGTAAATCCTTAATGCTTTTAATGAAAATTCTTCTCCTTCATGAAATATCTTCTATTTTAAGGAAGAACAGCAAATTAATACAGCGTTTCCAATAGCCTTTAAGTCAGGTTTAATTGGGGCAATTCCCTCCAGTGAATCGAAAGATGACATTCGTCTTCATTGCCTGGGTGGAATGTTAAACTGGAAGCAGGGATGAAATGTCAAGGTAAAATAATGCTAATAATTATTCTGAATGTTACATTCTCCTTGACCTTGGAATTTAAAGGGCCAAGATGAAGGCTTTTTGTCAAAAGTCAAGAAGTCATATAGAGACACTGCTGACATTTATGATTAATGTAATCTGGGATTATTAGGAGAGAAATGCAGAATATGATTAGCTTTCAGTATCTCAGTAATTCATTTTTATGTCATTATAGAAACCAAATAGTAAATGGGCGTAAAAAGAGCTGACATACTGTGAGTAATCCTAATCTCTAGAAATTTAAAAAGGAAACCCTCTAAAGATAAGTAAGATTTTTTAAATTAAATCCATAGTGACCAAATAATTAAATTTATAGGTCCGTAGGAACAGAGGGAAGAAAATGACCCCAGTCTGAGGAAAAAATAATGATTTCTTATGCATAACACATGTGCACACAAAAGAAATCAAGCCTCTATCTGCTGGGCGCTGTCGCTTCAGAGAATTTTCTGGTTCATTTGTGACAAGAGAGAGTGCAGCTTGGGGAAGGCTCCCCCCAGCACCAGGCTTTTGAGCTGGCAATTCAAGCTACCTCTGAAAAATGAGACTCTGAGTGAGAGCAAAGTACCTTCGTAGTGGGAAAGCAGGCTTTCTCTATTTGTTAAGAAAATCACAGCACTTTTTTAAAATAAAGCTTTTGGCCCAAAGCTCTAACTGGGCAACGTGCAAAGGTGAAGGAGAACCCACCATTTGTGGCCTGGTTTCTATGTTCCTCAAGTCCTCCCTCTTCAGTATATTTTATCTCTTTCTTCTTCCCTCTTTGTGTTCAGCTGAACTAGGAATGCCATAAAGACTGAGATGTACAAGGGGAACTGATTCTTAGAAAGAAAAGTAAGTACACGAGAAAGTCTCGATATGAATGAAAGACTAAGCAAAAATAAAGGGGGGGGGTTGAGAGAGAAATATACCGGTAAGTTTTAAAATTAATAACTAAAAGGTGTCAGGTGGTACCGCAGCAGGTTAAAGCGCACATGGCGCAAAGCTCAAGGACCAGAGTAAAGATCCTGGTTGGAGCCCCTGGCTCCCCACCTGCAGGGGAGCCACTTCACAGTGAAGCAGGTCTGCAGGTGTCTATCTCTCTCTCCCCCTCTCTGTCTTCCCCTCCTCTCTCCATTTCTCTCTGTCCTATCCAACAATGATGACATCGATAACAACAATAAAACATCAAGGGCAAAAAAAGGGAATAAAATTAACAACCAAAAATATTAAGCTTTATATCACACATTTAGACAACAGATAGAATTCTGTTGATTAGTTTTTCTTGATCCTTTATATAGTTTTACTTATTTTTTATTGGATAGAGACAGAGAGAAATTGAGAGAGTGGGGGGGGGCAGAGAAGGAAAAAAGACAGACACATGCAGCCCTGCTTCACCATTCGTGAAGTTTTCCCCCTGCAGGTGGTGACCAGGCGCTTGAACTTGGGTCCTTGTGCACTGTAATGTGTGCACTTAACCAGGTGAGCCACCACCAGACCCAGAATTGTGTTGCTTATATATAAGATATGCTTAAGACATTCAATATATTTTATGTATACTGATTAGTTCCTCAAATTTTTTCTCCAGTAGGGAAAGACAAAAGTTAGCAAGTGAAGAAGCAGAAAGAAAAGTAAGTGAAAAAAGATAAGGAGGAATAAACATGGAAGAAAGAATGAGGCAGAAAGAAAGTAAAAAGAAGAAACTGCATATGGGACTTAAAAAATCCCAGTGTATGTATATCAGTGGTGTTTCTAATAGCCTTTGATTAACTCTTTGGTAACTGAAAACAGATTTTCTAGTTTAAAGTCTCATTTTCATAATTCTGCCAATTTGGCCCTGAATGCTGGTAGATTTGTATGTTAGTGTACATGTTAATATCTCTCTTCCAGGAAATCTGACAAAGACAAGAGAAAGATTTGTACTTCTGTAAATCTATACTGCTTGAATCACATTGCAGTTATTTAGCATCATAATAAACAATAACTCTGGGCAAGTTAAAATAGGTACTATGTGAAAAGGAATTATGTGAGTATTTCATATGTTGTGTTGACAGCGTTGGTGAAAACAAATGAAAGCAATATAGCTGCAAAATCTCAATAAGGTTGAGAAAATTGAGACAGAAAAATCTTGCTAAATCAATACAGCCAACATAAGGACCCAAAAGGACTTTGTGGCACCTAGAGTGGGAGATGTGACAGTAATCAAAATTTGCCCTGCTCATTCCATCTCCTCCCCACTTCCCCATGCCTCCCTTTCTCCACACTATATGTTCTTCTTTTTTCTTTCTTTCTTTTTAAAAATTTTAAAAAATATTTATTTATTTCCCCTTTTGTTGCCTTTGTCGTTTTTCATTGTTGTAGTTATTGTTGTTATTGATGTCGTTGTTGGATAGGACAAAGAGAAACGGAGAGAGGAGGGGAAGACAGAGGGGGAGAGAAAGATAGACACCTGCAGACCTGCTTTACTGCCTGTGAAGCAACTTCCCAGCAGGTAGGGAACTGGGGGCTTGAACTGGGATCCTTATGCCAGTCCTTGTGCTTTGCGCCCCGTGTGCTTAACCCACTGCACTACCGCCCGACCCCCCACACTATATGTTCTTAAATAAACACACATTTAAACATTAATACTTTCAAAGGCCAAGACTTCAACACTGAAAAGATGTTGACAAAAAAAGTCTCTGTCAAAACTTGTCAGTGTCAAATGGCCACTGGGAGGCATAATGGTGACCAGTAATACCTTGCAAATCACTTCATTTCATTTGAATAAACCTTTGTTGTGGATCATATGCAGACATCACTCTAGGCCCTGAAATGCAAAAGGCATAAGCCACAGTGCTTAATGTCTTCATGACCTACAGAAGGAGACAGATAAGGAAACAAGGCTTGAGGAGATATTGTTGTGTACACACAGATGTAAATCTTTATGGAACGTAGGATAAGACTTTTCTGAAGGGAGTCTGACAGTAGCACAGTGGGTTAAGTACACGTGGGATCCTCACCCATCTGAGTAAGGATCCCGGTTTGAGCCCCCAGTTCCCCACCTGTAGGGGAGTCGCTTCACAAGTGGTGACGCAGGTCTGCAGGTGTCTATCTTTCTTTCCCCGTCTTCCCTTCTTCTCTCCATTTCTCTCTGTCCTGTCCAACAACAATGACATCAGTAACAACAATAATAAAATAACAAGGGCAACAAAAGGGAATAAATATTTAAAAAAAAAAAACAGGGAGTCGGGCGGTAGCACAGCAAGTTAAGGGCGGGCGGAAGGATCCTGGTGCAACCCCCGCTTCTCCCCCATAGGGGCATCACTTCACAAGTGGTAAAGCAGGTCTGCAGGTGTCTATCTTTCTCTCCCCCTCTGTCTTCCCTTCCTCTCTCCATTTCTCTCTGTCCTATCCAACAACAACGACATCAATAATAACTACAACAATAAAACAACAAGGACAACAAAAAGGAATAAATAAGTAAATAAATAAATACTTTTTAAAAAGACTTTTCCGAAGCAACTACTCCTGAAGTTTTAAAGAATGAGTAGGAATTATCCAGAATGAAAGGGGAAAGTGGTATGAACAAGAGTGTGTTAGGACAGGTGCACAGGGATGGAAATTTCTACCACAGGGAAATACTCAGTCCAAAGGTAGAACAGCCCACTTCCAAGCAAATAGCATCATCACTCATCAGGGACTTAATCTACAGTCTATCAGTCACTTGATTATTTTCATCCCTGCCCACAACTAATCATCATATCCTATTGACTTTAAGATATTCCGAATTCACTTTGTTTTATATCCATTCTACCTTCTAATAAGAAAGGTCCCCCCCAGCCCTGAAATAATCTTCTAATTACTGTTGTGAGCTAAACTGTTCACCTTCCTCCTCCCCACCCCACCCTATTGAAGTTCTAGTCCCTAGCATATCAGAAGGTGACAAATTTTAGAGAGTGCCTTATAGAATAGATGATTAAGTTAAAATGAGGCCCTTAGGGGGAGCTGTAATTCAATCTGACTGGTAACCTTATGAGAGAACAGGATACACAGATACCATGAATGCACCCACAGAGGAAAACACCTCAAGAAGACAGTCATCTACAAGCCAAGGAGAGAGACTCAAGAGAAAAGAAATCTGCTAATACCTTGGTCTTGGACTTCTAGCCTCCCAGAACTCTGAAAACACAAATTTCTGCTGTTTGCCCACCCAGTCTGTGAGGTTTGCAATGGCAGTCCTGACAAATAAATACACTGATATTGCTATTTTCACTCATGCAACATAAAATCATAGTCCTGCAGTTAAACCATATGATATCACTGTGCTGCTTAACATCCTTCAGTAGTTTCTGCATTTAGAATAAAGCACAAACTTCTTGACTTGTTGCAGGAGCTGCTCAAGGTGAGTGGAAGGCCTTCTGATTTCATATTCAATGCTATTTTCTTAAAGAGACCTCCCTTAATTCCTAGTTTGTTTGTTTTAAGATTTATTTTATTTTTACTTTCTTTTAAAAAATATTTATTTATTCCCTTTTGTTGCCCTTGTTGTAGTTATTATGTTGTTGTTGTTGTTGTTTTTGATGTTGTTGTTGTTGGATAGATAGGACAGAGAGAAATGGAGAGAGGAGGGGAAGACAGAGAGGGCGAGAAAAAGATAGACACCTGCAGACCTGCTTCACCGCTTGTGAAGCGACTCCCCTACAGGTGGGGAGCCGGGGGCTTAAACCAGGATCCTTACGCCTGTCCTTGAGCTTTGCGTCAACTGCACTTAACCCGCTTGTTGGGTAGTATGCCAGCTCCCCCTGGCTTCTGCTTAACCAAGCACCGGTATGCCTGTATAGGGATTGGTTTGATCCCATTCAAAGCGGTCTATTTACATAAATCACTTTTACATTTACATAAAGCACCACACTCCCTACAGGGCATTAGTGGTTCAGTGGTAGAATTCTCGCCTGCTCTGCCCCCTCTCCTTGTCACACCCTGATTTTCACCAGTCACTTTTCTCTCCACCCTCTCTACATCACATCCTGTTTACACCCTACTTGGAAAGTATATAAGAACAACATTGTTCGTTTTGGTAGTGGTAAGTTGAAGTTGTAGTGTTAGGTTTAGCTTAGCTTGGCTTAGATTGTGCTGCGTCCTGCATGAATAAAGAGATACTGCGTACAACCCAGCCATGAGTCCCGGGTCGTCTGTCTCCTCTCACGAAGCCAGACCGACACCCGCTGTGCTACCGCCCAACTCCCTTATTTTTATTTTCTTTGACAGGACAGAGAGAAATTAAGAGGGGAAGAAATGATATAGAGGGAGAAAGACCTGCAGCACTGCTTTACCCTTCATGAAGCTTCCCTCCTGCAGTTGGGTACTAGAGGCTTGAATTCAGGTCCTTGTACACTGTACTGTGTGGGCTTAGCCAGGCACACCCCCTTCCAGGCCCCAAAGTTTATTTTATGAGGGTGAATAGAGAGAAAACAGAGTACCACTTGGTTATAGTTGGTGCTAGGAACTGAAAATAAGGCCTTGTGGTTGCAATAAATGTACTCTACCTATTGAGTTACTTCCCAAACTACTCTAATTTCCAGTTTAAAGAGTCAACCAGTGGGGCCAGGTGGCAGCACACCTGGTTGAGTGCACATGTTATAATGTGCAAGGACCCAGGTTCTTTTTTTTTTTTTTTAATTTTTATTTATAAAATGGAAGCACTGATAAGACCATAGGGTAAGAGGGGTAGGTACATTTCTACACAATTCCTACCACCAGAACTCCATATCTCATCCCCTCCACTGATAGCTTTCCTATTCTTTAACCCCCTGGGAGTATGGATCAAGGGTCATTACAGGGTGCAGAAGGTGGAAGGTCTGGCTTCTGTAATTGCTTCCCTGCTAAACATGGGTGTTGGCAGGTTGATCCATACACCCACCCTCTCTCTCTCTTTCCCTAGTGAGGCAGAGCTCTGCATAAGTGGGGCTCCAGAACACATTTGTGGGGTCATCTTCCCAGGGAAATCTGGTTGGCATCATGGTAGAATCTGGAACATGGTGGCTGAAAAAGCACTAAGATATAAAGCAGAACAAATTGTTGACTAATCATGAACCTAAAGATTGGAATAGTGCAGATGAAGATTTGGGGGTCTTCATTTTGGAAAAAACTAGTAGGTTTATTTTAGGTATATTCTAAGGGGCCCATGACTTTACTAGTTTTTTCCTGAGCCTGCCACCTGATATGCAGGTGGACCCATGTTATTGTCTGGGGAGATGATGAAGGACCCAGGCTCAACCTCTGGGCCCCACGTGCAGGGGGAAAGCTTTGCAAATGGTGAAGCAGGGCTGCAGGTGTCTCTTTGTCTTTCCCCATCTCTAGTTTCCCCCCCCATCTCAATTATGGCTAGTTCTATCAAATAAATAAAGATAATAAAATTAATAATAAAAGAGTCAACCAGACACACTATAATGAATTAACCTTCTTTATTTTCTTTTAAAAATACTTTAGTATATTTTATTTATTATTGGATAGAAAGAAAGAAATTGAGAGGGGAGAGGAAGGTAGAAAAGGAGAGAGACAGAGAGCCACCTGCATGACTCCTTCACCTCTCATGAAACTTTCCCCTGCAGGTGGAGATCAGGGGGTTGAACCTGCATCCTCGCTCACTATGATGTGTGCTCTTAACCAAGTGCACCACTGCTTGGCCTTCATTCTTTATTTTCTTCATAGCACCCAATAGTATCTTGAATTAAATTATCTTTAATTTATTATTTATTTGACATATTTATTTTGGCCAATTTTTATACATTTTATATATTTAAATTATCTATATGCTTCCCACAGAGGATACATAAATCTCGACCTATCAGAAAATTGTGTGCAATTTAAGTTTACTGAAGAATAAAAAGGGGGTACTTAATGGTAAACTCTAGCCAGAACACAATAATTCTTGTGTAAGGGATGCTCATGTATAGTCACACACCTTGGGGTTTATTGTGCCCTCTGGTAGAGATTTTCTTAATTGCTAGAGTAAGCAGTACTGAACAGTTATTTATCTAATCACAAATTCTACTTTGTATAGGGCTCAGAATTTTCAAAAGAAAGAACCAAATTCTATTAGCAATTACAGATTGACACCCACTGACTTGCAGGTGGGTTGGGCCAGAGCTACAGCTGACAGTAGTCAAAGGAACAAAGGAACCATATATAGCTTTTCACAGAAAGCCACTAAGAATAATCTGCTGGAATGAACTAAAGTAGAGTCCCAGTGGCAACTAAGTAGAAGAGGTCAGCACACAATAGTAAAAGGTCCAAATTCACATCCTGTCCCTACCTCTCTGAGTTCCTGTGAGACATAGAGGAGGAAAGAGGATTTTTATGAGAAAATGACAAATATGTAAGTTGTTCGTCCCTCTGTAGTGGGCTTTTCCTCTCAAAGAGATGGATATTTACAGCTATAGAAAAAGAGTTAGGGTCAAAGGTGAGGAAACAAGTAGTATTTATAGAAAAGAAAATTCCTCAGCAATGGGGAAAGAAGACAAACATTATACACACCATAGGCATGTCCCAGAAGTCCCAGTTAGAAACCTGGCGATGTTAGCAAAAGCTGGGCTGAAATGGAAGATGACTTGTAAAAATGACCCTACATAACATTCAATTTAATAAGGTCAAGAGTTACAAGCTTTTAGATTTAGAAGAACCAATAAAAATTTCAAACTGAAAAGATATTAACTAAAAAGATCATTCTGGATGCCAGAAAGAAGACAAGAGGGATGAGAATTTTGTACCCCTCAAAATGGGAAGTGTTGACCCTCTCTAACTCCCTTGGAATTTTGAGAAAGTCATCAGGTGTCTACATTTCATCTTTACTTGACCAGAAGATTTTTAAGAGTCCCAAATATATATAGCAACTGACTGCTAGATGAAAAAGATTATCTCTATTCAGTATCACTTTAAAAGGTCGTTTTCAGAAAAGGAAACAATGTCTGGTCATAGAAATACTGCCATTCTTTAAAACAGTTTGTGCATCACACAAGTAAATATATTAACACTTTATTCTGTTTTCAATGAATAATTCTATTCAGCTCAACAACTATATTAATCATGATATTTAGGTCTGAAAGACTCTCGAATGTTTTTGAACATCAAATCAACCCCCAAGCTCAAAGATTTGTCAATTTTCTTGACATTTTTTTAAATCTGAGACACTGACTGTTATTTATTTTTAAGTTTTAACTAATTTGAAAAACAAGAAACTTTGAGAAACATTATCTTAATACACTCACATTTTCAAAAACTGATCAGGTAGTGGAAGAAATTGGCATATTAATTCTACCATGTGATTTTTAAAAATCAGTTATGATTGTATTTTTTATTCTTTTTATGTAATCAGGGTCTCACAGATGCACAATTTCAAAGTTGTAGGTCACTTTTCATGTAGACAAAGATAGAGACAGAGAGAGGGGAGAACAAAGGTGACATCATAGAACCAAAGATTCCTTGATTGTTATAGGACGTTCCTAGGACCTTCTATGTAATGCTAGGATGTGAACCTGAGTCCTGTGCATGGATATACAGGGACCCTACCCAAAGTGTTACATTTCCAGCCCCACACATGATTTTTACATCATGTGTTTGTATGCACTGGAGTGATGGAGCAATAAAACAGAGAATACAAACACATATATATTTCATGTATTAGTTGCATCAATATTTTAATGGAATGCTCTTCAAATCTCATTATTTTTGAGGTTATGGGCCAAACAAAATGCAATTATAATAGATGCAAACTAGCCACATTAAATCAACCATCCTGTTCAGTTTCTTTTATAAAACAAAGGAAATGATAGCATTACTTTGGTTCCATTTAAAAAATTCTACTGCTTAAAAAAATGACACTCATTTGGATACATTAATACACATTAATGCAAAATCCCATTAAGTAGTCATAGAAAAAGGCCAATTACTTTTGTTTCTGACAACACATCTTTTTCTGGCCAACCCGCAGTGGCTTCAAATAAGTCAGAGAAGGACAAGATAATAGTTGCAGCCTATAGAGCTAATTTTCCTATTGTACACTAGACACATTTTCCTATAAAATTACAAAAAGATAATTTCTAAAAATCTATAGTGACATTTATTAGATATTAATGGGTGTATGATAAATATCCTATATAAAATTTATTATTAGAATTAAATAGATTTCACAAGCATACCAATTGCCTAGTTAAACAGGACATTGTAAAATGCTGCCAGCCAGTTAGACTACTTACTGCAGTGGTTGATGCCAGAATAAACTTCAGATAATATGTCCAGGTTTTAAAATCCAACTAAAAGACAAAAAAGATCAGAAAATGCCTCCTTTCCTCCCCAAGTTCTACTGAGATATCATTCACACATAGTGATGTGTAAATTTAAAATATATGACATGCTGTTTTGATATATTTATTTATTGCAAATTATTTATCACTATAGCCATTAGCTAATACCTCCATCATGGCACATAATTACCATTTCCTTTTTGTGATGGGAATATTAAAGACCATCTCTTTTAGCAATTTTCAAATCTGTGATACAGTATTAAGTATAATCACTATATTGTACATTAAATTCTCAGATCATATTCATCTTTTAACTAGAAGTCTTTACCCTTTGACCAAAATTTCTCCATTTCCCCCTTTTCAACTTCACCTGCACCTCTTCTTTCACACAGTCTCTAGTAACCACTATTTTATTCTCCTCCCTTGCTCCTTTCTCCTCTCTCTCAGTCTCCTGCTCCCTTTACTCCCTCCCCTCCCCTCCCCTTTCTCTCTTCCTTCAGAGACACCAAGGGAAGAACTCAGAGGGAAAGACCAGATCACTACTCAGCTTTGGATTGTGGTAGTGCTGGGGATTGACTGGGACCTAGGAGTTGCAGGCATAACCATTATGCTACTCCCAACTGTTCAGTTTCTATGAGTTTAGCCTTTCAGATTCTGCATGCAAGTGACAGCATAAACAATTTGCCATTTCTTTCTGGTTTATTTTACTCAGCCTCAAACTTCATTTTTGTTGTTGCAAATAATATTTCTTTCTTTCACATGGCTGAAGAAGACTCCAGTGTGCTTGGGAGGGGCTGCAATGGGACAGGTATAATGTAATGTCTTGTTTATTCCCTTATCCATTAATAAAAGTTTAGGCTTCTACCACATTTGACTGTTGTAAAGAACACTGCAATGAACATATGCAGGATGTATATTTTTTTGAGTTAGTTTTTTTTTTGTATCAATTAAACACGTGCCCAGAAGTGAACAAGTGGTAACATATAATTCTCTCTCTTGGGAGTTGGGCGGTAGCACAGCGGGCTAAGCACAAGTGGCGCAAAGCGCAAGGACGGCATGAGGATCTCAGTGCGAGCCCCAGCTCCCCACCTGCCCAGGTGTCTCTTTAAAAGCGGTGAAGCAGGTCTGCAGGTGTCTGTCTTTCTCTCCCCCTCTCTGACTTTCCCTCTTCTCTCCATTTCTCTCTGTCCTATCCAACGACGACAACAACAGCAATAATAACTACAACAACAATAAAAACAACAAGGGCAACAAAAAGGAAATAAATAAATATTAAAAAAAAGAAAAAATTCTCTCTTCTAAACCTCCAACTTCTTTTTTCTTTTTTTTAATTTCTTTATTGGGGGATTAATGTTTTACATTCAACAGTAAATACAATAATTTGTACATGCATAACATTTCCTAGTTTTCCATATAACAATACAACTCCCACTAAGTCCTCTGTCATCCTTCTTGGATCTGTATTCTCCCCAACCACCCACCCCAGAGTCTTTTACTTTGGTGCAATACCCCAACTCCAGTTCAGGTTCTACTTGTGTTTTCTTTTCTGATCTTGTTTTTCAATTTCTGCCTGAGAGTGAGATCATCCCATATTCATCATTCACAGAGGATGAACCAATTTACATTCCCACCAGCAGTGCAGGAAGGTTCCTATGGCCCCACAACTTCTCCAGCATTTGCTACTGTTACCTTTTCCGACGTATGACATTCTCACAGGAGTAAAGTGATATCTCATTGTTGTCTTTATTTGCATTTATCTGACAATCAAAGATTGAAGTATTTTCTCATGCGTTTTCTCATCCTTTTGGATCTCTTCTGTAGTGAATATTCTGTCCATGTCCTCCCCCCATTTTTGGATGAGGTTATTTGTTTTCTTGATGTTGAGATTTGCAAGTTCTTTATATATTCTGGTTGTTAGACTGTTGTCTGATGTACGGCATGTAAAGATTTTCCATTCTGTGAGGTGTCTCTTGGCTTGGGTAGTACTTTTTTTAGCTGTGCAGAAGCTTTTTAACTTGATTTAGTCCCATAGGTTTATGCTTGCCTTAGTCTTCTTTGTAAATGGATTCATTTCATTGAAGATGTCTTTAAAATTTATGTGAAAAAGAGTTCTGCCAATATTTTCCTCTAAGTATCTTGTCTAACATCTAAGACCTTGATCCACTTTGAATTTACTTTTGTATTTGATGAAATATAGTGGTTCAGTTTCATTCTTCTGCATGTTTCAACCCATTTTTTCCAATACCATTTGTTGAAGAGACTGTGCTTTCCCCATTTAATAGTCTGGGCACCTTTGTCAAAGATTAGATGTCCATAGGTGTGGGGGCTTACTTCTGGGCTCTCAATTCTATTCCACTGGTCAGTGTGTCTATTCATGTTCCAGTACCAAGCAGTTTTGATGACAATGGCCCTATAATACAATTTGAGATCTGGGAGTGTGATGCCTCCGGTTCTGTTCTTTCTTCTCAAGATTGTTTTGGCAATTCTAGGTCTTTTCTGGTTCCAGATACACTTTTGTAGCATTTGTTCTATTCTCAAAAAAAATGTGGTTTGGATCTTGATAGGGATAGCATTAAATCTGTATATGGCTCTGGGTAGTTCATTCATTTTGATGATATTAATTCTTCCAACCTATGAACATGGAATATCTTTCCACTTCTTTGTGTCTTTTTCAATTTCCTTGAGTAGTGACTCAAAATTTTTAGTATACAAGTCTTTCACTTCTTTGGTTAGGTTTATTCCTAGATATTTGATTGTTTTTGTTGCTATAGTAAAAGGAATTCATTTCTGGATTTCAACTTCTTCTAACTTAGTGTTTGCATAGAGGAATGCCACTGACTTTTGAATGTTAATTTTGTAGCCTGACACCTTACTGTATTGCCTGATGATATCCAAAAGCTTCTTGCTGGATTCCTTAGGTTTTTCTATGTATATTATCATGTCATCTGCAAATAGGGAGAGTTTGACTTCTCTTCCAATCAGTATTCCTTTAATTCCTTGCTCCTGCCTGATTGCTATGGCAAGAACTTCCAACACTATGTTGAATAGTAATGGTGATAGTGGGCAGCCCTATCTAGTACCTCATCTGAGGGGAAATGCTTCCAGCTTTTCACCATTGAGTATGATGTTGGCTGTAGGTTTGCTATATATAGACTCCGGTATCTTGTGGAATTTTCCAACTATTCCCATTTTTTGTAGTGTTTTGATCATAAAAGGATGTTGTATTTTGTCAAAGGCTTTCTCTGCATCTATTGATATGACCATGTGGTTGTTGCTTTTGCTTTTATTGATGTGGTGGATCATGTTGACTGATTTATGTATATTAAACCAACCTTGCATCCCTGGGATAAACCCCACTTGGTCATGATGAACAATCTTTTTAATGTACTGCTGTATCTGGTTGGCTAGAATTTTGTTAAATATTTTAGCATCTATGTTCACCAGAGATATTGGTCTGTAGTTTTCCTTTTTAGTTGTATCCCTGTCTGCTTTTGGTATCAAAGTGATGTTGGCTTCATAGAAGCTGGAAGGCAGTATTCCAGTGTCTTCAATCTTCTGGAAGACTTTTAAAAGTAGAGGTATTAGTTCTTCTTTGAAGGTTTTATAGGATTCATTTGTAAAACCATCTGGTCCAGGTCTTTTATTTTTGGGAAGATTTTTTATAACTTTTAATTTCATTAGCTGTGATAGGCCTGTTCATGTTATCTAATTCCTCTTTACTTAGTTTTGGAAGTTGGTAGATATCTAGGAAATTGTCTATTTCTTCCAGGTTCTCTAGCTTGGTGGCATACAGTTGTTCATAGAAGCCTCACATAATATGTTGAATTTCTGCAGTGTCTGTTGTGATATCTCCTCTTTCATTTAGTATCCGATTTATTTGGGTCTTCTCCCTTTTTTGTTTTGTGAGTCTGGCTAAAGGTTTGTCGGTTTTGTAGACTCTTATGAAGAACCAACATTTACTTTTGTTAATCTTTTGTATGGTTTTCTTATTTTCAATATTATTTATTTCTGCCCTAACCTTAGTGATTTCTGTCCTACTGGTTGCTTTAGGGTTCCTTTGTTCTTCTTCTCCTAGATCTTTAAGATGTGCTATCAGGCTGTATATTTGTGCTTTTTCTTGTTTCCTAATGTGTGCTTGTATGGCTATGATCTTGCCTCTCAGTTCTGCCTTAGCTGTGTCCCAAATACTTTGATAGCTTCTGTCTTCATTTTCATTGAACTCTCAAAACATGTTTGATTTCTTTCTTCATTTCCTTTTTGACTCAGTAGTTGTTAAGGAGTGTACTGTTGAGCTTCCACATTTTGGGACAATTACTAATCTTTTGTTGATTGTTAAGTGTTAGTTTAATTCCACTGTGGTCTGAGAAGATGCTTGGGATAATTTCAACACTCTTGAATTTGCTGATGCTGTCTTTGTGGCCTAACATATGGTCTATCCTTGTATTCACAAGGATACCCATGTGGACTTGAATAAAATGTGTATTCCATTTTCTTGGGATGAATGACTCTGAAAATGTCCAATAGTTCTAGTTTATCTATCTCCTCATTTAGCTCCCTTATGTCTTTATTGATTTTCTGCCTGGATGATCTGTCAAGTTGAGAGAGTGGGGTGTTGAAGTCCCCTACTATGGCTGTTTTGCTGTTAATATATTGCTGTAGCTCTTTCAGTAGATGTTTGATGTATTTAGATGTTTTCTCAATGGGTGCATAGATGTTAATAATTGTTAAGTCCTCTTGATTGACTGATCCTCTGAGCATTAAATAGTGTCCATTCCTATCTTTTTTAAAAGTGTCCATTCCTATCATTTTTTAAATCTATTTTAAAGTCTATAGTGTCAGATATGAGAATATCTATTCCTGCCCTTTTTTGTGAGCCATTGGCTTGTATAATAGTTTCCCATCCTTTCACTTAGAGTCTGTGTTTGTCTTGTTGAGTAAGGTGGGTTTCCTGTAGACAGTATATTGTAGGGTTGTGTTTTCTAATCCATCTTCCTCCTCAGTTCCTTTTAATAGGTGAATTCAGGCCATTGACATTTATTGATATAAAAGATTGAAGATATTTTAATGCCATTTTTGTCGAGTTTTAGAGTGTTCTGATAGATGGCCTATCTGATAGATGGTGGTCTGACTGTTTATAGGAGACCTTTCAAAACTTCTCTCAGGGCAGCTTGGTGATAGTTGATTCCTTCAACTGTTGCTTGACTTAGATTTTGTTGCCTCCATCTAGTCTGAATGACAGTCCAGCAGGATACAGTATTCTTGGTTGAAAGACTTTCTCATTGAGTACTCGATAGATATCTTGCCTTTCTCTTCTGGCCTATAGTGTTTGTGTGGAGAAGTCTGCTGCTAATCTTTTGGGTTTTCCTCTGTAGGTGACTCTTTGTTTTTCTCATGCAGCCTTCAGGATCCTTTCTTTATCCTTATTCCTTTTCATTCTAAATATGATGTGTCTTGGTGTCTTTATGTCTGGGTTAATTCTATTTGGGACCCTCTGGGATTCTTGAACCTTTATGTCTTTGATGTTGTCTAGACTAGAGAAGTTCTCAGCTATTATGGCCTGAAGAATGCCTTCTTCCCCTCCCTCTCTTTCTTCCTCTGGTATGCCAATAATGTGTATATTGTTTCTTTTGAAGTCATTCTATAGGTCTCTGTTGTTTTCAGTATCTCTTAGTCTCTTTTTGAGATTTCTTACTTCTTTTTTAGTTGTTTGTTATTCATCCTAGATCTTGCTAAATCTGTCTTCAGCCTCATTGATTCTGTTCTCTCTCCCCTCTACTGTTTTCTGGAGTTCATCTATTTTTTTACCCTGTTCTGATACTGTTTTAGCTTGTTCAACTAGGTATGTTCTTAGCTCAGCTATTTTAGCTTTCAGTTCTCTACTAACCTTGAGATAATTAGTGTTTTCCTCCTGAGTCTCATTCCTTGTTTCTGCATTTCTGATGACAATTCTTTCAAACTCTTTACTCACTCCTGTGATTATTTCCTTAACTAGTGTTTGAATGTTGACTGGGTTGGCCAGAAAAACTATTAAGTTATAGATTAAGTATATTTTTGATGCTAACCTCTTACTAGATACATGATTTACAAACATTTTCTCTTAGTCTGAAGTTTGTCTAAAATATTTATTGATATTTCTACTAAGCAAACTCTTCTTGTATATGTAACATCAAGTTGTTTCTCAAAACTACTTGAGATACAGTTTATATGACTTTACTTCTCTGTAAATGCAAATTTCAATGGTTTTTCACACAACTGAGTCATGTTGTAATTATCACACTGCCGGGGTAGCCTGAGGGTACTTCTTCCCGAGCTAGTGCTCTCTGGGTTGGAGAGAACTCAACTGGAGCCGATCTAGGCTGCTGTGTGGGAGAGGGATCAGGAACTCGTGCTGTACCAACTTTGCAGGAGATACACTCTGGAACTCTCAGAGCCGGAAAGCAATTTCCAAGTGTCTTTAATCAGAAGAGCAGCTGTTTTTATACTCTCCAAGTAGGGTGGAAACAGGATGTGATATAGAGAGGGTGGAGAGAAAAGTGACTGGTGAAAATCAGAGTGTGACAAGGAGGGGGCGGAACAGGTGAGAATCCTATCACTGAACCACCAATGCCCTGGAGGGAGTGCTTTATGTAAATGTAAAAGTGATTTATGTAAATAGACCAAAGCTTTGAATGGGATCAGTAAATCCCTATATAGGCATATGGTTAAGCAGAAGCCAGGGGGAGGTGGCATACTACCCAACATCTCCCCCTTTCTTTTTAACTATTTGCCATAGTATCAGGAGTGCGGGGCACTTTGTGAGGCAGGGAGACTGATAAGAGGCACACCTTTTTTGGGGTTCTACTGTCCCTCCTTGCTCAACCTCTCCGTGGAGAGACTAACAGGATTGACACACCCCTCAGGCTCAAGCCCTTCCAAGCTCAACCATATCCTCACAATTCCCCAACATCTTCCTCTTACTTAATGGCCATATATAACTGGGTCAATGTCTGTAAAAGGCTTCATCTCTGTCAGGGGAATAGCAGTGTAGGGGTGAACAGAAACCTGTTGGGAAGAAAGCAGAATTATAGTGTGTAAGTGTCTTCAAAAAGAACTAGCACAAGACAGGGAGGGATAAGTAAGAGTAGCAAGAGACAGAGTGAGCCTGATGGGTGGAGGAGTGGGGGCCTGATAAGCTGAGGGGCTAGAGGGGTGATCTGGCATTGCAAAATCCCGAGTCAGCTGGCAGAAAGTTCTATGAACTGCTACAGTCATTCTTCAAGAAGTCCAGCAGTATAAAAGGAGTGTCCAGCAAGTTCTATAGAAGCATCAGTCCAATGTCAACGGCCAGGAAATAAATGCCACACGTCTATCTTGATGGAGGAGGACGGCTACTGGAACTTTTCTTCTCCGTAGAGAGTGACCTGGAACCACCAAAACATGGTGGGCGAAACAGAAGCAGGAAGAGCAGACACCGATGGTTGAGAGAAACGCAGTAGGAAAGTCTTGTCCTTTGGAGTCTGTGAATCAGGTTCTCCAGATCGTGTCAGGTCACATCATGGGTTTCAGGGGATGGCTGTAATTGTGAGTGATGTCAGAGGTCAGGGGTCCAAGATGGATTTCTGGGGATTCTATATGAGCAGATGCTTCTTTATGCGAAGGCTTGTCATAGCTGTAGTCAATTACTTATGAAAAAACTTTGTAACAAATTAGAAGTTTACTACAATTGATAACTCAATGATTATAATTGGTTTAGGTATCTTTATAATTTTGTGTAAAGGTCATCTTATGTGACCTCATGTAGCAGTCTCTATATAGCAAAATTTTCATACCGAATTTAAGTCACATATATTGATTCTTAACTATTTTTACATTGGGTTTTTAAGCAAACTCAGGTTACTAGAGTTAACACATTTTAGTGACTTTTTTTTTTTTGGTACATTTACAATATCGGATTGATGCCAAATTTGTTGTGGATTAATTTCCACAAGATAGCTTACAGGACATTTTTGGGGGCCCTCCAAAAATGTCCTGTATAGAGGATTTGTATTTTAACTTAGGAGATGATGAATTGTCACATTGAATATTTAGAGTTTTACCTTAAACACTCAGTTACTTAAATGAATTGATTTTACCTCTTCTCGTAATAATGTAGCTTCAAAGTTACAATTTAACTGTTAAGTTAATGTTTACCAAACTTGAAACACGCATATTAAACATATAGTTTATAACACACAGGAGAAGAAAAACTTGTAAATAAGACATATCATTTCAAATGTGAATTTAGATCTACTGTCATAGTTGAACCATCTTTACTCACACAGTTTAAGACTAAACATTTCATATTGATATCAAGACTTAAAAAAGAAATCAAAAGGGGGAATGAACAATTTTTGGACTGTTTCTGGACATCTCCAGAAACCATGGCTGTGTCCAGCCGTTTTATATAAAGTCAGTTAACTTTCAGAGTACTCTGAGCACAATGGGTCATACAAAAATTTTGGTCACTCAACTCACTCAATTTTTTTTCTTTTTTTTTTTCACTCACTCACTCACTCACAAAACACAACTGGCCAGTCATAGCATAAGACATTCATTCGGGGGGGGGGGGGGAAGAGTTCTGTGAATCAGATTTTTTTTTTTGATTCTGCCATGCTGTATTATGGATCCTGGGGTGCATCCTATAGCCAGTCCTCTTGCAGCCAGTCTTCTTGCAGTGTTTCTTGTTCTTCAGGGATATCAGCGCCATCATGTAGGTATTGCCGGACATGGCGGGCAGGAACCCAAACAGGCTTGGAGTAATTTTGTGGAAAAATACATGCGAAACCCCTCCCCATAGTCAACAGGGGGTCAGGTCCTTTCCAAATTTTATCAAGTGGGTCTTTCCATTTGACTTTCATAGCTGGGAGGGTGGGTGGTGTTTGCCAATGAAGAATTATAGGAGGTTGGTCTGAGTTTTTGTAAATATTAAAGAGATTTAATGTAGTTAAGGCTTTTGCCAGCTGGATATTAGGGGGGTACATTTCCCCTTTTTCTTTATTTAATTGAGCCTTAAGAGTTTGATGGGCCCTCTCAACAATGCCTTGTCTGTGGATTATACGGAATGCCTGTAGTATGAGTAATGTTCCAGAGGGAACAAAAATCTTTCAATTGTTTGCTGGTAAAAGCAGGTCCATTATCCGTTTTACGTTGAAGAGGTAAGCCCATTACAACAAAACAGGAGAGCATATGGCTTATAAGCTTTTTTGAGTTTTCTCCAGTCTGAGCTGTAGCCCACATAAACTTAGAGAAGGTATCAATTGAGACGAACACATATTTTTGTTTGCCAAAGTTAGGTATGTGGGTAACATCAATTTGCCAAAGAGCGTTGGCTTTTAAACCTCTAGGATTAACCCCCAGAGTCTGAATAGCAGGTGTTTTGATTAGACCTGCACAGGAGGAACATTTAGCAAGAATATGTTTTAACTGTGGCAGAGGAATATCAGGAAATCGAGCTCGAAGACCTTTAAGATTAACATGGGTTAGGGAATGAAAATCAGCAGGATTAGAGACAGAGGTTAGGAGAATTCCTGTGGAGGGAAGGTGGTCGGCTGCAGCATTCCCTTCGGACAGGGGACCAGGAAGAGGGCTGTGGGAACGTAGGTGCTGAACATACAGTGGATGGGTTCGAGAACAGAGCATAGAGGCAATTTGAATTAAAAGAGGAGAAAGTGGGTTGTCATCAATTCTTACATAAGATCGAGCAAGCCATGGAAGTAAGTTAACAGTATACACACTGTCAGAAAAAAGGTTGAAGGATTCTGGTACAGCTTTTAATGCAAGGAAAACAGCATAAAGTTCTTTGTACTGAGGGGAATTATCAGGAAGTTCAGTAAAGAGAGGTTTGGGGTATTGCTGGTCTGGATAATATATAAGGGCAGCAGCTCCCTTTTTTCCACCATCAGTGAACACTGTAGGAGCAGAGGGGATGGGATCTCGAGAGAAAAGTTTAGGTACTAGTAGAGGCAACAGAGGTAAAGAAGCTATCAAATTATTAGAGGGAAAATGATTATCTAATTGTCCTGGAAAACCCATTAAACTTATGGCAAAACGAGAATGGTGGCGTATGAGCCATTCTGTATCAGTGAGAGAAAAGGGAAGAATGATTGAATCTGGTTCCCTTCCTAAGACCTGAACCGATCTGTTTCTTCCTTGGCGAACCATAAATGCTAAGGCATCAATCTCGGTAAGGAGTCTTGGAGCTCCGCCTACTGGTGTATGAAGCCATTCGAGAACGCCATGTTTCTGCCACAATGCCCCCACTACCGTGGGGGTGGAGTTAAAGATTAGAAGATTTACTGGAGAGGAGGGGGAGAACTGAACGAGGTGCATGTCCTGGAGAGCCTGGTTAACTTTTTCCAGAGCCAAGGATGCTTCGGGGGTTAACATACGCTTTGAGGAGGGCTGTTTGTTTCCTTTTAACAGATCGAACAGTGGTTGCAGGCAGCTCGTAGGCAGATAAAGATACTGCCTAAGCCAATTCAAATTTCCAAGAAAACTTTGTAAAGAAGCAAGAGTGAGATTAGAAGGAAAAGTAACACAAGGTTTTAAAGGACGAATCTGCATTAGGGAAATCTCTGAGCCTAAGAAAGATATTGGAGGGATTAGCTATATCTTCTCAGGAGCTACATTAAGTCCACTTCTCTTTAAGGCAGGGATTAGAAAATCACGTAGGGCGGAGAGATCTGTATCTAATTCTCCCCATATTAACACGTCATCCATATAATGAAAAATCTTAAGGCCCTTATGAATATATGGAAAAAGGGCAGATTTAACAACCTCTTGACAAATAGTAGGACTATTAGCCATGCCCTGGGGCAGTACCACCCATTCAAATCTATCGGCAGGGCTGGCATTATTAATAGAAGGAACAGAGAAAGCAAAACGTTTACAATCTTGTGGGTGTAAGGGAATAGAGAAAAAACAATCCTGTATATCAATAGCTATGATTGGAATTCCTGTGGGAATTGCAGAAGCAAGAGGTAAACCCCTTTGGGGGGAGCCCCAAACCTGCATGGTTATATTAACTGCACGAAGATCTTGGAGGAGGCACCATTTTCCTGAGCGCTTTTTAATCACAAAGACTGGAGTATTCCATGGGCTCCGAGAATGACGAATGTGTCCCAAAGATAAATGCTCTTGGACGAGTTTTTAAAAAATTTCTAGCTTCTCCCTAGGCAAAGGCCACTGTTCCACCCAGACAGGCTCATTAGAAAGCCAATCTAAGCGGGGAGTTCTGTTACGAACAGTGGCAGTTAGTATTGGGGGTGCTGGTTGGGTCTAGCACTCTCACAGGAGTGAGTGTGGTGTCCTGCAGAGGTGTCTGAGGATATCACTACATCTAAAGATTCCAGCAAGTCTCTTCCCAATAAATTGGTGCTTATATCAGCTAGTAAAGGCTAAAAGCGTCCGGTAGTCCCTTCTGGATCTTCCCACAAAAGGGAACCTCGTGTGCGGAATGCCTGAGTCAATCCTCCAACACCATGTAAGCGTGGTCCTGGGAGGAGTTCCCAACTCTGGGGAACCTCTGCTTGTCTTAATATTGTCTTATCTGCTCCCGTGTCAATCAAACACTTAAAAGGAATATTACCAATCTTTACTGTAATAGTTGGGTGACCCCTTTCTAAAACAGGGGTGGTCCATAAAATCTCAGGCTCCGAATTCGAGCTGTTCTCTTGCTCCAGCCAGTTATTTCTATGCTGGAAATTCCCACATACCACGGGTTCCTCCTTCTGCTCACCCTCTGTTATTGTTACTTGGCGTGGTGGGTGTAGCGATGGATTGGGTCCCAAGCTGGGCTTCTGTTTGTGGAAGAAGTGCACAGCACCAAGCGGGTGACCTGCTTCATTCCCTCTTGGGGGCGGGGCTATGGGAAGCCCCACACCTAGTTTAAATCCCTGTTTACATTTGGCAGAGGCATGCCATTCCTATGGAACCTTGACCAACAATCTCTCCTCCAGTGAAATCCTTTCTGGCATCTGGGACAAGGCATTCGTGGTCTCTGGTTCCCTGTCTGGAGGCGGGGTTGCCCTGACTGGAGGTGGGGTCGCCCTGACTGGAGGCGGGGTCGCGGTCTATTTTCTGGACATTGGTTACGCTAATGCCCTTGGCGACCGCACTGAAAGCAAGCCCCTTTTTGCTTACGTAAGGTAGCTGCATAGGCCTGTAACATAGGTCCTTGAAAAGAGCTTGATCTGAGATCCTGTGTAGCTATAATCCAAGTATCTGGGTGTTCGTTTTTAAGAGTGATACAGGCCTGTCGAAAATGTGGAAGCATTCCATCCCAGACTATGGATCGCAGGAGGAGAAATTGAGCGTCAGGATTATAAATCTTCTTTTCCAAACTCGACTGGACCCTGGCAATGAATTTCTGAGGGATTCATCAGGTTCTTGTTGCAGGGAGAGAATGGGGGCTGAGGCTGCTCCCATGGGTGGTGTTAATTGCTCCCATGCTTTTAATGCACACAGGCATACCTGATCAAAACACCCCGGTGGAAACTTGGCTTCCGCCTGTTGAATCCCTGTTTCTAATTGGCCTGTTCCAAACAATGCATCAAAATTCCCCTCTGGGTGATTTTGAATATTTTTCCGTGATTGTTGTAAACATTCGTCACGAAAGAATGCCTCCCATTGCAGGAAGAGGGGGCCTGGGAGCGTAGCACGAGTCACATCCCTCCAATCTTGGGGGGTATTAAGGTTCTGAAGCAGGCCTTGTAAAATGGACCTGGTCCATGGGGCATGAATACCGTCATCCTTGATAGCCTGGCGTAGTTCCTTCAGGTCTGTGGCGGAATATGGATACCAGGCCTGAGGTTTTTGTCTATTGGGGGCAACACTGACCGGAAATGTGTGGACTTGCTCCGATAAGTGTGTAGCGGTAGGAGGAGTCACCGAAGTGGAAGCTTCTGGACAAGTGGCCGAAGAAGTGGTTTTGGAGGCTACAGGAGAATTCGGACATGTGTCTGTCAAAACAGGGGTGGGCGAAGAAGCAGCAGTGGAGGCAGCAGGAGGTTCCGGACACGTGTCTGCCAAAATGGGGGTGGCCGAAGAAGTGGCTGTGGAGTCCAAAGGGGAATTTGGACACGTGTTGCCAAAATAGGGGCCTCAGGGCAAGATGCCAAAATAGGGGCCTCAGGGCAAGATGCAGAGGAATTAGGGTGGGTCAAGATCATGACAGGCCTTTGCTTCTTCTTGTTTTTAAGGTGCTGGTTAAGTTCTATGATCACTTCCTTTATCTCTTGGACCTCAGCCTCTGGATCCTTAAGCCTTTTGAGAGGTTGCCCTATATATCCCTTAAAAGCTGCTATGATGATCAACAGGATATAAGGTGAAGCCCCGAGAAAAATGTCCCAGATATATAAAAATTGTATACTGGAAAAAGAATGCAGAATTTGGAAAAGATTTTCCATGGTGGAGAGATCTCAGGAAAACAATAAGAAAGGAAAAAATCACAGTGCCTTAACACAATATTGCAGATACCCAAAAGGTGTGTACTTATCTAAGACGTCTTCTTGTAAATCTGCTGCTTACGTGTCCCTGTTCCGGGCGCCAGATGCCGGGATAGCCTGAGGGTACTTCTTCCCGAGCTAGTGCTCTCTGGGTTGGAGAGAACTCAACTGGAGCCGATCTAGGCTGCTGCATGGGAGAGGGATCAGGAACTCGTGTTGCACCAACTTTGCAGGAGATACACTCTGGAACTCTCGGAGCCGGAAAGCAATTTCCAAGTGTCTTTAATCAGAAGAGAAGCTGTTTTTATACTCTCCAAGTAGGGTGGAAACAGGATGTGATATAGAGAAGGTGGAGAGAAAAGTGACTGGTGAAAATCAGAGTGTGACAAGGAGGGGGCGGAACAGGCGAGAATCCTATCACTGAACCACCAATGCCCTGGAGGGAGTGCTTTCTGTAAATTTAAAAGTGATTTATGTAAATAGACCAAAGCTTTGAATGGGATCAGTAAATCCCTATATAGGCATATGGTTAAGCAGAAGCCAGGGGGAGGTGGCATACTACCCAGCATCACACTACCACTCTACTCTAGTCTAGGACATTTCTATAGAGTTTCCTTATACTTGACTGTTGGCATTCTTCATCCCCAGTCCTACTGTCAGACAAATCATTGACAAGTTTCCTTACTATAGATTTGCCTGTTTTGTACATTCATAAAAGTAAGTCTGACTTATTTTCACATGGTACACTAGTTTTTAAAGTTTATAGTTGACCCTTTATACTGATGAGCAGGGTTTTGTTGTATGGACATACACATTTTATCTATCCATTCACCAGTGATGGGCATTTGAATGGTTTTCAATTTGAGACTGTTATAAATAATGGTGTTCTCTGAAAGCATGGAAAAATAAATTGCATTTCGGGGGGGGGGCTATATCCCCTTAAAACACCACCATTAGCAAACTGAAATTATCTGACACAACTCACATAGGTTTATCATTAAAAGAGGTCTGAGTAGTTCATGCATCTGCAGTTTTGAAGGTGGGTGGCTAAAAGGCAGAATTGGGAGAGGGTGATCAGAACTACAGCCATAATCACAGGCAAGGTAGAGAACAGCACAGGCACTGGTGACAGGGTACAGGTGCCAGGTGAAAAGAGTGGAAATTCAGGACATTGGGGTGTCCATGTCCCTAGAACTCCCATGAACTCCAATAACTGGGTGCTATTAGCAGACATGGAAAACCAGTTATTTTAGGAGATATAGCATACAGGCTAAGTCTATTCTCCCTCATTCTTTGGAACTCTAAGAAAGTCCATTTCAGAGCTAACCTGCCCATTACATAAACCTGCCCTCTATCAGGTCCAGTAAGGTTTAAAAATGGAGTCAGTACTCAGAGGATACTCAAGCTTCCAGAGTTCTTATGAACTCCTTAATATAGGTGGAAAAAGTTTAACTGTCTGATTAGGTACAACAACCAAATACTGAATCTTAGAAATTTTTACAGGTGCTAGCATAGCAGACTGAGTAATATCCTCCTACCCCTTACTCTGTTGGAAATCCAGCAAAGTCTATCTTTGGAGGGAGCCAGTCATCGCTGGCTGTAAATAGGGGAACACAGAATGTGTGGTCAGATTGGGCACAGATCTAGTCACAGAGGGGCAGAGGACAGAAGGAGTTTTATTCCCAGTCTGGCATTCCCCTACCAAAATGGTGACTGAAGAAAAAACCCTGACAGATTGGCCCTTCTCTCCCTATATACCCTGTGGTCCCATGAACAAAACCTAACTCCAAAGCTAAAGCACCAAATGGAGGAAAATAAGGGGGGGGGGGTTAAATCCTGAGACAGAATGAATAAGAAAGATAAATCTTCAGCAATCTATCTTAATGACCCAGAAAAAAGGGGGGGGGGTCTAATGGATAGTGAATTTAAAATATGTATTATAAAGAAAACCAACAAGATAGATCAAATGTATGCTAACACAGAATAAAACACAAAAACTTTAAACTGGATCATTATATAATACCACACACAAAAATTAACTCAAAATAGATTGTAGACACAGATATAGTATTTAAAACCATGATGTTTATAGAAGAAAATCATAGGTGATGTACTTATAGACATGAAGTGAGTGAAGCGATGCCTTTGGGGCCTCAATTTCAACAGTGAAGGAAATAAAGCAACCCCTATAGTCTGAGGAAAATGTGGCAATTTCCAGGAATGCAGAGGAAATGAGAATCAACCTGATAATAGCAATGAAACTAACATTTTGGTGGTGGGTGAAGTGATGTTCATATGAAGATAGAAGTGTGGAATTTTATTCTTCATACTTATAAATTATTATAAAGCAATGGAAAATAAATACAATTTACTTCAAAAACAATGCTATGAATATTCACATTAAAATTCACATTAAAATTTTTCTTTTTCTGTGTGATTGTATATTTTCATTAGTACTGGGTAAATTCCAGGCAGTATAATTGTTGATTTATATGTTGAATATATGTAAACAATTAAAGAAAATTCCAAATTGTTTTATCAAATGACTATACCATCTTAATATATCTGCCAGCAGTATGTTTTCATCAATGCTATCTATCCTTAGACTTGTGTATATGATAAGAGGATGAGAAAAACAAAACCAAAATATATATATATGATTAAATATATATATATGATTATCACATATATATGATTAAAAAACACTAAAGAGCAAATGATATTTAAAGACATAGAGGATCATATGCATGCAAATACATTACACAAACAGTATTATATTTTGTTTGTTTGTTTTTGGATAGGACAGAGAGAAAATGGAGAGGAGGGGAAGACAGAGAGGGGGAGAAAAGACAGACACCTGCAGACCTGCTTCCCAGGGAGCCGGGAGCTTGTACCAGGATACTTGTTCTGGTCCTTGCATTTTGCGCCTTGTTCGCTTAATCCACTGTGCTATACTCAACTCCCTGTATTATATATAATTTATATATAAACATATTATATAAAAATACATCTAAGAGAGTCTTTTTTGAACTGTTTTTGTCTCACTGTTTTTTTTTTAAATTTAATTTATAAAAAGGAAACACTGATTAAACCATAGGATAAGAGGGGTACAACTCCACACAATTCCCACCACCAGAACTCTGTATCCCATCCCCTCCCCTGATAGCTTTCCTATTCTTTATCCCTCTGGGAGTATGGACCCAAGGTTATTGTGGGATGCAGAAGGTGGCAGGTCTGGCTTCTGTAATTGCTTCCCCACTGAACATGGGTTCACTGTTTTTACCTGAATAACCTCTATTTCCTCCTTTTCTTTTAAACTTTAAAGTTGTCTTTTTATTTCTATGGTTTGTGTTTCTAGGTAAGTTTTATTGTGTATTACCTTGTTGTTTCTTTCTCTGTGGCACTTTTTTCAGTAACTCTTGCAAGACAAGTTTGGTAATGGCAATTCCCTTTTGTTTTTGTATGTGCAGTGCACAGGATTAAGGTTCAAGCTCCGATCTGCAGTGGAGTAGCTGCACAGCAGTGAAATAGTGCTAGAGGTGTCTCCATTTTTTTCCCTCTCTACATCTTCTTTCCCTCTCAAATTCCCTCTGTCTCTAGCCAAAATAAATATATAAATAGGTAACTAAATAAATAAAAATACTTAAACATAAAATTCAAGTAGCAATACAATATTTATATATATGAGTTCACTGACGGTAGTGTTCATTTAATTCAGTTGAAAGAAAAAGAATAAGCAAAATAAAATGCAAATCGAAGGATGCTAGTAAGAGTTGTGAATACATAACTTGTATCTAAGTCCTTTGCCTGATATACTCATTATCTGAAAAAACTAAACCCTGGAGCCCTGAATAGAAGGAACTAGAGAGACTAAGGTTCTAGAGAGGAAAGCCTAAAGAAATTATATATTAGTCATCAATGTGCTTTAATTAAAAAAGGTAAAAAGGACATTCCTCTACCTCTAAACACAAGGCCTATTGAAATGGAAACTAATGGTATCTCCAGGAAAATAGAAAGAGTTTGATGCGGAAAATAACTAACATCCTACACAGTAATATTTTGTTATTGGCAAACAGAAAGCAATAGTTCAAAATTTATCAAGCTTATCAGTTCCACCTAATTAAGGTTATAGCCAGAGGGTTCCCTAAACAAAACTCTAATAACTCACTTCTGAGCTCCTGGCCTCAGTGAAATCTAATATCCCTCTTGAAAAATACTGGTGGTCTCTGTTCATCTTGACCTTCCATAGAAAGGCAACCACATGGAAACATTCTGCTCTGTTGAGATCAAGGATGGAATAATTTAGAGATTACTTTCTTGTCTTCTATGACAGATACTTGTCTCCAGCCAGAATATTGCCAGAGGATGCATGAAATTTGTATGTGGTACTGCCAGGGAAGAGAAGGTTTATAGAACCCGGAGGAGGATAATTTAAGAATTCCTATTTAAATTACTGTCATCATCTCTACATCATTTGTTTCAAATGGAAGCCCAATATTTTTCCCTCAGAAAACCTCCATTCTCAACTTAGATAGTAAACCAATGAGAAAGTTAAATGTTCATCAGGGTGCTTAGATTAGAGCCAAGACACTTTCTCTAAAGCTAAAAATTTAAATAAGTCAATGCAAATGTGGAAGCAACTTGAAAATTTATAGCCCTTCAGACTTTTTACTTTTTCATCATCTTACCTTTGCCCCTCAGTTCTTTATCTTTTCTTTGGAAATCATTTTTTATCCTTTTCAGACTAGGTGCTGGGTTCTGCTTTGTATGTGAGTTGTGGAGGGAGAGGAAGAACTTTGAAGTGACTATTAATGCACCTGATGTTCCCTCAACAGAGACCTACTCTGGGGGGTGGAAGTGAGGAACATCCCAAACCTCCTCCTCTTCAGACTGATTCCTGAAAGTAGTAACTGTGCAGTTCGGTTAAAATCACTTTTCTTGCCTGCAGGGCAGTCTGGCCTCGAGCATCAAGTGGCAGTTGGGATACTTTGGTGTTTAAATGGCTTCCCTGATGCTGTGGGCCCTTTAAATCTACCAAATAGATTTGAAGTAATAGCAAGTATGGCAACAGCAGGCAATGTGGTGCTGCTTGAGTCTTTCCGTCCCTCCTCTCCTGCTCCTGCTATCCACATGCAACCTGCAGATAGCAATGTTCCTTTCTTTACCAGAAATCTCAGCTGTTCTCTGAGGAAATTTGTTCTAAGATAATTCTCTTTAAGAATTCTGGGGTGAAGCTATGCTGACCTAGTCATGGAAAGTTGGTTCTACCCCAGAAAGCAAATTTTAAAACAAAATAGAGAACCACTGTCAAAGATTAAAAGGAGCTAAAGAACATTTTAAAACTACAGACTGTCACAACCTACAGAATCTTTTCTTCTGTACTACCAAAAAGTCACTATTTAGGCCTTGGAGATGGCTCAGCTGGAAGAATGAATCCCTTGCCTTGTTTGAGGCTCTAAGTTCAATCCTGGCACCACATAGGAGCTCCATGAATGGTGGAGCAATGCTTTGATATGCCCCCCCATCTCCTTCTCTCTTGAACTGGGGATTGTGGGCATTAAAGTCCTATGCTCTACTAATTGGTTATCTCCCCAGCTCACATTTTTAAGGTATGACTTTTCAAAAAATATTTTTTAATTTATTTTGGATAGAGACAGAGAGAAGTTGAGAGGGGGGTGAGGGACAGAGAGGGATAGGTATATATATATATATATATATATATATATAGAGAGAGAGAGAGAGAGAGAGAGATCTGCATATATATATATATATATATATATATATATATAGAGAGAGAGAGAGAGAGAGAGAGAGACACTCCTACAACACTGCCTCACCACTTATGAAGCTTCATTCCTGCAGGTGGGGGACTGGGGTCTTGAACCCGGGTGTTGGGCATTAAACCAGCTCCCCCTGCTCCATGTTGTATTGCTGATAGTATGGCCTATTTACATAATCATTGTTTTGCCTGATCTATCTTCTTTCTACCTCGAGACCCACCCTGCCTGCAGGGTATATTAATCCCACCAGTTAAAACCATTGCAACAGTTGCTAAGGATGCTTCCACCTTCCCAGCATGCCTTTTGCCTCTCTCCACCCCCTTTCCTAACCAGTTCTGACTTGCCACTTCTGGTTTTCTCCCATAAAACCCACTTCTGCTCCTGATTTCACTCTCTTTTTTTTCTCTCCCACGTCCCAACCTGGAGAAGGGCTGGCATGCAGAGTGGGAGATGGCCATTGCAGTTTGACACCATGTGGCTTAACCCGCTGTGCTCATGCCCGACTCTGGGGCATCCGCATGAATAAAGAATTGTATTACCATGCCACCATGAGTTCTTGGTCTCTCATGCCCACAAAGCTAGCCCAGCATTCTGGCTCCTGACTCTGGGGTGCTCCCATGTGAATAAAGAATTGTATTACCACGCCACCACAAGCTTGGTTCCTGGCCTCTCTCCTGCCAGCGACACTAGCCTGGCACCCAGGCCCTTACATACTGCAACATATGCGCTCAACCAGCTGCACCACCACCTGGCCCACTAAAGTATAATTTTGACAACCAGCCTCACTTACTTTTAAATAGACTATACTTCCCTTTTCTTCTGCACCTTTCATCCTCTCAGTGAAATACATATTGTGGTGCAGAGTGTTGTAAACTCTTTGCAAGCAAAGTGATAGTGGGAAACCATGCTCCAGGGTCTGATTTGTGACTTGGTTCTTTTACCTTTTCACATGCATAACAGAAAAACCCTGTTTCCAGCACATCTGCAGGGTTTGCCCATAAGAAAATGAAGAAGTAGGAGAAATTTGCCTTCACTAGTCTCTACAAACTTTCAGGAATTGGACTTCTAAAAATTGAGGCTGACAGCTAAGTAGTTTGTGGTTTTTTAATCATATTTTCTGTCTCAGTACAAAATTCCCTTTTGAACCTTGCCTTTTCATCCTGTTTTCTTGACATCTTCTACTCTCCTATGTACTTGGTGCTATGACTAAGAAGTAGAATTCACAATCAGCTCTGGGTTTTTTGTGCCTTGGAATTTAATAGCAACGTGTTACTACTCCCAAATGTGCTAAAGTATAAGATTTATCCCTAAATGCAGAATGAAAAAACTGTGTGTTTCTTATTCTCACAGAACTTCACTGTTTCAACACATTTTTGTTGTTTATTTGCTTGTTTTTTTGGTTAATTGCCACCAGGGTTCTGGTTGGGGCTTGGTAACTGTATAGCAAACTCACAGTTCTAGGTGGCCACCTTTTCTTTTTTTTTTTTTTTTTTTTTCTTTCTCTTTTACTTGATATAATGGTGAGAAATTGAGAGGATAGGAGAAGATAGACAGGGAAAGAGAAAGACACCTGCAAACCTGCTTCATAACTTGTGAAGCTTCCCCTTTGTAGGTAGGGACCAAGGGCTTGAACCCAGGAAGTAACACATGGTAAACTGTGTGCTTATCCAGGTGCACCACTGCCTGCTCCCCTCAACACAGACTTGTTTCAGATAGAAAAAGGAAGACATGTGCTGGCAAGATAATAATAATCCACCTGGACAGCGTGACTGCTCTGTCATGCACACAGCCAAGTTCAAGTCCAACTTCTACTGCATGGGAGGAAGGTTCCATGCTGTGGTATTTTTCTCTCCCTCTGTCTTTCAATCTCTGTCTCCCTTCTACTTGGGAAAAAAAAAAAAAAAGTTGGTCTAGTGAAAGTGCAGTGATGACAAAAAGCAAGCAAGCAAGCAACAAAGAAAGCAAGAAACTTATAGCACTGTAGCTTCTTCCAGTCCAGTGAGGGCTGATCTTAAACCTGAGTCAGGTACACTACCCAAGTGACCTATCTTGCTAACTATAAAAGACTCTATTAGGGGAAATACTGTCCATAAACTATTAGGAGAGGTAGAGACATTTCCCAAGTATATAAAGTCATCTTAGAGAGCCCTACCTTTCGGAGTAAGCTGCCTTACTCCTTTGCACCTGCAAACTGGGTTACTTAGAATTTTCCTGTAACACAAGATAATATTTGAAAAGAAAGAGGAGAACTCTGGCTACAAAATAGTTCAACAGTAATCATTAAAAGGTCTCCCCAAATATGTATTTTAAATTTGTTGACAATTCCTCTCTAAGTACTAGTGTGTATATATGATGAATCAATTTACTTAGTGCTTAAAAAAGGCTAAAGAAGAAAATTTCAGTTCTACAAGTAAAATGTTTATTTAAAAAATGCAGATGTTGCTCAGTTTATAATTCCAACCAAGCATGTAAAAGATCATTTTACACCAGGACTCCCACAAGGAACTCTGAAGAGCCAGGAATTGTGGGTTCATTTTTCATACAAGCATGAGAATTGTTTTAAATATCTTCTACACAATTTGCAGAAGTTCTGCTAATGCAAACCATACTGACTTGAGTCTAGTTAAATAGAAAACACAAATGACTAAGGCTTTTTAAAAATATTCCTGAGTAGGGCACCAAAGTAAAAACCCTGTGGTGAGGGGGAGGGTGGACATTCAGCTTCCTGGGGCAGCGGGGGTGGGGGTGATGGGACAAAGTCTTTTGGTGGTGGGAATGGTGTTTATGTACACTCCTATTAAAGTGTAGTCATATAAACCACTATTTAATATGAGAGGGGAAAAATTGATCTTATGTCTCGAACTTTTTAAAACACAGATTGAGTCTTTTTAATACATAGGCTGAGTCTTTGATAAGACTTTTCTCTCAAAAGTCTAGACCAGGTAGAACAGAAGCAAGCAACTGGTGGCACAGCTATATACAAGATGCTGGGTACTATACAGCAAACCCTAACAAAGGGACTTTTCAAAGTTAACCCAATTACCAAATAATGTGATGATAACAATCATCCATTGTCTTCTTGAACCCTAAGACAGCAGGAACCTCACATTTCCACTATAGAGCCTATATTTCCCCCAGTCCTGGAACCATTGGATAGGGACCCACTTTCCCGCACGCTTCGCTCAATCCATATCAAATAATATTGCATCTGCCGATCACAACCTAATCAACGCAACGAGTGCCACCCCAGCATGCTTCACTTCAGACTGTGTCCAGAGACCTCAGGTGTGGAATGACAACCCTTCAGCTTCATCACTCGGGTGAGACCTTTCATTTCATAGTATTCTCTAATTCCATTCCAGGTGGTCCTCTCCCCAACAAAGTCCCCAAACCTAGATATAGACCAGGTCCCTTGAGATAGAGCATATGTTCACACATGCCCATAAACCAGGGAAAAATATATACCTGAAAGCAGAAGTACACAAGAGTCTGCAGTGAGTACCCCTCAACACTTCATCTGCACTATTCCAGCCTTTAGGTCCATGATTGTTCAACAATTTGTTTGGCTTTGTATGTTAACTCTCTTCTCAGCCACCAGGATCCAGATGCCAGCATGATGCCAACCAGACTTCCCTGGACTGACGACCCCACCAATGCACCTGGAGCTCCACTTCCCCAGAGACCGACCCTACTAGGGAAAGAGAGAGGCAGACTGGGAGTATGGATCGACCAGTCAATGCCCATGTTCAGCGGGAAAGCATTTACAGAAGCCAGACCTTCCACCTTCTACAACCCACAGCAACCCTGGGTTCATAGTCCCAGAGGGGTAGAGAATGGGAAAGCTATCAGGGGAGGGGATGGGATATGGAGATCGGGTGGTGGGAATTGTGTGGAGTTGTACCCCTCCTATTCTACGGTTTTGTTAATGTCTCCTTTCTTAAATTAAAAAGAAAAAAATTCCTTCACTCTTTTTAAAGTAGGAACCAGAATGTCATTTGGAATGAGGGGAAGTCCAAGGCCAACTTTCAGATCTTACACCTTGGTAACCTGGGAATACTAGCTGTCACTTTGCTTGGGAAAATGTGGCAGCATTCTACCATTCCCAGCTTAATTCTGACATTGTTATTCCCAATCAACTTTATCCAGCCATAAACATACATGTACACATACATATATATGTGTTAAAGCTGAACAAACAAAAAGCAAGTATAGCTTATAAACAATTCAGTCTGACAGGAATCCTGAGGTCTCAAATCACATTGTCTTACTGCAGAATTCTAACATTGTAATCAATGTACAGTGTCTCTGCAAAATCAAATTTGACTAACTAGTTATAAGCAACAGGGATTATCAAGCAAGAATTTCCATAATTCAGATAAATTATCTAATTTCCACATTTCAAAAAAAATTCTCATTGGAGTATGAGTTTTTACAGTTTTCTTCTACACCCATTGACAGACTCTCTAATGTACTCTTGTGTTGCTGTTATTACAAGAATATTATTATTACTACTAGACTTTGAGAACAATTATATATCCATGTATTATCTGGGGAAAAGTAACTTTTCCACAGGGTAACCTGAAGAATATTTAAAGACTTAATTCAGATGAAATATAATAATATATGTAAAAATACTTAAACATTTTAAAATGCTATGTAAAAATAAGGTCTTGTAATTAAGTTTTAAAATCTCACTTTATTCAGAAACAAGTTCTAGAGTGGATATGGTGAAAAAGGAACCCTTCTACTCTATTGGTGGTAATGTATATTAATTAGTTAACCCCCTGTGGAAAAATGGCCTAAAGGTTCTTCAAAACAAAAATGGGCCTACTGGCAATTTCTCTCATAGTTATCTATCCAATAACACAAAAAATACTGCACACTTATGTTCAGCTACAACACTATTTGCAGTTGCCAAATTATAGAAGCAACACAAATGTACAATAATAAATGAGTCATTAAGGAAATTGTGATATATATATAATGGATTATGGTGTGTTGCACCAAAGCAAAGGACTCTGGGGAAGGAGACTAAAGAAAGTCGGGTTGGGGAAGCTTTTGGGTCCTAGTGCATGATGGTGGTAAAAAAATTTAAGTTTGGGGGGTAAGAATGTTTTACAGATATCTAACACAGGGAAATGATAAATCACACCTGTATTTCACAGGCTAAACCATTAATCTCCCTAATAAAGTGATCTTAAAATGGAAGAAATTATTTGATCTTCTCTTTTTCTCCTATTTGGATGAATCTTGCAGGAATCCTGCTAAGTGAAATAAACCAGAAGGAGAAGCATTGATGATAGATGATCTCACTTACAGGTGGAATGATGCTAACAGTCTATATATCCAAAGTTTCTCCCCAATAAAGTGATTAAAAAAGAAATCAAATAATCATATTAAAAAATAAAGAATATTTTCTCTTAAAAAAAGTCACAGTCTACTAAGGACTGTGTCTCTAAAACATTCTTGCACTGAAATTCTAACCTTCAGAATGGCTGCATTTAGAAATTGAAGGTCTCTTGGGAGTCAGGCAGTAGCACACTGGGTTAAGCATACGTGGCACAAAGTGCAAGGACCAGTATAAGGATCCCAGTTCGAGCCCCTAGCTCCCCACCTGTAAGGGAGTAACTTCACTGGCGGTGAAGCAGGTCTATCTTTCTCTCCCCTTTTCTGTCTTCCCCTCCTCTCTACATTTTTCTAGGTCCTATACAACAATGACAATATCAATAACAACAATAATTACTACAACAACAACGAAAAAGAACAAGGGCAATAAAAGGGAAAATAAATAAATTTTTAAAAATTTAAAAAAAAAGTGAAGGTCTCTAAAAATATGAAGCTTCAGAATTCATACTTTAGAGTTAATGGTTCAATGAGTTAAAATTTTTAGGAGCTATCTGGAATTAATATATCTTTTAAGTGAGAAGATTATGGATTTTAGGGAACCAGGGCCAGAAAGTAATGTATTGAATACTTGCATCTTTCTGTGCCACACCCACCCCTTAATTCAAATGCTGAAAACCTAACCCCTCAATTCAGTAGTACTGGGAGGTATTCTAACAAACTAAGTAAGACTAAATATAGTCATAAGGGCAGGTCCTTGATTTAATAAGATTAGTGTCCTTATAGGAAGAATCACTACTGAGCTCATACAGTCTCTATAAACATACAAATACCAAAGACAGGCCAGGTGAGATCACAGTGAAAAGGCAGCTGCTAGCCAGGAAGGATAATTTCTGGAACCATCCGTTCCACCCTGATTCCATGGCTGCCAGTTCTTAGCAACATCGCCCCGCCAGATATTCGTCGGGATGCGGCATCATCTAAGTTCATTTTCCATGTCTACGCTCGACCGGACCTGCCAATATACGCGGATATCTTTGCCCACCCTGTCCAACGCTTGATGTCTCGTCACCCAATCTGGTCCCCTACGCCTACACTGAACTTCTCTGTTCCAGACTCTTGGAAACAGAGTTGGCAGTCAGCTGAGGTCAAGAACAAACACCTCATCACAGACCCCTGCAAGCGTCAACCCGGCTTTGACCTAGCACGTTATGATTGGGCCCTCCTCAATCGGTATCGAACAGGCCATGGCCGGTGCGCCGCTATGTTCCATCGCTGGGGAGCCAGAGATGACCCGAACTGCCCCTGCGGCTACAGACAGACATGCGAATGTCCGAACCTTGATCCTAATCTCCTAGCCTCCAGAACTGGGAGAAAGTTAATTACCTGTTGATTTAATTTGTTGATTAAGTCACCCAATCTGTGATATTTTGTTGTATGCTGAGCAGACTAATATAGAATACAATGCTCCAATGTGTTTCATAGTTGACTTTAGTAATTAAGTTCATTCTAATCATTTAATTGTCAGAAGTATTTTGAAATTTAAAAATATACTTGTTTCATGGAAGTGTAAGAGTACTATGGAAACAAAACTTCCTTAACATAATACATAAGTACAACTTACAATTGCTAAGAAAATAAACATGTACCAAGAAAATAGCAAAAGTAAGGGAAAGAACACAGCAAATCATTAGCTGGTATGTATGTGTACTAACAGTCATATACAGGATTCTTCTTAGGGGCCAGGTGGTTGCATACCCAGGTAAATGCACACATTACCATGCTTAAGGGCCTGGATTCAAGACTCCACCTGTAGGGAAGATCCTTCACAAGAGGTAAAGCAGGTCTGCAGGTGCCTCTGTTTCTCCCTCTCCACTTCCCCACCCCTCTCAAATATCAGAAGAAGAAAAAATAACTCTTTGTATGCACCACTGCTTCTTATACTGGAAAACGATAGACAAGCTAAATGTCCAATGCTTGATAATTTGTATCTCTCAGATATTGTGAGAGTTATGATGGTTATCAAAATGGAAGGCACAGAACATTGGTGATAAGTGTGGTGTGAAGCCCTATAATCTTACAATTTTGTGAACCATTCTCAAATCACCTATCATAAGTTGAAAAGGATTAATTTTATCACTAATTATTTCATATCTATCAAATTAAATATTATGCAGTCACTTAAAACTATTTTTTAGGAGTAGTAAGCACTTGAAGAAATATTAACAATATTGTGAAGGAGGAATGTTATAAAACAGTATGAGTAGCACAACCTCCATTGGCTGTGCCTGTGATACATCAAAATGCCAATAATTACCATTTGATGGTAGAATTATAATTGGTTGTATTCATATTGATCAACAATTTGTCTGGCTTTGTATGTTAACTCTCTTTTCAGTCACCAGGTTCCAGATGCCAGCAGGATGCCGACCAGACTTCCCTGGATAGACAACCCCACCAATGTGTCCTGGAGCTCTGCTTCCCCAGAACTCCACCCTACTAGGGAAAAAGAGAGGAAGGCTGGGAATATGGATTGACCTGCCAATGCCCATGTTCAGCAGGGAAGCAATTACAGAAGCCAGACCTTCCACCTTCTGCATCCCACAATGACCCTGGGTCCATACTCCCAGAGGGTTAAAGAAAAGGAAAGCTATCAGAGGAGGGGATGGGATACAGAGTCCTGGTGGTGGGAATTATGTGGAGTTGTACCCCTCTTATCCTATGGTTTAGTCAGTGTTTCCTTTTTATAAATAAAAAAAAAAGAATTGGTTTTATTCCAGTTATCATCTACTATATTTTTGCCTTTATTTAGGTTTCTGATTATTAAATAATTTGTTCTGCTTTCTGTCTTAATGCTTTTTCAACCACCAAGTTGCAGATGACACCATGACACCAACCTGACTTCCCTAGGCAGACAAACTCACCAATGTGTCCTGCAGTCTCACCTTTCCAGAGCCCTTGCCCCACTAGGGAAAGACAAGAATAGGCTGGGAGTATGGGTCAACCTGCCAACGCCATATCCAGCATAGAAGCAATTACAGAAACCAGACCTTCCACCTATTGAAGCCCATCGTGACCCTGAGTCCATGCTCCCAGAGCGATAAAGAACGGGAAAGCTTTTAATGGAGAGGAGGGGCTATAGAATTGTGGTGGTGGGAATTGTGTGGGACTGTACCCCTCTTATCCTAAGGTCTTGTTGATCATTATTAAATCAATTTTAAAAAAAAAGAAAAAAAGAGAATTGGTTTTATTTCTTTCATAGGGTTTTTCTACATGTTCTAAATATTCTATATTAAACATTTATTTATTTAAAATATGATTTGGAAAAAAATCATTATAATAACTTGGCTTTTATTAATTAATTCTTGGCAAGTTTGACATACTGGTTCCTTTCTTTTAATACACCAGACATATCTTGACTTCAGAGTTCTTTCTAGCACATTCTTTTCTTCTAGTAAATGAGATAGTTCAAAGGACTCTAAGCCTTACTGTTCACAAAAGTAAAAGGAGCTATGGCCACAAGCAATACACAGAGAGCTGTAGGACTTGATTCTGGAGCTGGACAGCTTCTGCTATACTAGGCCAAAAATCACACCAGCCCTACCTAACACACATTACTTCAAAGACTGGAAAATGTGCTAAGTATAGAAAACTATTCTGATACAAATTTCATCTGTGCTTCTGAGAGTCCTAAGGTTTTCAACACTGTTTCCTCCCCAGGAATTAAATTAAATTATCAAGGGAGAAAAGAAAATGTAGCCAAAATATAACCTAGTTCTCCTAACCTTCCTGCCTCACTTATTCCTTCCTTTCTTTTCCTTTCTCCTTATGATAACGTACTTGCTTCACTGGAAGAGGAAGACACCTGGCTTTCTTAAGCAGTGGCTGAACTACCTCTAAAGATAGAGTTGAAGGTTTTTGGGCAGCACCTTCTCAAGTCAAACAAATGTTCTCAAGAATCAACAAAACTATAGAAATCTAGTAGCAATAATCAACGTGTTTTTAACTTTTCCCTCAGTTATAGTGAATAGTATTCCAGTACTCACAGATTTGACTCATTAATTCACAAAACTGTTATAAAAACTAACAATTTAGTCTCATTGAGAAAGGAACGTAAATGATTTAAACACTAATTGACTAAGCCTGCAGTCAGGAGGTACAGCATTTTTTATTTCATAAATTGGGAAGATGGATACACTAATGAGGCTACCCTAAAGCTTCTGCATATCCTAGTGAATAATTCTATGAATGCCTGTTTCTAGATATTCTCACTCATAGTATTGCCATGCCATTCTCACTTACAGCTCTCTTTCCACTCTACCTGGAGACAAGGAATCCTACCATGGAGTCACAGGTAAATAATGCAGGTGATCCATGATGAAAAGTATCAGTGTCTCCTACCTTAGAGAATCAATTAGATCAGCATGATGACAAAGAATCATCTGGTACTTTCAGGAATCAATTAAATAAACATGAAGACCAAGGTAGTGTTCTTCCCCCTTAACCTCATTTCCTTCTTAACTTCCCTATCCCCACTCAAATTTAACTAAGTTTGTACATAAGCACTTCTTACACATGGGACATAATGTTGTGTCATGCTTAAAGATGGAATATAAGGAACTCTTTGACAAGCTCTGAGCTTATCCCCCAAGTCACAGCATCATACCATTTTTCTGGGGGTGATTTTCTTTTTTTTTTAATTTATTTTTTATTTAAGAAAGGATAAATTAACAAAACCATAGGGTAGGAGGGGTACAACTCCACACAATTCCCACCACCCAATCTTCATATCCCACCCCCTCCACTGATAGCTTTTCTATGCTCTAGCTCTCTGGGAGCATGGACCCAGGGTCGTTGAGGGTTGCAGAAGGTAGAAGGTCTGGCTTCTGTAATTGCTTCCCCGCTGAACATGGGCATTGACTGGTAGGTCCATACTCCCAGTCTGCCTCTCTCTTTCCCTAGTAGGGTGGGTCTCTGGGAAAGCTGAGCTCCAGGACACATTGGTGGGGTCTTCAGTCCAGGGAAGCCTGGCCAGCATCCTGATGGCATCTGGAACCTGGTGGCTGAAAAGAGAGTTAACATACAAAGCCAAACAAATTGTTGAGCAATCATGGACCCAAAGCTTGGAACAGTGGAGAAGAAGTGTTGGGGGTACTCACTGCAAACTCTAGTGTACTTCTGCTTTCAGGTATATATTTTGCACTTGTTTTATGGATACATGTGAACATATGCTCTCTCTCACAGAACCTGGTGTATATCTAGGTTTTGGGACTTTGTTAGAAAGTGATCCACCTGGCATGGAATTAGAGACTGCTATGAAAGGAAAGGTCTCACCTGAGTAATGAAGCTGAAGGGTTGTCATTCCACACCTGAAGTCTCTGAGCTGAAGCATGTTGAGGTGGCAATCGTTGCGTTGGTTAGGTTGCAATCAGCATATACAATATTATTTGATATGGATTGGGAGAGGCATGTGGGAAAGTGGGCCCTATCCTAAGGTTCCAGGACTGGGAGAAATATAGGCTCTATAGTGGAGATGTGAGGTTCCTGCTGTCTTAGGGTTCAAAAAGACAATCGATAGTTAATGTTATCATCACATTATTTGGTAATTGGGTTAACTTTGAAAAGTCTTTTTGTTAGGGTTTGCTGTATAGTACCCAGTATCTTGTAAATAGCTGTGCCACTGGTTGCCTCTGATCTACTTGATCTAGGCTTTTGAGAGAGTCCGCATATCAAATACACAGCCTATATATTAAGAAGACTCAGTCTGTGTTTTAAAAACTTCCAGACATACAATTAATTTTCCCCCTCTCATATTAATTAACTAGTGATTTATAGGACTACACTTTACTAGGAGTGTACATAAACACCATTCCCACCACCAAAAGACTGTGTCCCATCCCACCCACCCACCCCCACCCCCCACCGGCCCAGGAAGTCTGGGGGTGATTTTCAACTAGGGTGAAAGATGAGGATGAGTTCATGTTCCTTTTCAGAAGAAGGCATCAGAATATGGATGCTAGACATATCTAAAAGCATATATAATTTACCTAATATGTCTATGGTTATACCACCCTCAACTCACCTAATTTTTTCTCATCTTAGAAGTAAGCAGAGTCAGGCCTTGTTAGTAATTGGATGGGAGATCTAATGCTTATTGACAGAAACTCCAAAAGCAAAGTTCAGTAAAGTTTGTTGAAGTTGATACACAGAAGCTAATATACTATATGTATTTGAAGAGGTTGACAAACACAGCAGTGTTGCAACTCAAATCAAACAAAAAGAAATCTAATAAGTATCCATAGGGAATAAAATCATAACACTCAGCAATGAGTCATTTATTCAACAGTGGTGTATCTTTTTTGCCAAACCTTCCATAAAACCACTGGGTTTTATAGAGGGAAAAAAAAAAAAAACACTGGGTTTTACAGAGAGGTGGGGCCAAGATGAATAGCTGGGTCTGTTTCCCTTTACCTCTGCAACAAACAAACAGCAAAGCCTCAACATACATGGAATGCCCTGCATAGAAATGTGCTTGGATTCCAGATAAACTGACACAGCGAGGACCAAAACCTCAATATTCCAGCAACGAAGATACAGAGATTCACTTACCAAAAGTAAAGAGCTGCTCCAAGTGATAACATGCCATGACTGGGGAAAAAAATCCACAGGACACACAACTTTAATCACAAAAGCAGAGGCAGGCTAAAATGAAATCTTGGCACTCCAACTGTATTACACTTTGTTCCTTCAGCTTTTCAACAATATAGATGAGGAATAAAAGTAACAGTGACAGTCTTACCTGCACCAAGGCATTTTGCCTAGAGCACCCTCATGGATACAACCATTTTGAAATTCAGTCCATAGTTAAAGGCTCTGGTGTAAAGATGAGAAGAAACACTCCACTCATTGTTCACAACCCACCAGCTAGCCTGTTGTGCATCTGAAATCTCAAACTACTGGTCTCTCCCTAAATTGAAGTAATCTTATAGCTTCAGCCAATCATTTGAAATGCAAATCCCCGACCAGTGCCCAAAACATATAGCTCTGACTCTGATTCTCATAAAGAATGAAATTTAATGAAAACTTAAGAGAAAAATCACCCATAATGACAAACCAAGACCACAACTTGAGGAAAATCTTCAACAGAGTTATATAAAAGTCCTATAGAAAATTCCAAAGTTATGGTCCTAATGGTGCTCAGTGAAATGATCATTGGAAGAAAATGATAACGAAGTCAGAGAAATTATGAAAGAAGTCATAACAGAAATTAGAGAGATTAAAGGCCAAATGGTGAGCAGGAAGATAAGCTAGAGGGAGCCACCTCCCCCCCCCCAAAAAAAGAAAACTGGCAACAAGAAAAAAAGAACTAAAATTAATGAAGCAGCATCAATAGGGATGACATTCACATCACAGAGGGGCCAGAAAGAGAAGAAAGAAAAAAAAGAGATAGAAATTTTATTTGAAAATATCACCTCAGGTGGTCTGTGAGGTGGAACAATGGATAATGCATTGGTTTCTCAACCTTGAGGTCCTGAGTTCAATCCCCAGCTGCACATGTACCAGAGTGATGTCTGGTTCTTTCACTCTGTCCTCCTATATTTCTTATGAATAAACAAATTCTTTTAAAAAAGTACTTACTAAATTAAAAAAAATATCACCTAAGCGATGACCATAGTGGTAGAGGGAGAGAGGGGGGGGATTGGGGCGGGGGGGAGGGATATACAGACACAAAAGGGAGACCATTATGTGATACTGAAAGCAGAATTTAAAGTGATGCATCTGCAGGCCAACAAACTTTATTTATTTTATTTAATTTTATTTATTTTTATTTAAGAAAGGATTAATCAACAAAACCATAGGGTAGGAGGGGTACAACTCCACACAATTCCCACCACCCAATCTCCATATCCCACCCCCTCCCCTGATAGCTTTCCCATTCTCCATCCCTCTGGAAGCATGGACCCAGGGTCATTGTGGGTTGCAGAAGGTAGAAGGTCTGACTTCTGTAATTGCTTCCCCGCTGAACATGGGCGTTGACTGGTCAGTCCATACTCCCAGCCTGCCTCTCTCTTTCCCTAATAGGGTGTGTCTCTGGGGAAGGTGAGCTCCAGGACACATTGGTGGGGTCTTCAGTCCAGGGAAGCCTGGCCAGCATCCTGATGGCATCTGGAACCTGGTGACTGAAAAGAAAGTTAACATACGAAACCAAACAAATTGTTGAGCAATCATGGACCCAAAGCTTGGAATAGTGGAGAGGAAGTGTTAGGGAGGTACTCACTGCAAACTCCAGTGTACTTCTGCTTTCAGGTATATGTTTTGCAGTAGTTTATAGATACGTGTGAAGATATGCTCTCTCTCACAGAAACTGGTGTATATCTAGGTTTTGGGACTTTGTTAGAAAGTGAACCACCTGAGATGAAATTAGAGTATATTATGAAAGGAAAGGTCTCACCCGAGTAATGAAGCTGAAGGGTTGTCATTCCACATGTGAAGTCTCTGGACACAGTCTGAAGTGAAGCATGTTGAGGTGGCAATCATTGCGTTGGTTAGGTTGTGATCAGCGGATGCAATATTATTTGATATGGACTGGGAGAGGCATACGGGAAAGTGGGCCCTATCCAAAGGTTCCAGGACTGGGGGAAGTAGGGGCTCTATAGTGGAGATGTGAGGTTCCTGCTGTCTTAGGATTCAAAAAGACAATCGATAGTTAATGTTATCATCACATTATTTGGTAATTGGGTTAACTTTGAAAAGTCTTTTTGTTATGGTTTGCTGTATAGTACCCAGTATCTTGTATATAGCTGTGCTATTGGATGCTTCTGATCTACTTGGTCTAGGCTTTTGAGAGAGTCCGCATATCAAATACATATAAATCACTAGTTGATTAATTTGAGAGGGGGAAAATCAATTGTATGTCTCAAAGTTTTTCAAAACACAAACTGAATCTTTTTAATATATAGGCTATGTATTTGATATGCCAACAAACTTTAGGTTATACCAGAAGGCAAGGAAGAATCCTCTCTTAAAGCTCCAAAGAAATTATGACTCTGCTGCAGTGGTGGGTGCAGTGAGTCTTACACACACACACACACACACACATTCTTGGGTGTGAAACTAAACTCCTCAAATCTTATAACTTTGTAAACCATTGATAAATCATTAATAAGGAAAAATTATCATTTAAAAAGAGTATTACTCTGTTTATACCTTCATTTCTGATATTTATTCTATAAAATTAGGACAGATTGCTCTTATGTTATTTTATAGCACCCAGTTTATGATGCTTCCTTTCTATAAAAATATTTATTTATTGGGGCTGGGTGTTTGCATACCTGGTTGAGTGCACATGTTATAGTGTTCAAGGATACAGGTTTGAGTCCCCAGACCCCACATACAGGGGCAAAGCTTTACAAGTAGTAAAGCAGGTCTGTAGGTGTCTCTCTTTCTCTCTCCCTCTCGTTCTCCCCTGACCTCTCGATTTCTGGTAGTCTCTACTCAGTAAATAAAGATCATAAAAAAGTTTTCAAAATTTAAAAAAATATTTATTTGGCCTGGTGAAGTAGCTCACTGGGATAGTGTACTGCTTTGCCAAGTGTGAGCCCAGATTCAAACCTAGATTGCACCACATTGAAGTATATTTCCCCTATCCGTTTTTACTTAAAACATGTATATCCTGGAACCTTAGCGTGGGACCCACTTTCCCTTATGCTTCTCTCAATCCAAATCAAATAATATTGCATCCACTGATCACAACCCAATCAACGCAACGAGTGCCACCCCAGCATGCTTCACTTCAGACTGTGACCAGAGACTTCAGGTGTGGAATGACAACCCTTCAGCTTCATCACTCGGGTGAGACCTTTCCTTTCATAGTATTCTCTAATTCCATCCCAGGTGGTCCACTCCCCAATAAAGTCCCCAAACCTAGATATAGTCCAGGTCCCATGAGATAGAGCATATGCTCACAAGTGCCCATAAGCTTGGGAAAATATATATACCTGAAAGCAGAAGTACACAAGAGCCTACAGGGAATACCTCCCAACACTTCATCTGCACTATCCCAGTCTTTAGGTCCATGGTTGTTCAACAATTTGTTTGGCTTTGTATGTTAATTCTCTTTCAGCCACCAGGTTCCAGATGCCAGCATGATGCCGACCAGACTTCCCTGGACTGATGACCCCACCAATGTGTCCTGGAGCTCCACTTCCCCAGAGACCCACCCTACTAGGGAAAGAGAGAGGCAGACTGGGAGTATGGATCGACCAGTCAATGCCCATGTTCAGCGGGAAAGCAATTACAGAAGCCAGACCTTTCACCCTCTACAACCCACAATGACCCTGGGTTCATACCCCCAGAGGGATAGAGAACGGGAAAACTATCAGGGGAGGGGATGGGATATGGGAATCAGGTGGTGGGAATTGTGTGGAGTTGTACTCCTCTTATCCTATGGTTTTGTTAATGTCTCCTTTCTTAAATAAAAAAAATGCATGTATGGATTATGAGAGGAAAAGAAGAAAACCATCAGACCACTGCTCAGATCTGACTAAAGATGTTGCTGGGGATTGAACTTGGAACTTCTGGTATCTCGGTTATAAATTAGTGTTCTAACAGGTTGAGTTATTTCCATGACCTTCTGTGACACCTTCTAAAAATAGCCCTAGGAAATTTACACAAGTGGTAAGAATAATACAGCCAACTCAATCCAACAATTTGTAATTAATGCAGTTGATCCATCATTCTGTTGAGAATTGTGAGAAATAATGAAAGCTGATAAGTTTCCTGTGCATAAAGTCAAAATGAGGCCATTGTTTCACTTTTGGAAACAAGAGTAGTGATATTCTGCTGGTAGAGATGTTCATACATAGACTTAATGCCTATTCAGGTGAGGCATTAGAAAGGTTTCTAAATTGAGGGTGGGGGAGACAGCATAATGGTTATGCAAACAGACTCTCATGCCGAGGCTTCAAAGTCCCAGGTTCAATCCCCCACACCACCATGAGCCATAGCTGAGCAGTGCTATAGTGTTTCTCTCTGTGTCTCTCTCTCTTAAAAATAAAATATTTTTAAAAATAAAATAAAATAAAAATATTTCTAAATTGGACAAATTGGACTCTAAAAACACATTGAGGTATCTAACCAAATTTGATGTCTCCATTCAAAAGCTCCCCTATGAAAGGTATACACAGTCCACAAGGAATCAGACTAAGGCTTTTTGGCTATATCTAGAAAAAAAAAAAAAAAAAAGCAACTATGGATTTAGCAAGCTGGTCCCCAAAACATGGCATGTGTCATACTATATCATTTCTACCTTGCTTATGTTTTTAAAACAAGGATCACATATTAAATATTAACTGGATACAAGATTTATTGTCGGTTTTCTTTAAAACGTCGCCATGTTTAATCACATACATTCATGGCAGGCTGTATTGTTGTGACTAAGATAATAGGATAACATCCTTGAAAAAAAGGAAAAAAAAACAATGTGATAGCTTCAGGGCAGAACTATAGTGACTTAATTACGAAAAGTTGGCTCTCTCCTAGAAAACAAATTTTACAACAAAATATCTCAATGAAATTCATCTGAGAACAGCTAAGATTTCTGGTGAAGTGAAAAACTATTAGCTGAGAGGAAAAAGCACCTTCCTTGTTTGCTGCCTAGTCTGCTGCCTCCTGCCTCCACAGTAAGCTGGGGTCACTGCCACTACTGCTGCCAGAGGAATGGGTTAGTGGGTTGAGCCTCTCACTGGGTTCTGACCTCCTCTGCGCTAGTCTCACAGGAAGAAGGACAGGGGCAGTGACGGGCCCTCTGCCTCTCCTGCTCACCCCTTCCCTAAGGGACCAGGGTACCTTGGGGGATTTCTGGAGTGAGGAGTTGATTTCTCCAAGTTTCTGACCCCAAGCCCAGAAAGTACTGACTCAGGCAGATCACAGGACAAAGGAGAGTGGTGACCCCTGACAGAGCACCTGCCTGACTGCATTACTCAGGTATACTGTGTTTATCTCTATAAGAGGGACTCTGCCTTTCATAAGAAAAGTAAGGCAACTTCCCTGAGTGACAATTTTTTTTAAGTTTTTAATTTATTTATTCATGAGAAATGATAGGAGAGAGAGAAAGAACCAGACATCACTCTGGTACATGTGCTGCCGGGGACTGAACTTGGGACCTCATGCTTGAAAGTCCAAAGCCTTATCCACTGCGCCACCTCCCAGACCACAGAGTGACAAGTTTTCAAGTCAGTGGTGAGAAGAGGCTCAAAGCTATCTTTGGTAACTAGGCAGGTGGAGTGGGCTTTGTCAGCTGTCTATCCCTGGAGAATCCTTGGGGAGATGAAGTGTGGGTGGGTCAGAGTAATATCTACAACCAGTATCCACACCTTAAGGTGATCAACAGACTCAGTTGCTGTGATCTATCTGTAGCAGCCTGAGGCACTGGATTGTATTCCCCAGAGAGCACCCACCCTATCAACACAGAACTGTACCCCACCCACTCCTCACCACAGCAGAGGCTCACATATATATAGTTGCATCACTATTAGAGCAATAGCCTGACCACTTCTAAGACAAATCACAATGTGGTTGGCTCCAGAGGTATTGGGACCAACAGAAAAGCAACACCAGGACACAAATTTCAGAAGATACCAACTATAATGGTCAAATCAAAAAGAACCACTACAACTGAGTCAAGACAGGAACCCAGAAAATAAATCCCAGCAAGCTAGAAACAAATATGAATGAGGAAAATATCCAAACATTAATTGATGTGATAGTCATAGGAATAAGGAAAGATTTTGAGGAAAATATCAGAAATGGGAAAATAACAAATGAGACTCTGACAGAAAACAAACTATCTCAAGATAATTAGAGAACTGAAATAACATGTTAAGAGCCCAACTGGTGGAAGAGGCTAATACTGTAACTGAACATGGTAACAAAATAACTGAAGTAATGGAGCTGAAGGAAACAAGAACAAAATAAAAGAGACAGAAAACAGAATTAGGAAGATGAAGGATGAATTAGAGAAAACTAAGCAAAAAGTAAAAGAACTAAAAAGGAAACTGAGAGACACTGAAAGCAACAACAGAGACAAATGGAATGATCACAAAAGAAGTAATATATGCATTATTGACTTGACAGAGGAAGAAATGCAGGGAGGGGAAGAAAGCATAATAAAATTTCCCCACTCTAAACAGCATGAAGGACAGAAAGATTAAAGAATCTTTTTTTACTTTATTTACTTTAACGTCTATTGTGTCATATATGAGAATAGCTGTTTCTGCCCCATTTTTGTGGTCTCTTAGCTTGTATGATAGTTTTCTATCCTTTCACTTTCAGGCTATGTTTGTTTTGTTCAGTTAGGTGGGCTTCCTGTAGTAATAAAAGATAGGCATGGGCATTACCTAATGCTCAAAATCAGTTAGTCAAGAGGAATTAACAATTATTAACATTTATGCATCCAATGAGGGGGCATGTAAATACCTCAAATATCTACTGCAAAAAGCTACAAAAACCCACCAGTAGCAATACAGTAATGGTAGGAAGCTTCAGCAGTTCATTTAATCGGAGAGTCAATAAACAAGAGCATTAAATAAAGAGATAGGTAGATAGACTGGACATTTTCAGAGTCTTTCACCCCAAGAAACTGGGGTGCACGTTCTTTATGAGTCCATATAGGGCATTCTTAAGGATAAACCATATGTCAAGTCACAAAGACAGTATCAACAAATTCAAGAGCATTGAAATCATCCTAAGCATCCTATCAGACCTCAGTGGAATTAAATTAACACTTAGCAACAAATACAAAAACATATGTCCCAAAATATGAAAACCCAACAGCATACTACCTAGAAACTACTGGGACAAAGAGGAAATCAAGGAAGAAATTAAATTCTTGTAGTACACAGTGAAAATGAAGACACGAGCTATCAAAATATTTGGGACATAGCTAAAGCATGGACATTACCTAACAATTATTAACATTCCTAGCCATCCAAGCATACACTAGGAAATAAGAAAAAGATCAAGTGAGCAATCTGACTACACACCTTAAAGACTTAGAAGAAAGCAATAATGGAACCCTACAGCAACCTAAAAGACTGGGATAACTAAAATTAGGACAGAAATAAATAACATTGAATAAGAGAACCATAAAAAATATCAATGAAGCTATGCTGGTTACTTGAAAGGGTAAACAAAATTGGCATAACCTTAGCCAGACTCACAACAAAAAGGGGAGTGGGACAACTAAAATAAATTAGAATCCACTACATCAATAAAGGAAAAAACAAAATTCACATGAATATCTCAACTGATGTGTAAAAAACCTTTGGTAAAATACAGCATCCCTTCATGATCAAAACACTATGAGAGAGAGAGAGAGAGACTAGAAGGGAAATTCTTTAGTCGAGTGGAATCCAAATACAACAAACCTACAGCCAACATCATACTCAATGGTGAGAAGCTGAAAGCATCCTCACTCAGATCAAGCACTACACAGGGCTGCCCACTATCACCACTACTACTCAACATAATGTTGGAAATTCTCACTGTAGCAATCAGGCAAGAGAAAGTAATTACAGAGATACAGATTGGAAGAGAAGAAGTCAAACTCTCACTATTTGCAGATGATATGATAGTATACATAGGAAAATCTAAAGAATCCAACAGAAAGTTCCTGGAAACCATCAGGTAATATAGTAAGGTGTCAGACTACATAATTAACAGACAAAAGTCAGTGGCATTGCATTATCCAAACAGTAAGTCAGAAGAAGAAATTCAGAAATCACTCCCATTCACTATAGGAGCAAAATCAATAAAATATCTAGGAATAAACCTAACCAAAGAAGTGAAGGACTTGTATACTGAGAACTTTGAATCACTATTCAAGGAAATAGAAAAAAAAAGCACAAAGAAGTAAAAAGATATTCCATGTTCACAGATAGGAAGAATTAATATCACCAAAATGAATATTCTACTCAGAGCCATATACACACTTAAGGCAATCCCCAGCATGGTTCCACATTTTTTTAAAGGGAATAAAAAAGAAGCTACAAAAGTTTATCTGGAACCAGTAAACACTTAGAATCACCAAAACAATCCTGAGATAAAAGAACAGAACTGGAGGCAATCACATGTCCAGATCTCAAACTATAATACAGGAACATTGCAAGAAAATTTCCTGGTACTGGAACAAAAATAGCCACACTCACTAGTGGAACAGAATTGAGAACTCAGAAATAAGCCCCCACACCTACAGAAATCTAATTTTTGATAAGGGGGCTCAAACAATCAAATGGAGAAAGGAGAATCTCAACAAATGGTGGTAGGAAAACTGGGTGAAAATGTACAGAATAATGTAACTGAACCACTACATCTCACCAGAAACAAAAGTAAATCCCAAACGGATCAAGGACTTGAATGTTAGACCAGAAACTATCAAATACTTAGAGGAAAGTATTGGTGGAACTCTTTTTATTTAAATTTTATAGGCATCTTCAGTGATACAAATCTAACTCCAAGGAGAACATAAAGAAAAATAAACCACTGTGATTATGTCAAATTAAAAAACTTCTGCACACAAAAGAAACCACCACCCAAAGAGACTCCTTATAGAATGGGAGAAGATCGTTACATGTCATACATCAAAAAATGGCTAATAACCAAAATATATAAAAAGCTCACCAAACTTAGTAACAAAAAATAACCCCATTCAAAAATGGGGGGAGAATTTGAACAGAATCTTTGCCAAAGAAGAGATTAAAAGGCCAACAAACATGAAAAAAAAATACTCCAAGTCATTGATTGTCAGAGAAATGAAAATAAAGACAATGAGATACCACTTCATTCCTGTGAGAATGTCATACATCAGAAAAAATAGCAACAATAAATGCTGGAGAGGTTGTGGGGACAAAGGAACCTCTTGCACTACTGGTGGGAGTGTCAACTGGTCCAACCCCTGTGCAGAGCAGTCTAGAAGAACTCTCAGAAGGCTAGACCTACCTATGGCCCTGTCCTCTCCTGGGGATAAATGGTAAAGAGTCAGATACACCCATCCAAAAAGATATGCATATGTTTATGTTCATAGCACTACAACTTGTAATAACCAAAACCAGGAAGCAACCTAGGTGTCCAATAACAAATGAGTGGCTGAGAAAATTGTGGTATACATACACAATAGAATACAACTCATTTATTAAAAATGGTGAATTTACCTTCTGTTGTTGTGTGCCGCAAGAAGAGAGAGAGGAGGTCCGGAGCGAAGAGGGAACATAAATCTTTATTTGCGGTGGCACCTCAGAGTTGGGTGCTAGAGAAGCAGGTTGGGCCATGTGGAGGTAGCGAAAATGGCCGACTCACACAGTTACCTTTCCTGCATCTGAACACCAGTGAAGCGCTGGCAAGAGAACGAGGTGCGGAAGAAGAGCTTTTATAGGAGCAGCTTTTGCGAGAATGTGAAGGGGGAGGAGTAACCATAGCACTCCAGGATAGGATAATAATTCTCATGAGAATGGGAAGGGGGAGGAATGACCAAAGCACTCCAAATATCGCGGGGAAATAGACAATGCCCTGAGGGCACAACATGGCAAAACAGGCACTCCGAGAATGTCCTAACTCTCGTGGGAACTAGCAGTAGCCTGAGGGGACAACATGGCAGATGTGACTGCATCTGCACAATTTCCCAGCATCTCCCCCTTACCTTTTATCTAATGCCCAGGGCAACAGTGTGTAAATTTTATGAACTACTCAGAGTCAGTCTATGAAAAACCAGCAACGTGAAGGGAAGGAAGCTGCTGTAAAATTGTCTAAAGTGTCCAAAGGGTATACCAGCAAGTCCAATAGAAGTCTCAGTCCAAAGTAGGCGACTAGGGGGAGAAATGGCAGGGGATGAAATGCTGCATGAGGAAGGTCAGCCTCTGGAATTCTGCTTTTCTGTAGAGAGTGAGCTGAAACTGCCAAAACGTGATAGGTCAAAGCAGAAGCAGGAAAGGCAGACAGGCAGTAAAAAAAGTTCTGTTCTTGGAGTCTGTGAATCAGGTTCTTCAGATCGCGTCAGGTGACATCTAGGGTTTTGGGGGGGTGTGCCACTGTAGTCGTGCCATCTAGTGGGTGATGTCAGGGTGTGCAGGGGTCCAGATGGTTTTTTCCGGGATTCTTGTGAAAGAAACACAAGCAATCTGCTTCTCGTGGTTAGCAGGGCATCTGATTTGAATGCTTTATAGAAAAAGAGGTTTGGTGCCTTAGCCAGCTGAGTATTGGGAAATGTATCTTTCCTATTCATTTATTATTATTATTTTATATATTATTTGTCATGGTAGTCAGCTGTTATCTGGAAGGTCCTGGGTGATTCATGGGGAAAAAGAACTTATCTTTTAACAAGGACTCTAAGGTGTAGGGAAGCGGGAACTTTTTTTTTTTTTTGGTATTTTGCCTTTTGTTGCCCTAGTTGTTTTACTGTTGTAATTATATTGTTGTTATTACTGATATTGTGGTTGTTGGATAGAACAGAGAGAAATGGAGAGAGGAGGAGAAGACAGAGAAGAGGAGAGAAAGAGACACCTGCAGACCTGCTTCACCACCTGTGAAGCGATTCCCCTGCAGGTGAGGAGCCAGGGGCTCAAACTGCGATCCTCAAGCCGGTTCTTGCACTTAGTACCACCTGGGCTAAACCCACTGTGCCACCGCCGATTCCCAGGAACTATCTTTTAACATAAACTCTATGGCCATGCCAGTAGCAACCTTGAGGGCATATGTGGCTCCCCACATGTCCCCCTGTCTTATATCATGTTTTGATGTTTGGCGGACTTTGTTTTGTGGCAGGGTGGACTGTGCCTATCTTAGGTTGGGGATCAGCCTTCCGTCTTACCCATCATTGGAACATCTGGTCATTTTTGCCCAGTAGTACCAGGTGCCCTGTCTTAGGTTGATTGGATAGAGCTAGTTTCCCTTTTACCCGTCATTGGCTAGCCAGCCCTCTACATGGTGGACGTTCTGATGGAGGGGGGCAAATCCTCCACAGCAACTCAATATTCTGCCATGTCCAGCCTATGATAGTGAGTTTGTATAGGTTGCATCTTTATGGCATCAATCTGTTGTTGCAAAAAGGCCATGAGCTTATTAAAAATTATAGGACCGTGGTCTGGGAGGAGTCACAGTGGATAAGGCGTTAGACTCTCAAGCGTAAGGTCCCAAGTTTGATCCCTGGCAGCACATGTACCAGAAAGATATCTGGTTCTTTCTCTCTCCTCCTCTCTTTCTCATTAATAAATAAATTTAAATGTTTTTTAAAAAAAGAATTATAGGACTTATTGTGAGCAGAAGAAGTAAAACAAGCTAGGGTCCCACAACTAAGGGTAGACAGGTAAGGAAGGGGGAATGTATCCATTGGTATGAAGAGGTAGGATCATATCTCAAGTCTAAGGGAAGCATTCAGTGGATGTGATGTCTAGGGGAACAGCCATTTGTCTTTGGGGGTAGTAAAGGATGTCTGTGGCATGGGTGATGTTATAAAGGGAAACATCTTTAAATTGTTGGCTGACAAAGGCAGGCCTATGGTGTCAAGACAAGATACCCCAGTTAAGTTTACAAGAATATGTGAATGTTGTTAATTTACATAGGTTGTGTATGGAGGAACTTTTTATAGTTTAATACCTTACCATATGAACAGATGATTCTTTATATGAAGGCTTGATAGCTGTACTCACTTACTTGTGAAAAAAAATAAAACTTGTAATAAGTTAGAGGTTTACTATAATTGATACCTCAATGATTATAATTGGTTTGAATATCTTTATGATTTTGTTAAAAGGTCATCTAATGTAACCTCCTGTAGCAGTCTCTACAGCAGGATCTTTAGACCAATTATAGTTAAAATATATATTGATTTTTAACCATTTTTACTTTGGTGTATAAACAGACTCAGGTTAGTTAGAGAGTTAACGTATGTTAGTGACAATGGTTTTAACATTTGCAGTGCCAGATTGATGCCAGATCTGTTGTAGATTAATTTCCACAAGATAGTTTACAGGGCACTTTTGGGGGCCCTCCAAAAGCGTCCTGTATACAGAATTTGCATTTTAGTTTTGGGGATATATTGTCACGTTAAATATTTAGACTTTACCTTAAATAGTTAGTAACTTTAGCAAATTAACTTTACCTTTCCTGGTAGTGATATAGCTTCAAGGTTACACTTTTAACCATTAAGTTAATGTTTTACCAAACTTGAAACATACATATAAACATTTAGTTATAACACACAGGAGGAAAAAAAACTTTTGTTATAAAAACATATAATTAAAAAAAAACAAATTTATATCTGTCATTACTCACACAGTTTAAGACTAAACACTTACATATATACCAAAACTTATATATAAAATCAAAAGAGAGAGAAAAAAAAATTTTGCAAGAGAGCAAGGTGTGGAAAAAGAAGGGCTTTTATAGGAGCAGCTTTCGTGAGAATGGGAAGGGAGAGGAGTAACCAACCATAGCACTCCAGGATAGGATAATAACTCTCGTGAGAATGGGAGAGGGGAGGAGTAACCAAAGCACTCCAAATATTGCGGGAAAATAGACAATGCCCTGAGGGCACAACATGGCGAAACAGGCACTCCGAGAATGTCCCAACTCTCGCGGGAACTAGCAGTAGCCTGAGGGGCAACATGGCAGATGTGGCTGCATCTGCACAATATCCCAGCAACCTTCTTTACTTCATCTTGGATGGATCTTGAAAAGATTATGTTCCCCACACCCATGGGCACCTAATCTTTGATAAGGGGGCCCAAAGTATTAAATAGAGAAAGGAAGCTCTCTTCAATAAATGGTGCTGGGAAAACTGGGTCAAAACATGCAGAAGAATGAAACTGAAGCACTTTATCTCACCAGAAACAAAAATGAACTCCAAATGGACCAAGGAACTGGATGTTAGACCAGAAACTATCAAATACTTAGAGGAAAACATTGGTGGAATACTTTCCCACCTACACCTCAAGGACATCTTTGATAATACAAACACAATTTCAAGGAAGACTAATGCAGAAACAAATCAATTGGACTACATCAAATTGAAAAGCTTCTGCACAGCCAAAGAAAATATCACACAAACAAGGAGACCCTTCACAGAATGGAAGATCTTCACATGCCATACATCAGACAAGAGACTAATCACCAAAATATACAAAGAACTCAGCAAACTTAGCAACAAAAAAGCAAATGACCCCATCCAAAAATGGACAGAGGATATGAACAAAACATTCACTACAGAAGAGATCCAAAAGGCTAACAAACACATGAAAAATTACTCCAGGTCACTGATTATCGAGAAATGCGAATAAAGACAACATTAAAATACCACCTCACCCCTGTGGGAACAGCATACATCAAAAAGGACAGCAGCAACAAATCCTGGAGAGGCTGTGGGGACAGAGGAACCCTTCTGCATTGCTGGTGGGAATGTAAATTGGTCCAGCCTCTGTAGAGAGCAGTCTGGAGGACTCTCACAAGGCTACACATGGACCTTCCATATGATCCTCTCTTGGGGATCCACCCCAAGGACACTATAACATCCAACCAAAAAGATATTTGTACACCTATGTTCATAGCAGCACAATTCGTAATTGCTAATACCTGGAAGCAACCCAGGTGCCCAACAACAGATAAGTGGCTGAGAAAACTGTGGTATATATACACAATGGAATACTATTCACCTATTAATAACCATGAACCCACCTTTTCTGATCCATCTTGGATGGAGCTAGAAGGAATTATGTTAAGTGAGCTAAGTCAGAAAGATAAAGATGAGTATGGGATGATCCCACTCATCAACAGAAGTTGAGAAAGAAGAACAGAAAGGGGAACTAAAAATAGGATCTGACTAAATCTGGAATAGGACACCAAAGTAAAATCCCTGGGGTGAGGGTGAAGGTGGATATTTGGCTTCCCGGGATGGCAGGGATTAGGGGTGGGATGGGACACAGTCTTATTTTGGTGGGAATGGTGTTTATGTACACTCCTGTTAGTTTGTAATCATATAAATCATGATTTAATTAAAACGAGAGGGGAAAATTGATTGTATGTCTCAAACTTTTTAAAGCACAGACTGAGTCTTTTTAATACATAGGCTCATCTTTGATATGTTGACTCTTAAAGGCTTAGACCAGGGATAACAGAAGCAACTGGTGGCACAGCTATATACAAATAATGTCAAAGGACATAAATTATGGTGATGTTGTGATGATACAGCAGATCCTAAGAAAGGGATTTTTCAAAGTTAACCCAATTACCAAATAATGTGATTATAGCAATAACTATCTATTATCTTCTTAACCCTAAGATAGCAGGAAACTCCCATTTCGTTTATAGAATAGTCTTGGAACCTCTAGGGTGGGGCTCACTGTCCTGCATGCTCCTCTCAATTTATACCAAATGATATTGCATCCACTGATCCCAACCTAATCAATGAAAGGAGTATCACCTCAGCATGCTTCACTTCAGACTGTGTCCAGAGATGTCAGGTGTGGATTGTCAACCATTCAGACTCATAACTCGGTGAGACCTTTCTTTTCATAGGATTCTCTAATTACATTCCAGGAAGTTCACTTCTTAACGAAGTCCCAAAACCTAGATATATATCAGGTCCCATGAGATAGGGCATATATTCACATATATCCATAAATTAGGGCAAAATACATACCTGAAAGCAAAAATACACAATAGTTTGCAGTGAGTCAGTATAAAGTTCCTAATGAAAGAGTATCTAATTAGATTTAGATACCCTCCTCATCTACTTCCTATTATAGTTCTCTCACTCACTCCAAACCTAACCTTAGCAAAGCAAGGACTGCAAAAGCTGAATAAGGGCAAGAGACTGGCATACTTTAATGATGACTCTTTAGTCACTACAGGCCACCCCATCAGCTGGGGCCCTATCTGAAGAGTCATGAGATTCCCAAACAGACATGATGGGCCTAGACCTCAAATAAATCCCTCTCTCCACTATTACTGGTCATTCCTATCAGGAACAACACAATAGACCTTTTTGTGGCCCCCCCATAGGACCTTGCCCTCAACTTGGCTCAACAACGGTAGAGAATGTTCTATCCTCTGAAGGGAGGATGGACAACATACCCTGTGTTACACCTGAAGAAGATGGGTTGATATTGGGGCAGCTTCCTGTTGTTTTCGCCGGGCTATGTTGTTTTCGCCGGGCTAGCTTCACGGGCGGGTAACAGACGACCAGGGACTCATGGTTGAGCTGTAGGCAGTATCTCTTTATTCATGCAGTACGCAGCACAATCTAAGACGAGCTAAGCTAAACTCAAGTACCCTAAAACTCACAATGCTATCTTTATATATACTTGCCAAGTAGGGTGGAAACAGGATATGACATAGAGAGGGTGGAGAGAAAAGTGACTGGTGAAAATCAGAGTGTGACAAGGAGGGGGCAGAGCAGGCGAGAATCCTATCACTGAACCACCAATGCCCTGGAGTGCTTTATGTAAATGTAAAAGTGATTTATGTAAATAGACCAAAGCTTTGAATGGGATTAAATCTATCCCTATATAGGCATATGGTTAAGCAGAAGCCAGGGGGAGCTGGCATACTATCCAACAGCTTCCACAGAATGTGAGCTCAGATCTACAGGGATGCAGAGGTCACACAGGCTCCTAAGCTGAATATGGCCCAAACAAATCAATGGGGTTTACAGTCCACAGTATTTAAACCCCTTTCCCATATTAGGGAGCTACTCTCTTCCCTGATTCAGCTTTCTGATCCTTTTCCAGCCATGTCATCATCTCCCCAGACAATAACTTGGATCCACCTGCATATCAGATGTCAGTCTCAAGGAAAAAAAAACTAGTATAGCTACAGGCCCTTTGGAATATAACTAAAATATGCCTACTAGCTATTTACAAAATAGAGGACCCCTCAACTCTTCATCTGCACCATTCCAGCCTTTAGGTCCATGACTGTTCAACAATTTGTTTGGTTTTGTATGTTAACTCTCTTTTCAGCACCAGGTTCCAGATGCTAGTAGCATGATGCTGACCAGACTTCCCTGGACAGACAACCCCACTGTGTCCTGGAGCTCTGCTTCCCCAGAGCTCTGCCCTACTAGAGAAAGAGAGGGACAGGCTGGGAGGATGGATCGACCTGTCAACACCCATGTTCAGTGGGGAAGCAATTACAGAAGCCAGACCTTCCACCTTCTGCATCTCTCAATGATCTTGGGTCCATATTCCCAGAGGGATAAAGAATAGGAAAGCTATCAGGGGATGGGATGGGATAGGGAGTTCTGGTTGGGAATTTTGTGGAGTTGTACCCCTCTTATCCTATGGTTTTGTCAAGGTTTCCTTTTTATAAATAAAAAAATTAAAAAAAGAAATAAAAAAGAAATAAAGAAAAGATCATGTTAAGTGAGACAAGCCAGAAAGAGAAGGATAGGTATAGGATAATTCCCCCTATGGACATATGTTGAGAAAGAAGAACAGAAAAGGTTATACACAAAGCAGAATTTGGACAAGGTTTGGAATATTGCACCATAGTAAAAAACTCTAGGAGGAAGGGCAGATTTTCAGGTCCACTGTGGGTGGTTGGGGTTAGGGACATAGACAACTGGTGGTGGGAATGGTGTTAAACTATACTACTATTAACTTTTAATATTATAAATCAATATTTATTCAATATGTCAGGGGGAAAATTGTCTCAAGTTCTTTAAATGCCTAAATTTCAGTTGTGAGTATATATTCCTTTAGTCAAAGCATTTAATATTTTAAATTTGTAAACAGCTTGGATTTTGACACTGGGCTTAAACTGTCAAAACATTTCTGAAATACCTTTTTTTTCTCAGATATTAAGCAACCTAGAATTTTCTCTTTCTTTTCTCCCTTTCTTTCTTTCTTTCTTTCTTTCTTTCTTTCTTTCTTTCTTTTCTTTACCTCCACGGTTATCACTGCAGCTCAGTGCCTGCACTATGAATCCACTGCTCCTGGAAGGCACTTTTCCCACTTTATCTTGCCCTTGTTGTTATTGTTGGATTGGACAGAGAGAAATTGAGAGAGCTGGAGAAGACAGGGGGAGAGAAATATAGACACCTGCAGACTAGCTTCACCGCTTGTTAGGCGAATCCCCTGCAAGTGGGAGCTAGGGGCTCCATCAGGGATCTTTGTGGGTCCTTGAGCTTTGTGCCATGTGCGCTTAACCCACTGTGCTACTACCCAGCTCCTAATACCTACAATTTTAGACCAGGTAAGTCAGAATCAACTGGTCCTTCCAGTATCTAAGATATAGTTATTTATAGATAGTATTAAGTGATATAAATCATAGTGAAGTCAAGTATAGTACAGTACAGTAAATCCCAACCATAGGATTTTTAAAGTGAACCAAGCTCCCAAGTAACCTGGTTATAATAATCATTATCTATTGCCTTCCTAAACGCTAAGACTGCAAGGAACTTTCCCCATACTCTTTAGAATCCATTTTCTCCCAGTCTTGAAAACTGTGGGACTTGCATGTATTTCTTGATGCTTCTCCTCTTGATCCCCATATCCTATGATACTGCCTTAGCTGACCTCAGCTAAATCAATACAACCAGTGCCACCATGCCACATTTCACTTCAGACTGTATCCAGAGACACCAAGCCTGAGATGTCAACCGTCCAATTCCAATAATCTAGTGAGACCTTACCTAACACATGGGGTTACCTAGTTCCATTTCAAATGGTCCATTTCCAAACAAAGTTACAGACGCTGGATATAGATTAGGGCCTAGGGGACAGGTATATATATACTTGTATCCATATATTAAGGGCAAATATATACTTCAAAGCAAAAGTGCTTCAATGTCCACTATGATTAGACTTAGACAAGTTCAGCCTGCAGGTAGAGTAGAAAGACCTAAAGAAGACACCACAAAGTGACTAATAAAGTATTTTATTAGATGCCCTCCTCTCCTGCCCCCTACTTCACTTCCCTCAATCACTCTGTCTACTCAGTTAACTACACAAAATAAAGTAAGAGCTATCCCCTAATCTCTTGACAGGAACAGCATTAATGTCATCCGCTCGATAATCTTTAGAAGAAACACTGTACATAATTGGTCAAGAAATATACTGGCAAAAATGTATATATCAACTAAAGGACAATTATTTGTCCCTACTATAACCTTTATTAGAAACATAAAACAAGTAAAATGCAGTAAACCGTAGGGTTAACTAAAACTCTAGGCCTATTCGCCCCCTAACTTGAGACCCTATAAGCCCAATACTGGTTTGGATACAAGTGACACTCAACATTCAACAACTAGGGAAACTCTAAGCTTGTCAGATAAAGAGACTACAGGGAGTTGGCCAGTAGCGAAGCGGGTTAGGCGCACATGGCACAAAGCGCAAGGAGCGGCAGCATAGGAATCCCGGTTAGAGCCCCCGGCTCCCCACCTGCAGGGGAGTCGCTTCACAGGTGGTGAAGCATGTCTGCAGGTGTCTATCTTTGTCTCCTCCTCTCTGTCTTTCCCTCCATCCTCCATTTCTCTCTGTCCTATCTGGCAACAACAACATCAGTAACAACAATAATAATAACCACAACAATGATAAAAAGAACAAGGGCAACAACAACAACAACAAAAGAAAATAAATATATTTAAAAAAAAAAAAAGGAGGGACTGCAAAAGCTGGATAAGGGCAAGAGACTGGCTCACATACAAATGGCCTTTTTAGTCAATACCAGGTCCCCCCCCATCATCTGGGGCTCTATTCAGGGAATCCTTGGATTCCTATAAGATATTATGGGCCCAGAACTCTAGCAGATCCCTCTTTCCACCATCACTGGTCAGTCCCAATAGGCATATCATCATAAGCCCTTTTGTGGACCTCTCTAGGACCATGCCCTCTCTATAAAATAGCAATGGTAGGAGCTTTCCCACTCTCCCAGAAGGAAGCTAGGTCAGCCTACTCTACCATTTGAGAAAGACTGGTCCTAAAATGAGTTCAGCTTAGAATATTCCCAGCTATGACCATGGACTGTGAGCTCAGACTGACAGGGACTCAGAGGTTACACAGTCTCCTGTGATAAATATGAATACATATGGGCCCCAGATGAATCTGCTGGGGTAAACAGTTAACTTTATTCATAGACTTCTTCAAGTTTAGGACCTACTCTCAGCCCCAATTCAGCTTTTTATGCCTGTTCTCAACTCTGACACCATCTGCCCAGACAGCATCACCTACATGATAGCTATCAAGCTCAGGCAAAAATCATTAGTCACCGGCTCTTAGAAACATACCTAAAATAGACTTCCTAGCTTTTTACCATCCAAAGACCACTAGTTTCATCTGCTATATTATTTTTTAATACCTATTTATTTATTTATTTATTCCCTTTTGTTGCCCTTGTTGTTTTATTGTTGTAGTTATTGTTGTTGTCATTGTTGGATAAGACAGAGAGAAATGGAGAAAGGAGGTGAAGACAGAGAGGGGGAGAGAAAGATAGACGAGAGAAATGGAGAGAGGAGGGGAAGACAGAGAGGGGGAGAGAAAGATAGACACCTGCCGACCTGCTTCACCGCTTCTAAAGTGACTCCCCTGCAGGCTCGATCCTTACACTGGTCCTTGTGCTTCGCACCACATGCGCTTAACCCTGACTCCCCATCTGCTCTATTCTTACCTTCTGGTTCCTGTTTATTCAACATTTTATCTTGTTTTATAGCTTACTGGCTTTTAGCCATTAAGTTGCAGAGGCTAATATGATACCATCTTGACTTCTTCGGGCAGACAGCCTTAACAATGTGTCCCAGAACCTCACCTCTCCAGAGCCCTATACCCAACTAGGGAAAGGTAGAAGCAGGCTGGGGGGTTTGGATCAATATGTCCATCCCATGTCCAGCGAAGAAGTAATTACAGAAGCCAGAACTCCTACCTTCTGTACTTCATAAGGAATTTTGGTCCATACTCTCAGAGTTACAAAGAATAGGGAAGTTTCCAATGGAGGGATGGGACACAGAACTTCAGTGCTGGGAACTGTATGTAATTATATCCCTATTATCTTACAATCTTGTAAATCCTTACTAAATCACTAAAAAAAAATTTAAAAAACTAAAAGTTAATTTAAAAAAGGAGGCACACAATAAAAAAAGACAATGCAGTCTCCCTATGAAAACTTGAATAGACAACTTGATTATGTTCATAGCTTATGAATAACATCAACTTTGATATATACAATGTCCATATGCAAACATATGTCAATTCAGGTTGTCCTAACATCTGCAGAGGTAGGCCAAGGACAAGTTTCAGTGACAGAAATGTAGGCTATATCTGGGATAGTGGTGGAAGACAAAGGGCATTTTATTCAGTATCAACAAGGTTTATTCAGATGTCTCCATGAGTACCAGGTAAACATGCTATGCTGTATGCAGTAAACACAATGGCATAGTAAGAGAGTATGAATTAGTTCTCTAAAAGGTCATGCTCCTTCTTGACTGTAACCAGTTGGATAGTGGAGTACATTTTAAGATCCTATTACAAAATTGGATGTTATTGTAATTTTTTAAAACAAAAATCTAGGGGCCAGGCAGTGGTGAAGCACACATATTATAGTGTGCAAGAACCCAGGTGCAAGCCCTTGGTCACCACCTGCAGGGGGAAAAGCTTCACAAGTGGTGAAGCAGTGCTGCAGGTATCTCTCTGTCTCTCTCCCTGTCTATCACTCCACTACCCTCAATTTATCTCTGTCTCTAGCCAATAAGAAATAAGTAAAAATATATGTTAAAAATCTATATAGTGTATTTAAAAAAAATCAAGCATTAACTAACACCTATGTTTCCATTTCCCCAGTTTAAGAAGTTAACATCTTTTCTCCTCTGATGGAACTGTCAGTTTGAGCAGTGTCTTGAGACTCTCATTTATAAGAGTCCTTAAATAGTCAATATGAGTTGATTAAAATTAGCCAAGACCCATGCAAAGTATTGAACAAAATGTGTTCCCATTCCCTTTACCTGCCCTCAGAAGTTCTAAGTCAGTTCATTCTTAAACTAAAAGGCTTCTGACTGTACATTGAAATAGGCCTTGCTCTCCTGTGACTATAGAATGGAACGGCCTCTGCTACACCAACCCAATCTCTGCAACTTAGACTGTGGGTTTTTTATTCCATTCTCCAAGTTTAGCTGTGTCATGAGTAACAGTGATAGTGGGAGTAATGATGAAATACTGAGATAAAAGGAACTCTGAACCCTCAGAGTGTCACTAATACATACCCTAAGTAGAATCATTCATAAATATTAACAAAACTCCTAGGAAGACAGAAAGACAAAGTCTCCACATACACATAATCAAAAAGAGAACTGAATTTCCCTCTGGCGTCTCCCCAAAAGTTCACAATATGCTACTGAGATTAACTTCTTCCCATGGTAGCTCCTGCCTGCTAATGTCAGAACCAGTAAATAAGAACATCCTATTGTGTTCAGTAAATCCTTTATTTCCCCCAGGATAATAACATCTTTAAAAACCTTATGATTATGTAAGGGATTGTTAAATGAGTAATAGAAATAAAATTTAAAAATTTAAAAAGAACTTCATTTTGAAGTCTAGTCTTAAATAATCATTATTGCTAATATAGTCACCTATTAATTGGTTATAGATATTTGAAATATTTCCTTAATACTGCTGTTAATTAACATAAAAAACATTTAGCATATGTTTATCAGTTATTGAGTGGACAAAAATATTCTTCATATTACTCAGCCACAGAAAGGAGTAACACACTGATAAAATAGATATAAAAGATCACATATTAAATGATTCCATTTATATGAAATATACAAAATAGGAAAATTCACAGAGACAGAAAGCAGATTAATGATTGCTGGGGTCTGGGAGGAGAAGGAATGTGGAGTGAATACTTAATGGACAAGGATTTTTCTCTTGGGGTAATAAAAACTTCTGAAAATAGGTAATGGTAATGATTACACAAGATTGTGACTATACTTAATGCTACTAATTTGCACATTTTAAAATGATAAATTTTGTGTCATATGTATGTTATTCACTATTTTTTTTATAAAGGATTTAACCTCTGGGTTTCCGTTTCCTCGGCTATATTCTTAGATCTATCATGTGTGTGTGTGTGTGTTACAGGAAATCTGTAATAAACTATTTTGTGAAAATCATTGAAAATGGAAATTTGTATGTAAGTGGAACAAAAGAACCACTTTGCTGAGCACACACAGTGGCTGAAATTATCCATGACACCAGGTCACTGGGAAGAGATATTACAGGTGACAGGTCCCTCCAAAATTATAATCCCCTCATTCCTCTTCTCTCTCCACTTCAATCCCCAGAGGAAAACAGCTCCTAAGATAAAGGGCTAGTCACAATTTATAATCAGAACGCTATTTAAAATTTTTTTATTAATTAATTTATTTATTAATGAGAAAGATAGGAAGAGAGAGGAAGAACCAGACATCACTCTGGTACATATGCTGCTGGGGATTGAACTCGGGACCTTATAATTGAGAATCCAATGCTTTACCACTGTGCCACCTCCCGGACCACAATCAGAATGCTATTTAGAGGCATAAATAGGCCGTTGTACCAGCTTCTAATGTATTCTAGGTACTTGATATACCAAGAGCACAGGATTATTTTTCACATGACTGAACTCCTTAAAGTCTGTATTCTAGATTATTTTGCTCGTTTAAAATACACCATTGCTCAAGCATTGTGAAGTATGCCTGTGTGCCTGGTGTGGAAAGATGGGTAATTTGGTTCACCATAGTGAGGGTTTTTTTGTTTTTTGTTTTATTTTTTTTTTTTGCTTAAATTGCTTAAATTTCAAACTATATCTTTCATTTCTTTCAACAATTTCATACATTAGTATGTCACTCACCTCTCTGTTTCCAGGAATGAAGACTAGAAATCTTAATATAAAATATTAACTCAGTGGGCAGATCTAGCAGAGTAATAGATCTTGGGAACTGCAGTGGTAAAGCCTTGCTTGGGCTTCCTCCAGTCACAATAAAGAACTTTAATTCTTTTATTGAACCAATAGCATTTAAGTCACAAGTATATCTATGCAGAAAGCAATTGTGGCAGTTCCTCCAATAGACAGATGACTGAAGGAACTATTCAGTCCCAGAGCCGATGCACCCTGCAACTAATAGGCTAGATTAAAAAAGATCTGCGCAGACCCAGAGTAATCAATGACACCTCAGAATTGCTTATTTGACTGTGATCACTCTTACTTCACATGCAAAGCACAGTGAATTAGCAACCAGATGGTATCTACCTTTTCCTGGTGGACTTCCTAGAATTTCCAAAGACTCCTGAATTAGTTTATTTTCTCTAGCCAGCCTAATAAGGTCTCAGTTAGCTGACAAGCTTGAATACAAAGAAAAATGAATCCTAACAACCATTTATCAGGCATAATTCTTCTTCTAGCGTTTGCCCTTCTTCCGTAGCCAGTCAACAGCGTCAGGTTGAGCCTGATGTAAAGTTTTGAGACCTCCTTTGAATCTGGAGAGGTGGCAGTCGTTGACTATGTGGGTCATAGTCTGTCTGGAGCCACAGGGGCAGTTCGGGTCGTCTCTGGCTCCCCAGTGATGGAACATAGCAGCGCACCGGCCATGGCCTGTTCGATACCGATTGAGGAGGGCCCAATCATAACGTGCTAGGTCAAAGCCGGGTTGATGATTGCAGGGGTCTGTGATGAGGTGTTTGTTCTTTACCTCAGCTGACTGCCAACTCTGTTTCCAAGAGTCTGGAACAGAGAAGTTCAGTGTAGGCGTAGGGGACCAGATTGGGTGACGAGACGTCAAACGTTGGACAGGGTGGGCAAAGATATCCGCGTATATTGGCAGGTCCAGTTGAGCGTAGACGTGGGAAATGAACTTAGATGATGCCGCATCCTGACGAATATCTGGCGGGGCGATGTTGCTAAGAACTGGCAGCCATGGAACTGGGGTGGAACGGATGGTTCCAGAAATGATCCTCATGGAGGAATATAATTTGGAATCGACCAAGTGGACATGGGGGCTACGGAACCATACTGGGGCACAGTATTCTGCAGTGGAATAGCACAATGCCAAAGAGGATGATCGTAGTGTGGAAGCGCTCGCGCCCCATGAGGAGCTGGCCAGTCTTGCAATGATGTTATTCCTCGCGCCCACCTTTGCTGCAGTTTTTATGAGATGTTCGTGAAATGACAGAGTGTGATCGAGAGTAACGCCAAGATAGACTGGCTGGGCTTCATGCTGGATTCTTCATGCTGTATCGCCAAGCTGCACATTAAGCTCACGCGAGGCCGAAGCATGGTGTAGATGGAAAACAGATGATACCGTTTTTGCAGTGATAGGGATTAGTCCCCATTTTTTACAGTAATCAGATATCAGAGACATGTCTTTCGTGAGTGTTTCCTCGAGGATGTCGAACTTTGATGCCTGAGTTGCACAGCAGATGTCATCGGCGTAGATGAACTTCCTTGAAGAAGTTTCTGGGAGGTCAGGCATAATAAAAACTAGTAGAAAGAAAAAGTAAGTACAGACTAGACATCAAAAGAATCATTACATAAGAGTCTCTTGTTTTTTTTTTTTAACCCCTGAAATTTCATCAGATCCTAGATCTGGGAGGAGTAGCAGAGGTAAACCCTTCAACATACTGGATTAGTTCTCCATGCTATATATCATTTCTCTCCCAGAATTTAGTGGCATGATATCACATTTTCTGATCTCATAGTTGTACTGCTCAAGTATGAGTGCAGCTTACCTAGATCTTCTATCTCAGGGAAGAAGTTGTGCCATAGGCAGTAATCCCAGTTTTGATAGGTTGTGTGGCCTGAAATGAGGAAGAACTGAAGGACTGAAATGAGGAAGAACCTGCTTCTAAGACCATTCATCAGAGGAAATAGATGGGAGGAGCCACTTCCTCATTGACTGCTGGGCTCAGCTGAAGGCCTCAGTTTCTCAAGAGTTGTTTGTCATATGCTATATTCCTCACCATATGAGCCTCTCCAAACAGGAGCTCATGAACAACCTTCATCTTTTTTTTTCCTGCTTTTAATAGCAAGTCACTAGGTCCAACCTATACTTCAGAGGGAGAGATTGTACATGGGCATGAATATCAGAAGATGGGTAGTTGAGACGGTTCAAAGGGTGCCTGGCAATTGTGTCCATTCAGTGCTGTTTTGCTCTGTTTTGGGTGCTGGAGGATTCAGCCCAGGGCCTCAAAAAGATTTCTCTTATTTTAATTCATTCAGTTTGTAGTACTTTGTTACAGCAGCTCTAAGAAACGTATACAAATGGTAATAAAGCAATGGCAACTATTCAACAATGTATAGTTAATACAATTAGTAATTTTCTGAACAGAATCCTCAGTGACCTTTGCTTTCATTTCTGCCCTGAGAATCTAACTCCCTACCTCCTGTCATTCCTTCATTCCAATTCATAATCTATTTAAGCAAATCTCACAGTTAATCACCCTATTTCTGTTGGGAACGCTGAGAACTTACCAAACACTGAGATACTCTGAAGAGATCCTTGAACTCAAGATATTTAGAAATGGGTAAATATCTCAGCAGTAGATTGCATGCCTGAATGAGCAAGGCCCCACGTTCAATCCTTGGCACTGTATAAAACAGCAGAGGGATGCTGTGGCCATGGCAGAAAAATATAAACTAAAATATTTAGAAGGAAGAAACGGGAAGTTTTTTGTTTGGTTGGTTTTTGACACCAGGGATACTGCTGGAGCTTGCTGCTGACACTATGAATCTACGGCTCAGGGAGGCCTGCCTTTCTTTCTTTCTTTCTTTCTTTCTTTCTTTTTCTTTCTTTCTTTCTCTTAATAGGACAAAGAGAAAAGTGAGAGAACAGGGGAAAATACAATGGGGGTGGGGGGAGATAGACACCTGCAGACCTGCTTCACCCTACAGACCCTGCAGGTGGGAAATAGGGGCTTAAAAAGGTCCTGAGTGTACCATCAACTGGCCCTGAAGAAATAGGAATTTTATCATGAGCTAAGATCTTAGAAGAGAAATAAAGCTATCATGTGGGGCCATTCTCAGGCAACCAGCTAGGGATATCTCAAACATCATCATTATGGGACAGCCATATGAGTGTAAACTAGCAATCATCCCTTCCCCCCTGCTGAATCCCGCCTAATAATCCCCATCCTGGGATTTTCTAGTCATTTCAGAGATGCAGAAAGATTTGTTTGCTTGTCCTTACAAGCTATCAAGGAGTGATTAAAACAACTCTGGACTAAGCTGTCCTTACAAGGTTTCAAAAGATGAGTGATAAAGGCAGTAGTCTGGGTTTTGAGGCATCCCAGAGCAATTTGTGAAAGGGGAGGGGGCAGTGAGACAGCTATGGTGATAAGTTAAAAAGGAACATTAGGAAGGGAAAAAAGCCAAAGGGTCACAACTCTGAGGACCCAAGTACATCATATGCCCAAGAGATCTTGATTTCCCAGGAGGTTGGGTTGCATCTGGTAGGAGGTGTAATTAAGTATCTACGTAAAAGAGGTGTGATACAGCACAAAGGATGAGATGGAAAAGAAACTTGTTTCTCAATCAGATTGTGTTTATCACATTTCAGTCATCACACTATTAATTTTTGTCACATAATTCACATCTAAAAAGAAGAAAGCATGCTGGAGATGGGCCAAGGTGAGTAGGAGAAATGGGAGTAAAAAAAGAACATATCATATGTTTATACTGCCCTATAACTCCAATATGTTGTCTAAAATTCTGAAAGCTGAATCATGAGGTCTAAACTAGTAGACAACATTGTGATTCAGTAACTTAGAATGTATATAGATAAAATTTAATTAATAAACTTAAAAAAATTAGGCAGGTGAGATAGCATAATGGTTATGCAAACACTCTCATTCCTGAAGCTTCAAAGTCCCAGGTTCAATCCCTTGTAGAGTGCTCTGGTTTCTCTCTCTCTCTCTCTCTCTCTCTCTCTCTCTCTGTGTGTGTGTGTGTGTGTGTGTGTGTGTCTTCATCTCTCTCAAAAATAAAATAATTTTAAAATATTTTTAAAAAAACATTCAACATGACCCAGGAGGTGGCACAGCAGCACTAGACTTGCAAGTGACATCCTGAGTTTGATCCTCCTCATCATCATCTCTCTTTTTCTCTCAATAAACAGGTCTTTAAGAAAATGTTGTGTTCACTTTGAGCATCTTCCACTGCTTTATATGCTCTTCATACAAAGGAGTCATGAGCTCCATCCTGCATAGTTGTCTTCAGTTTCTGTGGTTATTGTCAGCACCCTCTGTTTCTGTTTTTGTCTTCAGCTGAATCATAAGGATGAGAAGGAAGATGTACAAGGACTATTTTAACTTCCTAACTCCAGAATTTTTTTTTCAAATGTCCAGCCACAAATTCAACAAGAACATTTAGCTTCCAACATAGAGTCAATGAGAATGAGACAATAAATATAAATACAACAAATGTTAGAAATACTACTAGAATTTGCATAGAAATGTATTTCTACAAGATGTTCTGCTGAAAGCCATTAAATATTAGTCCTTTAGAGACACATAAATGATAGTATGGACAGGGATATAGCAAACATTAACTCAAACTGGTATTCAGACTCCTAACATATATTTTAGCAAATCTGAAGTCATTCGGGAGTAAAGAAAAAATTTCACAAGCCTAAATTAAACACTTGAGCTGTGTGCAAAGACTTATAGACTCCAGGGGACCTCCATATCAGCCAATGGATAGCTCTATTCAAAAGGACCAGTTTGTATTTATACTTTCTACTCTACATTTGTGTCTTTTTAATATAGATTTAAAAATTCAAGAATAGGAAACTCGTGTTAAAAGAATTAATTACTTTAAATATTTTTATCTATTCTTTGAAAAAAATCTCTGCTTTATTGGGAGCTAATGATATACAGCATAGTTATTGACGCATTTTTAATATAGATTTAAAAATTCAAGAATAGGAAACTCGTGTTAAAAGAATTAATTACTTTAAATATTTTTATCTATTCTTTGAAAAAAATCTCTGCTTTATTGGGAGCTAATGATATACAGCATAGTTATTGACGCATAGGTATAAGCTATCATATCTGTGAGATACTCTCTCCCTCGTTCTTGTGTGAAAGAAAGAGACCAGAGCACAGTTCAGTGATTGAATCTGGGACTTTAAACTTGGAAGACCTGTGCTTAATCAATGAGCCATCTTCCTGGTTGTCAAAATTTAAATTAAAGGAAAGTGAAGGTGACTTCTACCATTACAATCTTCACTTATAAATAGTAGCAGTGTCTTTTTGTTTTTGATCAGAGCCATCACTCAGCTTTGGCTTTTGGTGGTGGTGTCAGGCATCAAACCTGGAACCTCTCATATGTAAGTGCCAGTCACTATCTCCTCAGCTTCATATCAGTGTTTCTTACATGAACCTCATACTCTGTGGCTCATAAGTAGCTAAGCTAATGGTAATAAACACATTTGTGCTTTTAAAAGATTCATGCTTTAAACAAAAACCTACTATAAGATGAAAAGAGTAAGAATAGTTTCCTCCCCATTTTTTTTTCTACTGGAAGAGAAAGCGTGGTGGGTTTCTTCAAATATAAGATATATAAATCCTCCAGGTGGCTTGTCAGTCACTCGTGAGATTCAGAATTACTATCAGGCCAATTCAGGTTTCAGTTTCTAGCCTGGCTTAATAACTTACTAATTGCAATTGACTAAACACCAGGCATCAACTCACACATGTCAAGACTCATTTTATCATTATTTTGGATCTATTGTATTCTGCAGAGAAGCATGTGTGAAGAGTCCTACGGGTCACTGAAACATGGCTAACGTGAAGTTGTTGTCACAAATATGCGATATGAAGCCAGATGACCCAACAGTCAAGGGAAAGGACCAGGTAGCTGAGGTCAAGCAGACACTGTAGGATGAGTGAATGAGGTCACTGAGTCCAGGCCACTGTTAGTGATGAATGAGTGAGCACAGTTCCTCTGAAGAGCCAGAATTAGGATACTGCATTAAAGAGTTTTAACATAGTGCTGATCTTGCACTTCACCAGACCCCTTCCAAACCATCTACATATCTTCACTTCTGGATGCCTTTGGTCTCTGTAATTCCCATAATTAGAGTTCATTGCTTTGGTGGATAAGGTAGGGGAAGGCAAATGAGATTATTTTCTTCTTAAAATATCAACATATCTCGATACAGACATAATGAAAATGTAGAAGGGTAATACAACTTAGAGCATTTGACAAATCATGTGCACCCTTTGTCACCACCAAATAGGAATGTGCTGAGAAATAAGCACACAGAGTGAGTAAGCATCTTGGCTAAAGATTTTCTGAATTGGGAACCGGGTGGTGGCACATCTGGTTGAGTGCATATGTTACAGTGTGCCCAGACTGGGGTTCAAGACGCCAGTGCCCACCTGAAGAGGGAAAGCTTTGAGGGTGGTAAAGTAATGCTGCAGATTATCTCTCTTTCTCTCTCCCTCTATACCCTCCCCTTCCCTCTCAATTTCTGGCTGTCTCTATCCAATAAATAAATATAATAAAAATTTAAAATATTTTCTGAATTTAAAAGATGGACTTCAAATAGGACCCGGGACTTCTGGTTCATAAATGGATAATCATCCCAACTATCTTGACATGCAAACTGTTAGGATGTAATATATCTTTGCTTTTGGGTCTTAACATATAGAGATTGTGTCATTTAGAAGAGTCCACAAATTAAGTCAAAACATTTACTCAGTATAGTACATGTGTCAGGGGCTATTCAAAGAACTAGAGAAAGAAAGGCAAAAAAAAAAAAAAAAAAAAGGTGATTGTTCTTACCCTCAAAAAGCTAGTTCTGGCAAAGTGCAAGGACAGGCGTAAGGATACCGGTTTGAGCCCCCAGCTCCTCACCTGCAGGGGAGTTGCTTCACAGGCAGTAAAGCAGGTCTGCAGGTGTCTCTCTTTCTCTCCCCCTCTCTGCCTTCCCCTCCTTTCTCCATTTCTCTCCTATCTAACAACAACAACAACAATAACTACAACAACAATAAAACAATAAGAGCAACAAAAGGGGAAATAAATATTTATAAAAAATAAAAAAATCTAGTTCTGGGTCAGGGGGATAGCTTAACATTCTAGAGCACAACCTGCATGCCTGAGTTCCCAGAGGTCACTCTGGCACCACTTTAAGCCAGCTCTAAGTAGTGATTTCTGATCCCCCCCTCCTTTTCTTGCTTTCTTCTCTCATAATAAATAAATATATCTTTTTCAAAAAGTAATCTATGAGCCATGACACATTTATTTCTTAGTCCAGACCCCTATGTGGGAATATATTTCCACAAGTTGTCCACAAGGCCTAGCTTTTTTTGTTTTTGTTTTTTCTTGGAGTCTTTTCAATTTCTCTGGGGTTAATCCCTCAACTGCAGGAAGTTTAGTTATTTATGAGCTTTGGAATCTCCTCTCCACCATCACTCCTCACAGTTCCCATGGGAAGGCACTGGGCCCAGTCAACAACCTTTGCCTCAGATCTCTACATTATGGAAGAGTCTGTTAGCAGAGTATGTCCTCATCCCCATGCATTTGCTAAGACAGATTTCTTCTCTCAACACTGTATTTATTACTGGGGCGTGAAACAAATCTGCAGATGCCGTTTCTACTTGCCTGCTGTTAAGAGCCTGTTCAATAATTTAGTTCTCCCTCCCTTAAGGACATTTGGTTTCTGTTGACTGTTGCCTGGGATGAGTTCTGAGGTATCCTGGATTCCTCCCATTTTCTCTCCTGCCTCCCTTGTGGTTGGCTCTTGCAAACATCAGTTTGCAGCTGCAGAAGTAGCAATTCCTTAACTCTTGGACCACCACAACCATGACTGCTCTTTCATGACTGTCTCCCCATTAGATTATCACAGCAAAATGATGGTTACAAAAACAAAACCAAAAAAAAAAAAAAAAAACTGTCACAATAGGAGACCAAACACTGGCAACAGATAAAAACAAAAGGAGGCACCAAACTCTTTAATTAAGGTTCATAAAGGGATATGAATCCTAGCTTTTAGTTACCCCGCTGCGCCTCTGCCTGATTAGCTGAAATGCATCTGTTCAGTTTCCTGGTCTCCATCTGTACTGCTAGGAAGAAATGTATTTGGGTTGCCCCAATTCTCAATAAGATGGCTCAAAGGCATCAGCTGTACATAGACTAATGGTTATGCATGTTGACAGAATGCTTCCTTGCTGTGTTGACATGCAAGATCACACCACCTTACACATACTGAGGATTAACCCATAGCCACACAGACAGTCCCAGTGAAATGCCTACTCCTAGGGAACCTGAAGAGTTTTAGGGTATTTCATTCTGATGTTATCTTGTTTAAAGCTAGAACTGTACCTCACTCACCTCCTTTCGTAAATTTAACCTATCTTATCTACAGTGATATATGCTATGGAAAATCCTATAACTATAGGATAAAATGACTCTGAGAATTGGGATCATTTTGTATGTTACAACATAAGGGGCACACACCATAGGGAAGTGAAGTACATTACTATAGATACTAACCATTGGATTATCATGGTTGTGTTTTTTAAGATCACTTTACTGAAGAATGTTAATTTACAAGATTGTTGTAGTCACAGATCTAAGTGTTAATATGTCTCTGCCTCCACTAAATTGTGGTTTTTCTCCACCATAGGACACTGGGTTCTGTCTGTATTTTCTTTGCAACTTTCCAGTAATTCTACAATTATGTTAAAATAAAGCAATAATTAAAATTTGTATTCAATACTGGGAAAGTAAAATAACCGTATTGAGAGGTTCTTGGTTCAATTCTCAGCATCGCAAATAGTCAGAGATGAATATTGGTTAAAAAAAACACACAAAATAAACAAACAAACCTTAGGAATTGGGAGATATTTCATCCTACAGAGCATGTGTCCTGCTGAGTGAGACGGGTTCACAGGTTCATGGGTCTCTTTCTCTCTCTCTCCCCCTCCGTTCCTCCCTCCCTCTCTCCCTACTCTATTTCTAAAATAAATATAAAATAAAAATTGAGTAAGGAAAGGCATTCAGCAGTAGTACCACACCTGTGTGAGGACAGGGTTCATTTCCCAGTGCTACATTAAAATGTATATCTTTCACACTTGGGAGTAAATAAAAGGAGCATTTAGTTTAAACTGGGAATCATAAAGTAACCTTTTGTCAGCCACCTTTGCTTCAGAAAGTACAAGGTAATAGACATGGTTAAAATTTTGCTTTCCCAAAGAATTTAATGTCCATTAGGCATAGGCTACTCATTAGGCCACAGATTGACTCCTTGAGTACTCTGTATTCCCTACATTGTTGTAGGAAAGCCTTCAGCCTTTGAAAAATGTCACATTCTTTGGAGAACTTTAGATTGTCTTTCTTGAACAATAAGGATAGTAACTGTTATGAAACATGACTGGAGGGAATTGCCCTTATAAAATGGCCAAGTGCAAATCTGAGAGCCTGCTACAAAACATGGACCACATATTATTTTGTCACTTCATTAGATCACTTGCTACTTGAGCGTATGAGTATATCAGTTAGAGTAAAATTTAGTGCAATTATCATTAGCCTAGTCTTCTTTTTTTTTTCTTCCCACTTAAATTATCTTGTAGAGTTCATAGTGGTAACTCCATAAAGGACTTCAAAATGGACTCACATAATCTCCTCCTGAGGCTCAGAGGGATTTTAATTTAAACCAGGACACACAGGGACTAGTACTTTGAATAAATTGCTGCATAATTATAAGCCATAATTACTACTGATATCATGACCAGTCACTTGGCCAAGATCACCTAGCTGCTTTGACCATGGAAGATTCTAAACTCCTAAGAGTCTGGCATGGATGCTTGTTTGTAATTTAATTATGGACAGAACTGAATCCCACATGAGGAAGTGTTTAATAAATAATCAACTGATTGCAATGTGGACTCTTTAATCCCAAGCCAGCAGAGAAGCTTGCTTTCTTCATCAGAAAGAGTGAAGCCTAAAGAGAGAACATTTGTTTACCAATTTGAAAGAGGAGCAGAGAAAAGCCTGCATTTATTCCTGGGGGAGAATAATGTAACTGTTATAAGCTGCTGTGTTACATCAATTTAAAGGTAATTTTTCTAAATTAAGGGAAAATTGAGTGGGGAAAATGCTTCCTTTTGGAAATTTAATTCCCAACTGAGTATTTATATGCTGATACTCTTCACAAGTACACAAACAATAAGCTGTTTCATGTGCCAATGGCACAAACCAAGAAAGAAAAAAAAGAGTTTTCCTTTTTAGACAGTCATTTTTTTCTCCCAATCATACCCCCTTTCCAATTCCTCTTGATCTCACCAAAACCCAAGCCAACCTCTTTAAAAAAAAAAAAAAAAAAGGCAAGAATATAATAATCAAGTTCCCTACTGAGTGTCAACAAAATCCATGACAGTGAATGGGAATGAAGGAGAATATTTCATTTCATATTTAAAATGTTAAATTGCATGCTTATAATTCCCATGATTTAGCTTTTATAATTAAAAAATTCAAGCCTTATTCAACATTTGCATATTCATGCCTCTATAATGTGCACTGATTGCATTAAAAGTGAAGAAAAGCATGTAAGTGCAGCACAAATATAGTTACTCATCAAGTGCACCATCTATGTATGCATAGATAAATATTTCCAAACAAATTAACATATACCCCAGCACAGGTGCTCCGGCTTCACAGCTCCCTCCAGCTATTTGACTCTTCCTTTTACTTCCATCGAATTTTAAGAGCAGCATGATTTTTAAAATGTTCTAATTTGGTGATTTTTAGAATTAGTGAGTCCCTTTACCAAAGTCACTGATGACTAACTCTCCCACCAGCAACAGTCATAAGAAAAAATAATTCTCTGTACTTATTTATTACAAACCAAAAGCACAGTTTCCATAGTTGAACAAAACCCTCCAACAGCATGTAGTTGTTAGTCATAGGAAGACATAGTTTCTATGACTGAGACATAAATATAACCAACTAGGCATAGCAGACACTGTTCATAGCCCACCAGTAGGCAGGCAGTTTTTTTTTAACTTCTTGCTTACAGAATCATGACTATTTGAAGCTACAGTGTACCAAGTTCTTACAAATAGAGCATTTTTATCTATACTAAGGGTAAATTGGGCAAATTCTCCAAGGATCAAGTCCAGTCTGTTATCTGATTTATAAAAATGTTATTATAACATAGACATGACCATTCATTTCCTTATTGTCAATGCCTGCCTTCATACTCCAAGGACAGATCTGAGCAGCTGCAATAGAATACATGGCTTGGAAAATATCTTTTTTTAAAATTTCTTTATTTGGGAATTAATGTTTTACATTCAACAGTAAATACAATAGTTTGTACATGCATAACATTTCCCAGTTTTCCACATAACAATACAACCCCCCACTAGGTCCTCTGTCATCCTTCTTGGATCTGTATTCTCCGCACCCACCCACCCCAGAGTCTTTTACTTTGGTGCAATATGCCAATTCCAGTACAGGTTCTACTTGTGTTTTCTTTTCTGATCTTGTTTTTCAACTTCTGCCTGAGAGTGACTAGATCATCCCATATTCATCCTTCTGTTTCTGACTTATTTCACTTAACATGATTTTTTTTTTTTTTGCTTCAGGGGTTATCTCTGGGGCTCGGTGGCTGCACTACAAATCCACTGCTCCCGGAGGCCATTTTTTTCCTTTTGTTGCCCTTGTTGTTGCAATTGTTGTAGTTGTTATTGTGATTGTTGTCATAGCTGTTGTTGTTGGATAGGACAGAGAGAAATGGAAAGGGGGGGAAGACAGAGAGGAGGAGAGAAAGATAGACACTGCAGACCTGCTTCACCGCCTGTGAAGCGACTCCCCTGCAGGTGGGGAGCCGGGGCTCGAACCAGGATTCTTATGCCGGTCCTTGCACATTGCGCCACCTGCATTTAACCCGTTGTGCTACCGCCCAGCTCTCTAACATGAATTGTTCAAGGTCTGTCCAAGATTGGCTGAAAACAGTGAAGTCACCATTTTTTATAGCTGAGTAGTATTCCATCGTATATATACCACAACTTGCTCAGCCACTCATCTGTTATTGGACACCTGGGTTGCTTTCAGGTTTTGGCTATTACAAATTGTGCTGCCAAGAACATATGTGTACACAGATCTTTTTGGATGGGTGTGTTGGGTTCCTTAGGATATATCCCTGGGAGAGGAATTGTAGGATCATAGGGTAGGCACATTTCTAGCCTTCTGAGAGTTCTCCAGACTGTTCTCCACATAGGTTGGACCCATTTACATTTCCACCATCAGTGCAGGAAGGTGGAAAATATCTAATTATACCACTTGGTCGTTTACAGAAAAGGTAAAAGAACATTTGTCAGGTCACTCCCAATCAACTTTTCAAATTTCTTCACATTTACGAAGATATGGGTTGTATATACAGTAGACAAAGATAGAAAACACTATGGGATGAAGCTAAGATGGTCAAAGAGAGAGAACATGTGCTTAATTCTTCCTATGATCACAGCAAAGTTACACTGAAATGTTAATCAACCTGTCTAGAAACAGACCTAAAATCCAGAAAATAAACTTCCACAGCAAGGCTCTAAAGGTCAATATCCTGGTGGTGAGGAGAGAGGCACCCTTGCCAATAAATAAACCCCACCATGTGACAAGTTGCAATTGGGAAGAGATTTTTAAGATATGGAACTTTAGGGGCCAGGTGGTGGCACACCTGGTTGACCACACATGTTACAATGTGGAATGACCTGGGTTTGAGCCCCTAGTTCCTACCTGGAGGAATAAAGCTTTGCAAGTGATGAATCAGTGGTGCAGCTGTGTGTCTCTCTGTCTCTCTTCCTCTCTACCACCCCCTTCCCTCTCAATTTTTGGCTGTCTCTATCCAATAAATAAAAATAAAATAAAAATTTGAAAGATATGCAACTTTAATGAGGAGTAGGGGGATGAGCTGTGTCAATCCCCAGTATCTCCATTCTATTAGGAAACTGAAGACAAGAAATTATAGGCTATAACTCAAGTAGAAATTGTTGTCAGGAATCAAACTAATGACTTTGCTGAGTGACGAGCTGGTGCACAGCACGCTGGAATTCAGTCTCCATAATAATAGATCAGTGGGAAGAATTCCATGAGGAGGGCTATACCCAACCCTAGTAAGTAGTCAGTTTTACTGGGGACTGAGTGATATTTATCAAGAGTATCAACTTCTGACAGAGAAACAGATCTGGCTCATGCTAGCACACTCTAAGCTACTAGTAAGCATCTGAATGACATCATATTTTGCCCTTGCTAATCAACAGTCTGGTAAACTGCTTCCTGCCAGCCCTGTAATATGCATTTCTTCACAATACAGGACTGACAGCCCAGTCTCTTTTAAGACCCAAATACAGTCTGAGACAGCCTAATGGCTGCCACTTTTATAACCCAAACTGCTAGTCTTGCTAATACCTGTGCTCAAACTAGTCATATAAGAGACATTAGGTATTTGTACTATTGAACCCTTGGTTACTGCCCAGACTAGTTCAAGCATAGATCCCTGGTCAAGGTCTTCAGGGGACACCAGACATAATGAAAAGCCAGAGGAAAACACCACACTGATAGATCAAGACAAAAGGAGGGGAAAAATAGACTTTGACAAACATTCTAAAAACTTCAAAGATAAAGTCTTAAAGATACTCACTGAAATGAGATTGATAGAAAATGAATTCCACAAAATTGGAGAAACTCGTGATCAAAGTCATACAGTAGCTGAACAAACAAACAAAAACAGTAGACAGGCTCAACTGAAGTAAAGGTCAATCAATGAACTTGAGCATAGGGTCAAGTAAACCATCAAAAAGGAAGAATATATACATACATACATATATATATATACACACACACACACACACACACACACACACATATATATATATATATTAAAAAGACATGAAAGTACCCTGGTTCCCCACCTGCAGGGGGAGTCTCTTCACAAGTGGTGAAGCAGGTGTCTTTCTCTCCCCTTTTGTATGTCTCCCTCCCTTTTCAATTTCTCTCTGTCTATCCAATAAAAAATGGAGAAGAAAATGTCTGTTAGGAGCAGTGGATTTTTAGTTTTGGCACCAGGCCCCCCAGTGATAACCCTGGAGGCAAAATAAATAAATGAATAAATATGAAGGTAATGTAAGTGACTTATAGTATAACATCAAAAGGGACAATATTTACATCATAGGCATTCCAGAAGAATAAGATAAAGAAACAGTATTCATGTTTCCTGAACTGAAGAGTAAGAAAGCACTCTGATCCAAGAAGTCCAAACAAAATAAAACAAAATAGATGCATACCAAGACATATAATAATTAAAATAGCAAAGATCAAAGAGAAAGTTCTAAAAGCAGTAAAAAGAAAGACTCACATATAGGGGGATTCCTAACCAAAGACTATCAGTAGATTTCTAAAGAGAAACTCTAAAGGTCAGAATAAAATGGCATAAGATATACAAAGTTTTGCATGGAAAAGGCCTCCTACCTAGAGTACCTACCCAGCTATGTTATCATTCAATTTTTTAAGGCGTTATAAAGAACTTTACAGAAAAAAATAACAACAGTTTAACAAATTCATCATTACTAATCTGGCCCTGTAAGATATGCCAAAGGAAAATACCAAATATGTGAAATATGTGGTATTTAAAAGAGCGAAGTCCTAGAGGAAGAGGAACAAAGGAACCCTAAAGCAACCAGAAAGACAGAAATCACTAAAGTTAGAGCAGAAATAAACAACATCGAAAATAAAAGAACCATACAAAAGATCAATGAAGCCAAATGTTGGTTCTTTGAAAGATTAAACAAAATTGACAAACCACTAGCCAGACTCACCAAACAAAAAAGAGAGAAGACTCAAATTAATAGAATTATAAACGATGGAGGAGATAGCACAACTGACACCACAGAAATCCAGAGAATCCTGTGAAACTTCTATAAAGAACTATACACCACCAAGCTAGAGAATCTGGAAGAAATGGAACAATTCCTAGAAACCTATGCCCTTCCAAAACTGAACCAAGAAGAACTACAAAATCTAAATGCACCAATCACAGACAAAGAAATTGAAACCGTTATTAAGAATCTCCCCAACAACAAAAGTCCTGGACCAGATGGCTTCACAAATGAATTCTACAAAACTTTCAGGAAACAGTTAATACCCATACTTCTTAAGCTATTCCATAAGATTTAAGAAACAGGAACACTCCCTTCCACCTTCTATGAAGCCAACATCACCCTGATACCAAAAGCTGATAGGGACAGAACAAAAAAGGAAAACTACAGACCAATATCTCTGATGAACATAGATGCCAAAATATTAAACAAGATCTTGGCCAACCGGATATAGCAACATATCAAAAAGATTGTTCATCACGACCAAGTGAGATTCATCCCAGGAATGCAAGGTTGGTTCAACATCCGTAAATCAATCAATGTCATTCACCACATCAATAAAAGCAAAGCCAAAAACCACATGATTATCTCAATAGATGCAGAGAAAGCCTTTGACAAAATCCAACACCCGTTCATGCTCAAAACTCTACAAAAAATGGGAATAGATGGGAAATTCCTCAAGATAGTGGAGTCTATATATAGCAAAACTACAGCCAACATCATACTCAATGGACAGAAGCTGAAAGCATTCCCCCTCAGATCGGGGACTAGACAGGGCTGTCCACTGTCACTGTTACTCTTCAACATAGTATTGGCAGTTCTTGCCATAGCAATCAGGCAAGAGAAATAAATCAAAGGAATACAGATTGGAAGGGAAGAAGTCAAGCTCTCACTATTTGCAGATGATATGATAGAATACATAGAAAGACCAAAAGAATCCAGCAGAAAATTACTGGAAGTTATTAGGCAATATAGCAAGGTATCAGGCTACAAAATCAATGTACAAAAATCAGTGGCACTTCTTTATGCAAACACTAAATCTGAAGAAGACATCCAGAAATCACTCCCATTTACTGTTTCAGCAAAATCAATCAAATACCTAGGAATAAAGTTGACCAAAGAAGTGAAAGACTTGTATGCTGAAAACTATGAGTCGCTACTCAAGGAAATAGAAACTGATACCAAGAAATGGAAAGATAACCCATGCTCATGGATTGGAAGAATAAATATCATCAAAATGAATATTCTCCCCAGAACCATATACAAATTTAATTCAATACCCATCAAAGTTCCACCAAGCTTCTTTAAGAGAATAGAACAAACAATACAATCATTTATCTGGAACCTGAAAACACCTAGAATTGCCAAAACCATCTTGAGGAAAAGAAACAGAAATGGAGGCATCACACTCCCAGACCTTAAACTATATTATAAAGCCACCATCATCAAAACAGCATGGTACTGGAACAAAAATAGGCACACAGACCAGTGGAACAGAATTGAAAGCCCAGAAATAAATCCCAACACCTATGGGCATCTAATCTTTGATAAGGGGGCCCAAATGATTAAATGGAAAAAGGAGGCTCTCTTCAATAATTGGTGCTGGGAAAACTGGGTTGTAACATGCAGAAGAATGAAATTGAACCACTTTATCTCACCAGAAACAAAAATCAACTCCAAATGGATCAAAGACCTAGATGTCAGACCAGAAACAATCAAATACTTAGAGGAAAACATTGGTGGAACACTTTCCCACCTACATCTCAAGGACATCGTTGATGAATCAAACCCAATTGCAAGGAAGACCAAAGCAGAAACAAACCAATGGGACTACATCAAATTGAAAAGCTTCTGCACATCCAAAGAAACTATTAAACAAACAGACCCCTCACAGAATGGGAGAAGATCTTCACATGCCTTACATGAGACAAGAAACTAATCACCAAAATATATAAAGAGCTCAGCAAACTTAGCACCAAAAAAGCAAATGACCCCATCCTAAAATGGGCAGAGGATATGAACAAAACATTCACCTCAGAGGAGATCCAAAAGGCTAACAAACATATGAAAAACTGCTCTAGGTCACTGATTGTCAGAGAAATGCAAATTAAGACAACACTAAGATACCACCTCACTCCTGTAAGAATGGCATACATCAAAAAGGACAGCAGCAACAAATGCTGGAGAGGATGTGGGGACAGAGGAACCCTTTTACATTGCTGGTGGGAATGTAAATTGGTCCAGCTTCTGTGGAGAGCAGTCTGGAAAACTCTCACAAGGCTATACATGGACCTTCCATATGATCCAGTAATTCCTCTCCTGGGGTTATACCCCAAGGACTCCATAACACCCAACCAAAAAGAGGTGTGTACTCCTATGTTCATAGCAGCACAATTCATAATAGCTAAAACCTGGAAGCTACCCAGGTGCCCAACAACAGATGAGTGGCTGAGAAAGCTGTGGTATATATATACACAATGGAATACTATGCAGCTATCAAGAACAATGAACCCACCTTCTCTGACCCATCTTGGACAGAGCTAGAAGGAATTATGTTAAGTGAACTAAGTCAGAAAGATAAAGATGAGTACGGGATGATCCCACTCATCAACAGAGGTTGAGTAAGAAGATCTGAAAGGAAAACTAAAAGCAGGACCTGATCAAATTGTAAGTAGGGCACCAAAGTAAAAACCCTGTGGTGAGGGGTAGACATGCAGCTTCCTGGGCCAGTGGGGGGTGGGAGTGGGTGGGAAGTATGGGTCTCAGTCTTTTGGTGGTGGGAATGGTGTTTATGTACACTCCTAGCAAAATGTAGACATATAAATCAGTAGTTAATTAATATGAGAGGGAGAAAATCAGTTGTATGTCTCAAAGTTTCTCAAAACACAAACTGAATCTTTTTAATATATAGGCTGTGTATTTGATATGCGGACTCTCTCAAAAGCCTAGACCAAGTAGATTAGAAGCATCCAATAGCACAGCTATATACAAGATACTGGATACTGTACAGCAAACCCTAAGAAAAGGACTTTTCAAAGTTAACCCAATTACCAAATAATGTGATGATAACATTAACTATCGATTGTCTTTTTGAACCCTAAGACAGCAGGAACCTCACATCTCCACTATAGAGCCCCTACTTCCCCCATCCTGGAACCCTTGGATAGGGCCCACTTTCCCGTATGCGTCTCCCAATCCATACCAAATAATATTGCATCGCCGATCACAACCTAACCAACGCAACGATCGCCACCTCAACATGCTTCACTTCAGACTGTGTCCAGAGACTTCACGTGTGGAATGACAACCCTTCAGTTTCATTACTCAGGTGAGACCTTTCCTTTTATAGTACACTCTAATTTCATCTCAGGTGGTTCACTTTCTAACAAAGTCCCATAACCTAGATATACACCAGTTTCTGTGAGAGAGAGCTTATGTTCACACGTATCCATAAACAACTGCAAAATATATACCTGAAAGCAGAAGTACACTAGAGTTTGCAGTGTACACTAACACTTCCTCTCCACTATTCCAAGCTTTGGATCCATGATTGCTCAACAATTTGTTTGGCTTCGTATGTTAACTCTCTTTTCAATCACCAGGTTCCAGATGCCACCAGGATGCTGGCCAGGCTTCCCTGGATTGAAGACCCCACCAATGTGTCCTGGAGCTCACCTTCCCCAGAGACACACCCTACTAGGGAAAGAGAGAGGCAGACTGGGAGTATGGACCGACCAGTCAACGCCCATGTTCAGCGGGGAAGCAATTACAGAAGCCAGACTTTCTACCTTCTGCAACCCTCAATGACCCTGGGTCCATGCTCCCAGAGGGATGGAGAATAGGAAAGCTATCATGGGAGGGGGTGGGATATGGAGATTGGGTGGTGGGAATTGTGTGGAGTTGTACCTCCTACCTTATGGTTTTGTTCATTAATCCTTTCTTAAATAAAAAATTTTTTTAAAAAAGGGAAGGTATGGGATACAGAGTTCTGGTGGTGGGAATTGTATGGAGTTGTACCCCTCTTATCCTATGTTTTTGTCGGTGTTTCCTTTTCATAAATAAATTAAAATTAAATTAAATTTAAAAAAAAAGAGCGAAGTCCAATGAAAACAAATCCTTAGAATTAGACTGAAGAACTAAGGTCACCAAAGGTGTTGGGGATGTGGAGACCAACAGATTTGACTAGATGGATATTATTAGCTTTTTAGTAACAGTCATGGTATGGTAATAAATACTTAGAAGAGAAACAAAACTTTACTTCTAAAACACACAGTATTATAATCCAATGTTATTGCTATAAAAAATGAATATGAAAAGTGGAATAATCATAAAAATGGGGAAGAAAAGAGTAAAGATATTACCAAGGGCTACTTACAACAGTAAGTAATATCTGATACTAAATAGATATTGTCACTGAAATAACAGCAATAGAAAATTATTATATTTGAGACATGGAGTATAGGGAATAAGATAAAAGTGTGGGGCTGGGTGATGGCACATCTGGGAATGTGCACACACTGTACCATAGAAGGACCCAGATTAAAGCCCTGGGTCTACCCACCTTCAGGGGGAAGCTTCATACATAATGAAATACAGTTGCAGATATCTATGTTTCTTTTCTTCCCTCTCAATTTCTGTCTCTGTCCAAAAAATAAATAAATAGATAAATAAATATTTTAATTAAAAATGCAAAAGTACAGAACATCTGAATATATAAGATGAGAATGTGCATGACCGCTGATCAGGGAATTTGTCTTGTTTGAACTTGAATTGGAGTGAAATGAAAAATCCACAGGCAAAAGAACGAAGGGGGGGAAAAAAAAACCTACAAGTGGCAGGCTCTCACTTCCGTATTCCAGTTGGCAGGCTCAGATTTTGCCAACCTACTCTCAGCTTTAGGATTGTCAATGTCTTGATGGACTCTGTCTGTAACCAATCAGCTTGTGCTATGCCCAGCTTAAAAAAAGATTTAAGGCTGGGGGGCTGAGGTTGAAAAGTTGTTCAGTCCAGGTCTGGAAGCAACCCAGGTGCCCAACAACAGATGAGTGGCTGAGAAAGCTTTGGTATATATACACAATGGAATACTATTCACCTATTAATAACAATGAACCCACCTTCTCTGATCCATCTTGGATGGAGCTAGAAGGAATTATGTTAAGTGAGCTAAGTCAGAAAGATAAAGATGAGTATGGGATGATCCCACTCAGCAACAGAAGTTGAGAAAGAAGAACAGAAAGGGAAACTAAAAGCAGGATGTGACTAAATCTGGAGTAGGGCACCAAAGTAAAAACCCTGGGGTGAGGGTGAAGGTGGCTATTTGGCTTCCCAGGGTGAGGTGGGGTAGGGGTGGGTGGGAAGGAAGGGACACAGTCTTATTTTGGTGGGAATGGTGTTTATGTACATTACTATTAGTTTGTACTATTTAATTAAAACAAGAGGAGAAAAATTGTATGTCTCAAACTTTTTAAAGCACAGACTGAGTCTTTTTAATACATAGGCTGAGTCTTTGATATGTTGACTCTTAAAAGCTTAGACCAGGGAGAACAGAAGCAACCCATGGCACAGCTACAAATGTCAAAGGACACACATTATGGTGATGTTGTGTATGATACAGCAGATCCTAAGAAAGGGATTTTTCAAAGTTAACCCAATTACCAAGTAATGTGATTATAACAATAACTATTGTCTTCTTTAACCCTAAGACAGCAGGAACTTCACATTTCCACTATAGAGCCTATATTTCCCCCAGTCCTAGTACCTTATGGTGGGGCACACTTTCCTGCATGCTTCTCTCAATTCATACCAAATAATATTGTCTAATTTCATGGTCAGTATATTTTTTATACCAGGGAAGGAAAACACTTGCATACACAATTTGAATTGCCAACATGATGGCTAGGATAAACAATGAGTCAGGATCTAAGGGAAAGTTTAGGTTAGAAATGTCACCTTGAGATTTATTTATGTGGAAATTATGAGGTTGGTGAGAATGTTTAGGGAGAGAACATTGAGGAAAAAGAAGGGTTTGATGATAAAGCTTGAAGAAATATACCCACATTGGGAATGAGGGACAAAAAGTAAACAGAAGCAATCAGAGACAGAGGGAAAAAAGTAGAATAGGCTAATGTACTATAACCTAAGTAATGAAGGAGCTCTGAGCAGGAGGCAGTGGTCAGGATTTAAAAGATCATGTTTTTCAGGCAGTATGATTTAAGAAGACTATATTAAAATTAATGGTAAAGTAGATCTTTACTCTAGATCTCTTTACTGAGGTCTTAATTTGTATATTGAAGTATTTACTTGCCTTCTCCAAAGTACCTGAAAAACATATTCAGACATCCTCCTGTTTCAGAAAAAAAAAAAAAAAAAAAAAGTAATACAGCTTTGTGTTGCACTTCTCCAAGAGTGTTATGGCTCAAAAGTAACCAAGAAAGAGACCAATGCTGCATGGAGGGTAGGGAGTTAACGCTTATATCTCATTATTGGGTTTCAGGTCGATTGTTTTAACTATTACGAATTGTGCTGCTATAAACATAGGTATACACATATCTTTTTGGTTGGGTGTTATGGAGTCCTTGGGGTATATCTCCAAGAGAGGAACTACTGGGTCATATGGAAGGTCCATGTGTAGCCTTGTGAGAATCCTCCAGACTGCTCTCCACAGAGGCTGGACCAATTTACATTCCCACCAGCAGTGTAGAATCATTCCCTTTTCCCCACAGCCTCTCCAGCATTTGTTGCTGCTGTCCTTTTTGATGTATACAATTCTCACAGGGGTTAGGTGGTATCACAGTGTTGTCTTTATTTGCATTTCTCTGACAATCAGCGACCTGGAGCAATTTTTCATGTGTTTGTTAGCCTTTTGGATCTCTTCTATAGTGAATGTTCTGTTCATATCCTCTGCCCATTTTTGGATGGGGTCATTTGCTTTTTTGTTGCTAAGTTTGCTGAGCTCTTTGTATATTTTGGTGATTAGTCTCTTGTCTGATGCATGGCATGTGAAGATCTCCCATTCTGTGAGGGGTCTCCCTGTTTGTGTGGTAGTTTCTTTGGCTGTGCAGAAGCTTTTCAATTTGATGTAGTCCCATTGATTTGTTTCTGCTTTAGTTTTCCTTGAAATTGGGTTTATATCATCAAAGCTGTCCTTGAGGTTTAGGTGGGAAAGTGTTCCACCAATGTTTTCCTCTAAGTATTTGATAGTTTCTGGTCTAACATCCAGTTCCTTGGTCCATTTGGAGTTCATTTTTGTTTCTGGTGAGATAAAGTGCTTCAGTTTCATTCTTCTGCATGTTTTGACCCACTTTTCCCAGCACCATTTATTGAAGAGAGCTTCCTTTCTCTATTTAATACTTTGGGCCCCCTTACCAAAGAGTAGATGTCCATAGGTGTGTGGATTTAGTTCTGGGCTTTCAATTCTGTTCCACTGGTCTGTGTGACTATTTTTGTTCCAGTACCAGGCTGTTTTGATGATGATGGCCTTATAATACAGTTTGACATCTGGTATATTAATGCCTCCATTTCTGTTTCTTTTCCTCAAGATTGTTTTGGCATTGTGGGCTTTTTCTGGTTCCAGATAAATTATTGCAGTTTTTGTTCTATTCTCTTAAAGAAGCTTGGTGGAACTTTGATTAGTATTGCATTAAATTTGTATATGGCTCTGGGAAGAATATTCATTCTGATGATATTAATACTTCCAATCCATGAGCATGGGATGTGTTTCCATTTCTTGGCATCATTTTCTATTTCCTTGAATAGTGACTCATAGTTTTCAGTAAACAGGTCTTTCACTTCTTTGGTCAGCTTTATTCCTAGGTATTTTATTGATTTTTTTTTTTTTGCAACAGGGAATGGGAGTGATTTCTGGATGTTCTCTTCTTTTTCTTAAGTGTTTGCATAAAGAAATGCTACTGATTTTTGTACATTGATTTTTGTAGTCTGACACCTTGCTATATTGCCTAGTAACTTCCAGTAGTTTTCTGCTGGATTCTTTGGGTTTTTCCATGTATACTCTCAAATAGTGAGAGCTTGACTTCTTCCCTTTCAATCTGTATTCCTCTGATTTCTTTCTCTTGCCTGTTTGCTGTAGCAAGACTTCCAATACTACATTGAAGAGTAATGGTGATAATGGACATCCCTGTCTAGTCCCCAATATGAGGGTGAATGCTTTCAGCTTCTGTCCATTGAGTATGATGTTGGCTGTAGGTTTGATATATATTGACACCACTATCCTGAGGAATTTCCCATCTATTCCCATTTTTTGTAGTGTTTTGAGCATGAATGGGTGTTGGATTTTGTCAAAGGCTTTCTCTGCATCTACTGAGATAATCATGTGATGTTTGGTTTTGCTTTTATTGATGTGGTGAATGACATTGATTGACTTAAGTATGTTGAACCAGCCTTGCATTCCTGAGATAAATCCCACTTGGTCGTGATCTTTTTGATATACTGCTGTATCCGGTTGGCCAGGATCTTCTTTAATATTTTGGCATCTATGTTCATCAGAGATATTGGTCTGTGGTTTTCCTTTTTGTTTTGTCCCTATCTGCTTTTGGTATCAGGGTGATGTGAGCTTTATAGAAGGTGGAAGGAAGTGTTCCTGTTTCTTCGATCTTGTGGAAGAGCTTTAGAAGTATAGGTATTTCCTGAAAATTTTGTAGAATTCGTTTGTGAAGCCATCTAGTCCAGGACTTTTGTTGTTGGGAAGATTCTTAATAACTGTTTTGATTACTTTGTCTGTGATTGGTGCATTTAGGTTTTGTAGTTCTTCTTGGTTCAGTTTTGGAAGGACATATGTTTCTAGGAATTATTCCACTACTTCCAGATTCTCTAGCTTGGTGGTGTATAGTTCATTGTAGAAGTCACTCATGATTTTCTGGATTTCTGTGGTGTCAGTTGTGACACTTCCTCTATTGTTTATAATTCTATTTACTGAGTCTTCTCTCTCTCTCTCTCTCTCTCTTTTTAGTGAGTCTAGCTAGGGGTTTGTGAATCTTATTTAATTTTTCAAAGAACCAACATTTGGCTTCATTGAGTTTTTGTATGGTTCTCTTATTTTTTATGTTGTTTATTTCTGCTCTAGTTTTAGTGATTTCCATCCTTGTTGCTTTAGAGTCCCTTTGTTTTTCTTCCTCTAAGTCCTTAAGACATGCAGTAAGGTCCTTTATTTGAGCTTTTTCTTGTTCTCTATATGTGATTGTATGGCTATGAGTTTCCCTCTAAGTACTGCTTCAGCTGTGTCCCAAATATTTTGATAGCTTTTGTCTTCATTTTCATTTGTTTCCAGGTACATATGAATTTCTTGCTTGAGTGCCTCTCTGACCCAGCAGTTCTTAAGCAGTATGTTGTTGATTTTCCAAATTCTGTGACTTTTAGTAATATTCTGTTTGTTGTTGAATGTTAGCTTTACTCCACTGTGGTCTGAAAAGATACTTGGGATGATTTCAATGCTCTTCAATTTGTTGATACTGTCTTTGTGGCCTAACATGTTATCTATCCTTGAGGATGTGCTGTGTGGATTTGAAAAGAATGTGTATTCCAGTTTTTGGGGTGAAGGACTCTGAAAATGTCCAGGCAGTCTAGTCTGTCCATCTCTTCATTTAATTCTCTTGTTTCTTTGTTGGTTCTCTGCTTCGTTGATCTAAGTGTGAGAATAGGGTGTTGAGTCTCCCACTATTATTGTATTACTATTGATGTATTTTTGTAATTTTTTCAGTAGGTGTTTGATGTATTTAGATGGTCCCTCACTGGGTGCATAGATGTTAATAATTGTTAAATCTTTTTGGTTGATTGATCCTCTAATCATTATGTAATGGCTTTGCCTATCTTTTATTACTTTATTTAATTTAAAGTCTATGGTGTCAGATATGAGAATGGCTGCTCCTGCCTTTTTTTGTGGTCCATTAGCCTGTACGACAGTTTTATATCCTTTCACTTTAAGTCTGTGTTTGTCTTTTGGGTTAGATGGGATTCTTGGAAGCAGCATATAGTTGGGTTTTGTGTTCTGATCCATCCTCCCACTCTGTGACTTTTAATGGGTGAATTTAATCCTTTGACATTTATTGATATTATGGACTGAATGTATTGTAGTGCCATTATTCAACAGTTCTTTATTTGCTCTGATGTATGGCAGGTATTATAATGATGTTCTTGTTTATAAGAGGTCTCTTAGTACCTCTTTCAGAGCAGGCTTGGTGATAGTTGCCTGCTTTAACTGTTTTCTCTCTGAGAAGGTTTTGACCCCTCCATCTAATCTGAATGAAAGTCTATCAAGATATATTATCCTTGGTTGAAACCCTTTTTCATTCAGAAGTCTGCTGATAGTCTTAATGGGTTATCCCCTGTATGTGACTTTTTGTTTTTCTCTTGCAGCCTTTAGGATCCTTTCTTTATCCTTGCTTCTTTTCATTGTAACTATGATGTGTCTTGTTGTCTTCAGGTCTGGGTTGATTCTGTTTGGAATTCTCTGGGCCTCTTGAATCTTAATGTTTTTTCTGTTGCTTAGTGTCGGGCCTTAAGCCAGCCCCCAACCCCTGCTCTGCTCCATCCTCCATTGCTGACACTATGGACTATTTACATAATCATTGTTTTGCCTGAAAGATCCCCACCTTTAATCTATCTTCTTTCTACCTCGAGACCCACCCTGCCTGCAAGGTATTAGTTAATCCCACCAGTAAAAACCTTTGCAACAGTTGCTAAGGGAGTTTCTACCTTAGCCCACTCTTTCCTTTTCTCCACCCCCTTTCCTACTCATTTCCTTTTCCAACTTGCCACTTCTGGTTCTAATATATAAGTGTTGTCTCTGATCAATAAAGACACATTGCATTCCCGCTCCGCCATGAGTTTCTGGTCTCTCTCCTGTGTTGCTGAGTAAGTAGCAGCCCAGATTGGTTCCAGTCGAGTTCTTTCCAACTCAGAGAGCATGGGCCCAGGAAGAAACACCCTCATGCTAGCCCAGCAGTTTAGGTCTGGGAAGTTTTCTTCCATTATTTCCTCTAGAATATTTATATCCCCTTACTCTTTCTTCCTCTGGTAGGCCAATTGTATGAATGTTACTTCTTTTAAGATCATCCCATATGTCTCTGTTGTTGTTTTCAGTGTCTCTCAATATCTTTTGGAGCTCTTTTAACTCTTTCTTTGTTTTCTCTAGCTCATCCTCTGTCTGGCTAATTCTGTTTTCTCCTTCTGTTAGCCTACTTTCCCCTCCCTCAGCTTCCTTCTTCAGTTCAGTTATAGTATTAGCTTGTTCTGCTGACCTTTAAGTACAGCTATTTCAGCTTTCAGTTCTCTAATTACTTCAAGGTAGCTTTTATTTTCTTTGAGTTTCTCCTCTGTTGTTTCCCAAATTCTGATATCCCTTTCTTCCATAGTTGTCTTCATTTCTGTGATTATTAGGTTTACTATTGCTTGCATACTTTTCTTATGTATGGTTACTTCTGACTGATTTGGAGTTTCTTCTGGGCTCCTGTCCTGATTCATTGTGGTCGCAGTTTTATTTGCTCTTGATTTAACCAATTTTTTTAATGTGTTTTTTATTTTTCTGTTCGGTCATTCTTCAGTTGTTGTATTTTGAGTATAAACCACACTATACTAAAGACTTTTATGACAAGTGCAGTCACCAACCTCAGAAATTACAACAATAGTAACTGAGGCAGGGACTGATGCAATTCAACCAATACCATTTAGCCAAACAACACCTCCAGTCCAAGAAAAAATAGCAACCAAACAAAAGAAAAAGAAAGAGATAGGAAAAAAGGGAAAACAAGAATAGACAATTATGCAAATCTACTGTCTGCTTTAAATTCCAGGGATAGAAAGGGGATAAAGGGAAGTAGAGAAGACAAACACACACATAGAGTTCACTCCAAGTCAGATTTCTTCACCAAAATAATTCACAAGTGAATATCAGTGAATTCAGAAACCAAAAGAAGGAGAAAGTAAGGAAAGAACCAAAAAAAAAGAAAGAAAGAAAGAAAGAAAGAAAGAAAGAAATAAGGGAAGGGAAGGGAGGGAGGGAGGAAAAAAAGAAGAGCAGTGAAAGGAAAGAGGTTTTTTTTTAAAAAAAAAATTAGCTAGGAGGAGAGAAAAAGGAGAGTGGACAGAAGAGAGAGAGAAACAAGTTCCTCTCACAATGAATAGCACACTCAGTCACCCTATCCAGTGGATCCCAGATTTCAAGGTGCTGCCTCTGGGAGCTCAAGGAAGCTGCAGCTCCAAAGTCACTATCTTGCCCCCCCCCCCCATTTCTCATTTTTATGTGCCTCAAGAAGATGTTACAGAGTATCTTTGGAAAAAAAAAAAAAAAAAAACCAGGGCAGGGTGGTAGCTCACCAGCTTAAGCAAACATGGCACAAAGCTCAAGGACCCACTCAAGGATCCATGTTTAAGCCTCCAGATCCCCACCTGCAGGGAAGGTTGCTTCACAAGCAGTGAAACAGGTCTACAGATATCTTATATTTCTCTCCCCCTCCCTGTCTTCCTGTCCTCTCTCGGTTGTTCTCTGTCCTATCCAACAATAGCAATAACAACAATAACAACAACAAGGGCTACAAAAGTGGGAAAAATGGCCTCCAGGAACAGTGGATTCATAGTGCAGGAGGCAGGGAGCTCCAGCGATAATCCTGGAGGCAAAAACAAAACAAACAAACAACAACAACAAAAACCATATATACCATGTTTAATAACATCATTGCTCAAAAAATACACTCAAGTTACATTGAATACATATTAAAACATTCAAGTTTAGATTTTGGTAGACTTGAAAAACCTAGGGAAGCCACTGTTTGATGAAAATACTTTTTTCTCCTTGTAATTCAAATCTTACATGATACAAAAACTTATAATAACATTGACAGATGTGAAATATTTCAGTCACAAAAAAATAACACCTAGCATATTTAAGGCTATGGAACACTGTCTTTCTTATTATTCCTATTTCTGGTATCTAAACAAGAACTGCTGATTTAGAATAAATGGTGAAGAGAAACCTGGCCAGACTTAAAAGGTAGTATTTGAGCTTGGAAAGTATGGGTGATCTTAGGAATTTCCATGCCCTTTTTTAGGGCTTAAGTTAAATATAACTATACATTTGAGTGGATTACTCTGACTTTGGAAAAAGAGAAGATCTAAGCACCCATTTTGCATTTGTTCCCTGTTCCCAGTTTCACTATGTATAGACTTGCTTAGCGCCAACCTCTGCTCTGCAGTTCGTGACAGATGATAACTGGTGTACATCTAACTGTCTTTATGCTCTGGCTGGTCCTCAAAGCAGCACCACCAAGTCAGCACCAATTTGATCTCAGGTTAGCAGCTACTTTTTTTCTAGGCATCAGCTTCCTCGATTTCAACAACAAACCAACCATAAGTGAACTTTACAAGCAGGCTGACATTTAGAGTGAGTTTAAATCAAGTAAGTCAGAGAACATAGGCAAAACAACCGGACTGTTGTGCAGGGATGCTCTCCTGAGCATGAGTCAGAAAGCTGCACTTGGACTCTTCCAGGCCATGGCGTACCTCCTGCTGAGATACAGCTGCCAAACTGAAACTAGGATGGAAATGAGCCTTTCTTGCCCCCATCTGAGTTTGCTATATTATAAATATATATATTTTTAGTGTTCACTGAATATCAGTGTCAAGACTTCACATCTGACAAGAGATGAATCCTATATCAAAGAATGCAATTTCTTTCTTTTTTTTTTTTTTCTGCCTCCAGTGTTATCACTGGGGCTTGGTGCCTGCACTACAAATCCACTGCTCCTGGCGGCCATTTCTTCCCTTTTGTTGCCCTTCTTGTTTATTGTTGTTGTTATTATTGTTGTTGTTATTGCTGCCATTGTTGTTGGATAGGACAGAGAGAAATCGAGAGAGGAGGGGAAGACAGAGAAGGAGAAAGATAAGACACCTGTAGACCTGCTTCACTGCTCATGAAGTGACCCCCCTGCAGGTGGGGAGCCTGAAGTTCAAACAGGGTTCCTTACACCAGTCCCTGTGCTTTTTAACACATGCGCTTAACCCACTGTGCTACCGCCAGGCCCCCAAGAATGCAATTTCTAACTTCACAAGGGCTCAAAGGCCAATTTCAGAATAATCATCCTTTTCAAATATTTTCAAGAGGACTATCACTTCAGAGGTCTACAATGAGGTGTGCTTTTTAAAAATTTGAAGTAACGTAGCACAGCAGGTTAAGCGCAGGTGGCGCAAAGCACAAGGACCGGCGTAAGGATCCCAGTTTGAGACCCCCTGCTCCCCACCTGCAGGGGAGTCGCTTCACAGGTGGTGAAGCAGGTCTGCAGGTGTCTGTCTTTCTCTCCCCCTCTCTGTCTTCCCCTCCTCTCTAGATTTCTCTCTGTCCTATCCAACAACAATGACATGAATAATAACTACAACAATAAAACAACAAGGACAACAAAAGGGAATAAATAAGTAAATATAAAAAAATTTTGAAGTAACATTGGCTTACATTTTGTAGATTTCAAGTATATAGCATTATAATCATCATGTGTATGCACTAACTTACACTTCATGTAGTATAATAAAAAAAGATAATACGGGGTTGGGGAGATGGCATAATGGTTATGCAAAGAGACTCTCATGCCTGAGGCTCCAAAGTCCCAGGTTCAATCCCCCACACCACCATAAGCCAGAGTTGAGTAGTGCTCTGGTATTCTCTCAGTCTCTCTCTGCATTTTTCTCAAAAATTAAATAAATAAAATATTTTTAAAATACAATAAGCATACAATAACATTTCTAATTTAATTCTTTACCATTCAGTTGGTCTGTCTTAACTCCCCAAGAAGATGAGGAAGCAATGAGATCATTCCTATGTGGTATATAGAGAAAGCAAACAGACTCATAGATTAAATTAAATGGAAATAAATTATAACATTAATTACTACTTACGATAAAGAAAAGGGTAAGGGAATAGGTAGTCAAAGGGGTAAATTGTAAAACTGGACTTTCAGTGGTGAATTTAAAGTAAAATGCACACATTTTTAGTTATGTACATCTGTAACTTATATAAATGTTATAATATGCAATGTTACTTCAATGAAAGAAAGAGAAAAAAGAAAAAGAAAGATCACATGATAACAAACATAATCCAAGCAAAAATAAATAAGGGATTTTGAAGTCAATCTAAGAAACAAAAAGTAAAGATGGGATCCCGTGTCTCCTTCACTTGACTGCTACTTTAGGACTGGAAGCTGCACATAAAGATACAGTTAATACAGCAAAATTCCTCTCCAAATGTCTAGGGCCAGAGTGCTTTCTTTGTAGTTGTGATGACTAGATAGATCTCGTAGGTAGTGTGGAGCCACAGGGCTGGCATTTGAACAGGAAGTGAGGCCAATCTGAAATGAAATCAAACTGTGAATAAAGGAAGATTGAAATAAAAATTGACAGCACAGTTCACAGAGCTAGTCCATGGCTCAACTGTCTGAAAGGCAATGCCATCATATGAGTCAGATATGGGACATGAAAAATTGCCTGTTGGCTTTGGAGGTTGTGAGAAGCACATTTGTCTATACTTTGTCATGTCCAGAAAGGATACTACATCAGGAATCAGTAACTGAGTTCTACCTCTGGCTCTGCTAACTTGTGTCATCTTGATAGAATTCTTCACTTCGCCAGGCCTGTATGTTTAAAGGAGGATTTTCAGCTTGAAAGGAAGAGGACAGGTGTGGTAGAGGACTGGGGAGGAGCTACCAGGAATGTATCAGATTTATTTCTTGAGTTGGACTTCTCTGGAATGAAGACCTGCTATTTTTAGAAAGAATAATAATCACTGATTTAGTACAACTCTGAGATGAACACCAAACTGGCATAGGTGTTAGAAATGATTAGACACCTTTGATACAAGCACAGGAAAAGTCACAAAGGAGTGTTAAAATCGGGACATTTTTGGTATACTGCTTCCTCATTAGAAAGAATAGTTCTCATCTAGTTCCGGCCCATAAGTACTCTATGTTACATTGTTATGACTATCAGTGCATGATAAACTGGAAAGATGCTGTAGTCTTCCTTACATGCCATTGATATTATCCATATTTCACACAGGTGTGAAATTCATCCTGGATTTCGTGTAACAGATATTTCCTGAGCCGATCTCTGGCCTTGCTTAATTAGTGCTGATCTCCATACTCTCTATATAATTGTTTGTATGACTCATGATGTGAGAAAGGCATTAGGAAGAGTTGCTGCAGAACGAAATCATAGTAAAGATGCCTCCATTTTTCAAGAAAGCTGAGATGACTGTTGATTTAAAGGACTTATTAGTACATGACTAAATTCACTATCTCTGTGTGCCAGGACCGGGAAAATTGCATAGGCCTTGATTTGGGTAGAACAAATTTTTGAAAGTACTTAGGACAGAAATGTGCTTCACAATTTAAGTCGTTTGTGCAAGAAAATTATCAAAAGCACATTAGGAGGCATTTTCCTTCACTACAAAAACATGATCTTAACTGCACTTTCCATTCTTGATAAAGTCAGAGAGAAAGAAAATATCACATGTGTGTGTGCTATTATATCCCTGAAATCTTGTAGTTTTGTAAAATACTCTTAAATTGTTAATAATAAAAATAAACATACAAATACAAAAAGAGAAATAATATATGTATTAATTGAATCCCAGAAAAAAATAATGAGTGAGAATGAGGTGGAAAGCCTATTTAAAGAGACTATGGCAAAAACCTCAAACATGAGGAAATATTTGTACTCACATGCTCATGAAAGTAATATTTTACTCTATAATTTTAACCTAAAACATTCTTCAACAATGAAAACAAGATCAATTCTTCAAAGGAATATAGCAATTTTAAAAATTGGGGGTGGGGTGTTAGTGCAGCCGGTTAAGTACACATGGTACAAAGAGCAAGGACCAGCATAAGGACCCCTGTTCAAGCCCCTGGCTCCTCACCTGCTGGGGAATCACTTCACAGGTGGTGAAGCAGGTCTTCAGGTATCTATCTTTCCTCTTCTCTATCTTCCCATCCTCTCTTGATTTCTCTCTGTCTGATCCAACAACAATGACAGCAATAACAACAATAAACAAGGGCAATAAAAGGGGGAAAGAGAAGAGGAGAACAGTGTATTCATAGTGCATGCACCGAGTCCCAGTAATAACCCTGGAGGCAAGAAAGAAAGAAAGAAAGAAAGAAAGAAAGAAAGAAAGAAAGAAAGAAAGAAAGAAAGATATATGTATATATATATGCATCAAAAATCTGAACACCTAAATATATTAAACAAACACTAACAGACCTGAAAGGAATAATAAATAATATTACAATAATAATAGGACTCTTTAGCAAACTATTGTCAACTATGCATTGACTACCTAGAGAGAAAATCAATAAGAAACACTGGATGTGAGCTATACTTTAGACCAAATAGACCTAGTAGGCAATTATGGAGGATTTCATCTAATAGCAGCAGATTCTACATTCTTCTCAAGCACACAAGAAACATTCTCCAGATAGGCCATATGTTAGGTTGCAAAATAAATCTTAACAAATTTAAGAAGACTGAAATCAGAACAAGTTTCTTTCTAATCACAGATGTAAGAAACTAGATCTAAGTAACAAGAAAACCAAAGCATTCACGAATATGTGAAAATTGAACAACATACCTGAACAACCAATGAGCAGAAGCATTAAAACAAACAAACAACCTAGAAATAGATGAAACTACAGCACACCCAAACTTACAAGACACAGGAAATAAGTCCTAAATGAAAAGTTTCTAATAAAAAAATTCCTGCATTTATTAAGAAGATCTCAAGCAATGAACTATACAACATAAGGGACTACAAAAAAGAAAATAAGCAATTTGCAGAATAGAGGAAATACAAAGATTTGAACAAAAATGAATTAAAACAAAATCAGAAAAGAGCAATAAAACTTAAAAAAAACCCTGCTTTTCAGTGGGGGCTACAATGGCTCACTAGGAAGAGCACACACTGCAGCATGTGCCAAGATCTTTTAATTCCCTGGTCACCACATGAGAGAACTTGCACCAGGGAAGCTTTACAAACTGTGGAGCAGTGGAGCAGTGTCTCTCCTATTCTCTCTGTCTCCCCCTATAAAAATTAACAAAGGAAGAAAAAAAAAAAAGGAATCATACAGGTACAGAGGGAGACCCAGTGATAATCCTGGTGACAGAATTTTTTTTTCCAAACAAAATTTGTAAGCTTTTATCTAGATTAACTAAAACAGGGAAAGACCCCTGTTCAGCAGGGAAGCAATTACAGAAGCCAGACCTTCCACCTTCTGCATCCCACAATGACCTTGGGTCCATACTCCCAGAGGGTTAAAGAATAGGAAGGCTATCAGGGGAGGGGATGGGATACAGAGTTCTGGTGGTGGGAATTGTACCCCTCTTATCCTATGGTCTTGTCAGTGTTTCCATTTTATAAATAAATAATTTTTAAAAAAACAGAGAAAGAAAGAAAGAAAGAAAGGAAGGAAGGAAGAAGAGATAGAGAAGATCTGACTTGAGAGGTGGCACAGTGGAAGAATTTTGAACTTAGAAGCATGTGGTTCTGAATTTGATTCCCAATATCAAATATGTTCTGGTGTTCCTATTCTCTCATATTCTCTCTCTCTCTCCTGAAGTAAATAAAATATATATTTTAAGGAAGTTGGGTGGTAGCGCTGAGGGTTAAGTGTACATGGCGCAAAGCTGAAGGACCAGCTTAAGGATCCCAGTTCAAGCCCTCAGCTCCCACCTGCAGGAAAGTCGCTTCACAGGTGGTGAAGCAGGTCTGCTGGTGTCTGTCTTTCTCTCCCCGTCTCTGTCTTCCCCTCCTCTCTCCATTTATCTCTGTCCTATCAATAACAATGATGACATCAATAACAATAATAACTACAACAACAATGAAAAAACAAGGGCAACAAAAGGGAGAGTAAATATAAAAAATAAATAAATAAATAAATAAATATTTAAAAATATATAGGACTCAAACAAATGAAAACAGAAGCAAAATATGGTATACAATTGACACAGATATACAGACACATAAATAAGAATTGAACAACTAAATGACACGAATTGAACAATCTAAAAGAAATGGATAAATGACTAGATATACACAGCCTAGAAAATTCTAGTTATAAAGACAGAAAATGATCTACAGTTTTTAGATCTTAGATACTGACTCAGTATAGAAACTGAATCAGAAATAAAACATCTCCTACTAAAGAACAGACCTTTGTGCCTTTCTTGCAAATTCTACCAAACAAATACGTATACCAATTTTTTTTCAAAATCTTTCAAAAAACTGAAGGTGAAGAAACAGTCAAACTCAATTTATTTTTTATTTCTTCCAAGTTAAAATAATCTCTTATTTATTTAAATTCTCCTGCCTCTTAAAATGTTTTTTAAATTAATCATTTGTTTATTTTTTAATTTTACAAAAGTACATGTAAACAGAAGTTTAAATCCACACTATTCCCACCAGCAGATTTCTGAATCCTCAGTCTCCTCACTGCAAGCCATCATAGTTCCCCCAAGGTTGTTAAGGCCAGTGTTGCCCTGATAGTAAAGCTAGATAAGTGCACTTGCTCTGTCATGCTCATGACCCAGGACTGAGCATATTCCCCACCACACTGGGAGAAGCGTAGGTGATGAAGTATATTTCTTTTCTCTTCATTTCATTTCTTATGCTTTCTTTTCTTTCTTTCTTTCTTTCTCTCTCTCTCTCTTTCTATTTTACTATTTTATTTTATTATCTTTTTCACCAGAGCATTGATCAGCAGTGGCTCATACTAGTGCTGAGGATTGAACCTGGAGCCTTGGGGCCTCAGGTATTAAGTCCCTTTGCATACCCATTAGGTCATCATCTCCCTAGCCACTCTTTCTGTTTCTCTGTCTTTGTCTCTCTCTTTCTACCTGGAAAAAAAAATCATCCTGGAGTAGTGGATCCCTGGGGGGGTGTGTGTGTGACAAAAGAACTATAGTGTTCCTGATAAATAACAGTGCAAAAATTCTAGTAAATTAACAACACAGTGAAAGGCTCTTATGCCATAAACAAGAGGGATAGCTCTAGAAAGTCAGTAGCAAATTAGAAAAAGGAAAGATAGAGGCCAGGTGGTGGTGCACCTGGTTGAGTACACTTGTTACAGTGCACAAGGACCCAGGCTTGAGCTTTGCGAGTGGTGAAGCAGGTTTGCAGGTGTCTGTCTCTCACCCTCTCTATCTCCCCTCCTTCTCTCAATTTCTGGATGTCTTTATCCAATAAATAAATAAAGATAATTAAAAAAAAAAAAGGAAAAGGAAAGATAAAATTCATTTGATTTCATGAAACTTTTAACATTAATTCTTAAATGGACAGATAAAATTATTTCAAGAAGGGAGCTGGGCGGTAGCGCAGCGGGTTGAGCGCACATGGCGCAAAGCCCAAGGACCGGTGTAAGGATCCTGGTTCGAGCCCCCAGCTCCCCACCTGCAGAGGAGTCGCTTCACAGGCGGTGAAGCAGGTCTGCAGGTGTCTGTCTTTCTCTCCCTCTCTCTGTCTTCCCCTCCCCTCTCCATTCTCTCTGTCCTATCCAACAATGATGACAACAATAACAATAACTACAATAATAAAACAACAAGGGCAACAAAAGGAAATAAATTAATAAATAAAATATTTTTTTAAATTATTTCAAGAAAATCCTGATATTAAATAAAAATATACACACACAAAAATCTCAATCGCCTAAATATATACAGAAACTGAATTTAATGAAATTCAACATTTTATCATGATAAAAGTTCACACAAATTTGGTGTAAAAGGAACATAATAAAGAATGTATTATAAACTTATATTTAATATCATACTTGAAGATAAAATGTTGAAAGTTTTTCCATATATATTATAACAAAGACAAGGTTATTCACTGCCAGAAGTCCTCTAAAACATAAATCCTAGTCATAGGGTTTAAACAAGAAAAAGGATAAGGTATTCATATTACAAAGGAAACAATAATTGTCTCTGATGTTGCAATCCTATATGCAGAAAATTCTGAGGACTGCAAAAAAAAGTTACAATTAATAAACAAATTCAGTAAATCTTGTCATCTTTCTATACAATAATAAGGAGCCTTCTGAAAAGAAAGTTTTAAAAATTCCATTTATAGCTATCCAGGAAGTTGCACAGTACGTAATATATTGGACTCTCAAACATGATGTCTCAGTTTTGGTACCTGATTTTGCATATGGCAGAGTAATGCTCTGCTCGTCCTGCCCCACCCAAACTGGTAAATAAATAAATATCTAAAAATCCATTTGTAATAGCATTGAAAATAATACAGTACTTAGACATAAATTTAGCCATGAAAGTCAAAAACTTGTACAATGAAAACTCAGATACATTGATTAAGATATTAAAGAAGACAGAAATAAATGGAAAGACATTTAATGTTCATGGTTCCAAACAATTTGCATTCCTTAAAATGTCCATACAGCCCAGAGGTATCTGTATATCCAATGTAATCCCTATCAAAATTCCAGTGGCATTTGTCAGAGGCAGAAAAAAAAATTCCTAAAAATCATAGGAACACACATAAAACCAAATTAGTTAGTCTTAAGAAAGGAAACAGAGGCATCATAATTCCTGATCTCAATGCTTATTCACAGCTACAGTAATTTTAAAAACAACATATCAGAGAATCCATTTTTTTTTTCAGAATCCCTTGTTGTTGTTTTTATTGGGGGAATTAATGCTTTACATTCAACAGTAAATACAATAGCTTGTACATGCATAACATTCCCCAGATTCCCATTTAACAATACAACCCCCACTATTTCATTCATCATTTTTCATGGACCTGTATTCTCCCCACCCACCCACCCACCCCAGAGTCTTTTACTTTGGTGTAATACTTCATCATTTTTCATGGACCTGTATTCTCCCCACCCATCCACCCACCCCAGAGTCTTTTACTTTGGTGTAATACTCCAATTCCATTTCAGGTTCGACTTGTCTTTTCTAATCTTGTTTTTCAACTTCGGCCTGAGAGTGAGATCATCCCATATTCATCCTTCTGTTTCTGACTTATTTCACTCAACATGATTTTTTCAAGGTCCATCCAAGATCGGCTGAAAACGGTGAAGTCACCATTATTTACAGCTGAGTAGTATTCCATTGTGTATATATACCACAACTTGCTCAGCCACTCATCTGTTGTTGGACACCTGGGTTGCTTCCAAGTTTTGGCTATTACAAATTGTGCTGCCAAGAACATATGTGTACACAGATCTTTTTGGATGGATGTGTTGGGTTCCTTAGGATATATCCCCAGGAGGGGAATTGCAGGGTCATAGGGTAGGTCCATTTCTAGCCTTCTGAGAGTTCTCCAGACTGTTCTTCACAGAGGTTGGACCAATTTACATTCCCACCAGCAGTGCAGGAGGGTTCCTTTGACCCCACACCCTCTCCAGCATTTGCTGCTGTTACCTTTTCTGATGTATGACATTCTCACAGGAGTGAAGTGATATCTCATTGTTGTCTTGATTTGCATTTCTGGGGATGGGGGTAATGGATTACTGGACTCTGGGCAGACGACTCCACCAGTGTATCCTGGAGCCCCACTTCCCCAGAGCCTCACCTCACTAGGGAAAGACAGAGACAGGCTGGGAGTATGGACCTGCCAACACCCATGTTCAGTGGGGAAGCAATTACAGAAGCCAGACCTTCTACCTTCTGCATCCCATAATGACCCTGGGTCCATACTCCCAGACGGTTAAAAAAATAGGAAAGCTATCAGGGGAGGGGATGGGATATGGAGTTCTAGTGGTGGGAAGTGTGTGGAGTTGTACCCCTCTTATCCTATAGTTTTTGTCAGTGTTTCCTTTTTATAAATAAAATTTTTTTTAAAAAAACAAAAAACAAAAATATATCAAACTAGAGTGATTATCACACCAGAAAAGGCGAATGCCTTGCCATGCAAGAGACCCAGTTAGGCACTACATGGGAGGTGCTACAACACTGGAAGCTCCAGTGCTGTGTGTGTGTGTGTGTGTGTGTGTGTGTGTGTGTGTGTGTGTGTGTATGAAAGTGATCTGGGACTGGTGAAACTGTACATGTGAGAGGTCTTACCTTGAAAACAACGTCACACTGGCTAAACAAGACACAAACACTTAGAATAGAATCAATCAAAAATCAAATAAAATGGTTGTATAGGCAACTAGTATTTGGTAAGGAACCAAGACTACTCAGTAAAAAAAAGAATAGTTTAATGCTGGGGAAAGCAATGAAATGAGACTGAATGTTCTTACACCACAAATAAAAATTGCTTTGAACTGGATTATGGACTTACATTTAAGAACTGAAACTATAAAACTCCTAGACGGAAACATACCTTGTACCATAAGATAACTCACCAGGTTGGATGCATGCCCTGCCATGTATGGGGTAAAAATTTGAACCTTACACTATGTGGAATTGTCAGAACACAGGGGAAGCTCAGATATGGCACATCCCTCACCCCCCTCTAATAAAAAGAATGGAAAAGTTGTCCCATGAGTGGTTAAATCACACATGAGGCCCTAGGATGACTGAAAACTAAGAAATAATCATCAGGGAAATGCCAATTAAAACACAATGAGATGCCACTTCACCTCCTGCTAGAATGACTGCTTTAAAACAGACAAGAAATAGTGTCAGACATGATGTTGAAAAAGGGGAATCTGTTGATATATTGGCTCAGTCACTATGGAAAAACAGTATGAAGGTTATTAAAAAAAAAAATCAAACTAGAAACACCACTTTGAGCCAGCAGTTTCACTTCTGGGTATTTATCCAAAGGAGATGAAAATAACTCAGAATGATATATGTATCCCATCATTGTGGCATTATTTTCAGTAGTCAAGACACGGAAGCAACCTAAGTACCTATTGATGAATTAACTAACTAATTAAAAAACAGAAACAAAAAGGATAGTGTATATATGCTCAAACACAATGGAATACTATTCAGCTATAAAAACAAAGTAATTGCTGTCATTTGTGAAAACATATGTGAACCTTGAGGACTTTATGCTGAAGCAAATAAGTCAGACAAAGTCAGATACTATATGATCTCACTTATATGTGTAACCTAAAAGAATCAATATCATAAGATCAGAGACTACAACAGTGGTTTCCAGGACCGGAAAGGTGAAGTGAATGGGAAGATGTTGGTTAAGTATACAAGTCCTCAGGTATAAGATAAATAAGTTCCAAGGACCTACTAAACAGCATGGTGAATATAGATAATCAAACTGTAAATGAAAGTAGCTTGAAAGTAGACTCAATGCTCTCATCACTACCTCAACAAAACAGTAATTAGCTGAGTAGGACAATGTATTAACTAATATTATTATGGTAAACATTTCATGATACATATGCATATCAACCCTTCTTGTTATATAGCTTAAAAATGTCATATGTAGATTTTCAGTTCCACTGTATGGGGGGTTGGGGTAGGGACACAGACTATTGGTGGTGGGGATGGTGATCAAAAAAATTTTTAATGTCATATGTCAATTATATTTCAATTAAAATGGAAAAAAATCACCTAATCACTTCCAAAGACTTTAGTACCAGATATAACTACCTCTTGAAGTTAGAATTCAACATATTAACTTGGAGGGTCACATTCAGACCACAGAAGAAAACAAGGTTAAAAATACTGAGGACTTATGAAAATAACCCTGAAAATGTGGGTAGCATAGAAATATCCCATTTTCCAACTTTATCTGAGTGCCTCTTGGTGCCTATCTGTGCAATGCCATACAGAGATGTGAAGGCTGTTAAAATTTATAGGATTGAAGTAAGAGTGAACTGCTAGTCATAATGAGCTTTCCTCACTTTGTCCTCCATATCAAGTCTGGTCTTGCATCGGAGTAATGAACAAGAATTGAAGAATAGAAAAAGATTTGAAGTGCTCTATCCATAGGCCACTTGTCTCAATAATCTGGACATTTATTCTGACCCTCTTCCCATTATTTCTTCCTGCTAGACCCTCCTAGTAATTCTCAATGAGTCCCCTGAGTTGGACCTTCTCTTATCTTTTATGTAAACAGATTTTAAATGCAATGAAAGAAAGATGTTGACTTTTATGGCTCATAAAGCTGTTCACAGATATCCAATTTAGCACAAGCTATTTCCATTAACTGTATAGCTTAACACTTCTTTTAGACCATGATGACCTTACATTTTCAGTAACCAATGATGAGCTCTAAACAGGCTATAACATGAAGAGGCCAGCTTGTAAATCAAAGGCTTGTGTTCAATATCCAAAAACTGAAACCTTTTGAAAATGACAGGGATAGTCTTTTGAGTGTCACCACAAAAGAACTGTGGAGATTTATGATGGCCTCAGAGAGTGTAAGCAAACTATAAGGCTGACATAAATTCCCTGTTAGGTCCTATTTTTTCATCTGTAAAATAGTTTTTCTTTTCTGTTTTTGTTTTGTACCTGGTGTCTGGGTCTCTTTTGACCTAATTATTCTGTTACTACTGGAGAGTCCACAGCAAAAAAAAATACATGGAGATACCAAAGTCTTAACAAATTTGGATGTAAAGAGAAAAGGCTCAAACACTCCAGGCTATTTTTAGATTTGTTTAGATTTGACTCAACTTCGACCTTGACAATTGATAGACCCATTCCACCACCATCACCACCACCCTTGGACCAGTGAAGTTGCCTCCTCCTACATAGAACAACTTTCACCAGGCTTACACTCCAACACAGTTCACCTGTGATACCTTCCTCAGAGATATGGATCTGAAAATAAGGCTTTTTCCCCAGCTATCTCACCCTAAGTTTATACTAGCTATCCAACACCCCAATTTCTACATCTTTCTGCACTAGTCTTGTCAGTCCCCGGATGACTGCACCAAACCCCCAAACACAGCCCTGATAACTTCTGCTCAGTTTGTCTTTCACAGAAAATATTCCCACTCACAGTCTGCATTTCTGCATTTCTGCAGAAGACAAAGGAATTAATCTCATTTCTTTTTTTCTTCTTATTCAAATCTTGGTAATTTATCCCATTTAGAAGAGACAACAGTGTGGATAAATCCTGAGGACCCCTCTTTCCACACTATGTTTACCCCTCAAAAAACTATGCTAATTACAATAAATCAAGAAATGAAGGCAATTGCTTAATGGCTTCACTCTTATATAGAGCTGCAACTAGCCATGCAAACAAATTGGAAAAACAAAATGTAAATGCTTCTTAGGCTTTGTGAAAAATGTGGTCATTACCATTACTGCTCACAGTTCTCAGGAGAAGTCTGTGTTATGAAACAAAGCTGCTAATTTGGGGCCAAGTAGTGGTGTACCCAGTTGAGCATACTTGTTATAGTGCACAATGTTCGAGGTTCAAGCCCCAAGTCTCCAACTGCAGGAAGAAAGCTTCACAAGTGGTAAAGCAGGGCTGCAGGTGTTTCTCTGTCTCTCTCCCTCTCTATCCCCCTCTTTGTCTCAATTTCTGGATGTCTCTATCAAATAAATAAAGATAATAACAAATTTAAAAATCTGATAACTCTATCTCTGATCTGACACCTAGTATTTGTTCTCAATTATCTGAACACTGGAGTAGATAAGCGATGCATGGCAGACATTCCAAGCACTCCAGCAACCTCATGTATTTACTTCATCAAGCATTTGTCTTAACCCTCCCTCTCATAAAATAAGTTTAAAAATAAGAGATTGTATGGAAAAAGTGCCTGGTACATTTGTAGGTACAAAATATATGCTCAATACATGATATATTAATATAGCAAAAATCCCTTTTTTATGTTTTTTTCTTTTTGCTTATTACCAGAGTTTCACTGTTCTGGGCTAATCCTTCCTTCCTCTCTTCCTTCCTTCTTTCCCTCCTTCCTTCCTTCCTTCCTTCCTTCCTTCCTTCCTTCCTTCCTTCCTTCCTTCCTTCCTTCCTTCCTTCCTTCCTTCCTTCCTTATAAAGAAGACAGAGAGAAAGGGGAAGACACCATAGCATCAATGCTTCTACCGGTGCTGTGGGGTCAGGCTTGAACTGTGCTGCAAGCATAGCAAAGCAGATCCCTCCTGGATGAGTAATCTAGCTGGCTCATACAATGTTTTTGATACCAGGATTTCTAAAACCTTTAGTTTAATGTCACGAAGGGCCAATATATCTGTTAATGTGTCAGGGTGACAGTTTAGAGAATTATACAGGAAAACTCTCCTTATATTTGGTTTCATCTTACTCTGACAACCTCATGTAAGTTTAAAACTTCCTTTTATAATAATTACCAGTGAGTCATTAGTCTTATCTCTCTTGTCTTTAGCACAGAACTGTTACCCAAAGTGACCTTAGATTACTTTATTTCTAAAGCATTTTGAAATCACTAGCAAATCCTCTGAAATGATATATCTTGTCATCAGTGAAATCATCTAGTCCAAACATAAATGAAACAATAATAATGATTTATTAATTGCTTTTGATATAAGTGAGTAAAAAAATAATCTCATTATTTGCTCTGATCTCTTAAAATTCAAGGCCAGCAGGCTGTAAACACAACAGTCTCTCATTCCTTCAGAGTTAGCAAGATAATATGACCCTAGACAAAAATTAATTGATAACAAAATTCCCAGTTAAGAGTCTAACCAACTCACAAACCATCTCAGGGAAGAAGATTCATTAACTTCCAGGGGACTACTTCCTCAATATTCCTCACATCTACTCCTCCAATTAAAAGATGTATATCTGACACGATTGTTGAGGGTAGCATCATGAAGGGATGAAAATGCAAAATGCAGTAGGATGGAAAATCCCTTACAAATTCCTTCACAAATATCTCTCTCTATATTATTTCACAAGCCTGCTGAAATTAAAGCATTCCTTTTTCTGTATCGTATTTGAAAAGCTTCCTATCTGTCACCTGTCTGAGCATCATAGATATTTACACTAAAATTCCAGATGTTAAGAACAAAGGGGGAATCCTACAGCTGCTGCAACCCATTTTTCTGCCAAGAACTAGACTGTCTTACTGTAGTGGGATTCCCAGTTTCTGAAATTACCTAGGAGCATCAAAAACTATCCATAGCTGGATCTAGGTCATACCAAGTGATTCTTAACTTTGCTGCATATTAAAATCACACAAGGAGCTTTTAAAACTCCCACTGCCCAGGCTGAAGCCCCAGATCAATTATATTACTTTCTCTGAAGGTGACACCAGGTATCAGAATTCCTTAGTATTTCTCTGGCAATTTTAGTGTATAGCTAGAGCTGCAAGCCAGTGCAGTGTTCTAAAGGTTCTGATATTAATAATCTGAGGCACAGTCTGTCAAAGGAATTTTTAAAGTTACCCAAGAGAGGCAAAATCAAAATAGAATATCACAAAATGTGGCAGAGCAATGCTCTGGACACACACACACACACACACACACACACACACACTTTCTCTTTTATATGTTTTATTCATGGGAAGAATCCTGCCCAAATAGAAGTCCTGAACAATGGGATCAAGTAAAGATGGTGGAGATGGTGCAGATAAAGCAAGAAATGTTGCCAAAGGGATGACCTCACCAATGTGTCCTAGATCTGCACCTCTCCAGAGCCCTACCCCACTAGGTCAATTGACCTACCAACATCCATTTCCAGTGGAGAAGCAACTACAGAAGCCAGGACTACCATCTTCTACACCCCATAATGAATTCTGGTCAGGGGCTAGGTGATGGTGCACTTAGTTCAAGTGTACAAGGACCCAGGTTCAAGTTCCTGGTCCCCACCTGCAGGGAGAAAGCTTCACTACTCGTGAAGCAGAGCTACAGGTGTCTCTCTGTCACTTTCCCTCTCTCTAGCCCTACCTCCTCTCTCAATTTCTCTCTCTGTCTCTATCCAATAATATATAAATAAATACAAGATTTAAAATATTTAAAAAATGAGTTCTGGTCTATACTCCCAGAGGAGTAAAGGATAGAGCAAGAAGACCAACAGGCTGTGAATTGCAATTCTATCAGAACCTGAAGTGTTTGTCACCAGGAATCTTGTTTTTGTAACATGACGGAAAGGGAAGCAAGTCCGGAAAACAGACCGGAAACCAGGCATTGTTTTCCTTATGATAGAGAAGAGGAAAAATGGAGGAACACTCAGAAAGTAGTAATAAGTGTAAGTGTGACTTAGAAAAGAAGCAAAGACAGAAACATAGAAAAAATGGTGTATATATATATTTATAGATAAAAAGTCAACCCATATCTGTGACCATGGGAGAACTACTATAGTTTCCACTGGAGGGATGAGGACACAGAACTCTGATGGTGGGAATGTTATGGAGTTAAACTCCTATTATCCTATGATTTTGTAAATCAATATTAATTTAAAAAAAAAAAAAGGAATTCTGCAAAAGGAGTGAGAGTCTGAGAGACAGCTCAATGGCCAGGGCATGGGCCTTTTCACGTGTATGGCCCAGGTTCAAATTCTGGCACCATGTGGAAGTGTCACGACACCAGGAAGTACTTTCTCTCCCTCTTTGTTTGTGCCTTTCTATATATACACACACAAAATAAAAAATAATGCAAGAAATAAATTAAAAAGTTGGCTTGGTGCAGTGAAGTTAAAAGGTCCCATCCCAGCACAATTTAAAAAAAATTAAGGAAGTCACATTAGTGCTGACTGATGGAGAGACAAGGTAGACACCACCTTTGTCTTTACCACTAACTATCTGCATAATTTGTTTCCAGTAATTTTTTACTAGTAGAATAGCCAATTTGTTCCCATGATAATGCACCCAGATTTAAACTCTACATTATTTCGCTTCTTGCAACTAGGGGTAAACATGGTCAGTAAGATAAGTGTGGAAATCGTGACGCAAGAATCTTGGAAAAGCTCTTTAAAATGAGTTAATTCACCTAATATCTCTTTTGGCTTTCACCCTTCTCATTCCTGCATGAAACACAAATTGGTGGCTGCAGATTAAATAAGCAACTTATAATGAAGAGAATACACCAAATTTGTTTGGGAAAATGGATAGAAAGTAGTTGGGATTTTTAAAGCCATAGACAAGCCTGTCAACTTCTTGTATGGAAGAGATTATTCCCTAACTTATGTAAGCTTTCTCCCACCACATACTGGATGATACATTATCCTAAGAAGAAAGGGACAAGATAAAACTAAAAGGAGGAGAAGGAAATCAAAGCAAAAAGGGAGAAAAGGCAAGAACAGAATAAGAAGGAGGAAGAGACAATCTTTGTAGCATTGGCACATTTCTATTTTAGGGATAACCTACTTAAACAGTGTCAAACACCATTTCTTTTTTTCCCTTTCGATCTGCCACTTGTTCCCTAACTAATTTTCTCTCTCAAATACACATACATTTATATGTATGTAGTGCATATAAAATAAATGTAATAGTTACAAAATTATCAATAAAATACCTTATAAATATATGTGCATTAATAATATTAATATATTAGTAGAGCTATGGGCATATGTCTCTGGTTGTGAAACACAGAGATAAGGAGCACTGACAAACTATAAGGAACAAACTGTAAGTATTGGCGAATTACGACATATACAAAGGGATTCTGAAACCAATTCTGTGACTACCAAGAGACAAATTGTAGTTAAAATTTCAGGGAATCAAAAGTTACACTTAGATTTTTCAACTTTTCTGGATCTGTACCCCATCCTCTATATTGTTCAAGAATTAACTGTTAATAGTCCATTGAGGTTTTTTTTCCCTCAATTTTCAATGTCTTTTTAATTTTCTCTCCTTTTTCTCAAAATCTATTGCTATTTCAAATCTTTTCTGTCAGTGAGATGACTTTTTTAAATCAGTGATTTAGTATTGATTTATAAAATTATAAGATAACAGGTATAATTTCCACACCATTCCCACCACAAAAGTCCTGTGTCCCCATTCCCTCTATTGGAAACTGCAGTAGTTCTCTAAAGATCACACAGGTTGACTATTATTTCTATGACTGTCTGTCTATATTTATATATATATTGTCCATTTTTTTCTGTGGTTCTGCCTTCTCTTCCTTCCTAAGTCACACCATGTCCTTCCTTTTTCTTCTACTTTCCCTGGGTCCTGTTAGAACTGGAGTTCATCCTCCCCTAACATTTCTTTCCCTCTTAGAATATGTACCAAAATTTTCTATGGGGTAACATCTGTAGTTGGTTCTCTGCTGGACATGGGCATTGAAAGATGTATCCATACCTCCAGCCTGTTTCTATCTTTCCTTAGTGGGGTAGAGCTCTGGAGAGGTGAGGTGCTAGGGAACATTGGTGAGGTCTACTGCCCAGGGAGGTCAGGATGGAATAAATAGTAGCGTCTGCAACCTGTTGGCTGAAAGGTAATGAGATATAAAGCAAGACAAAATGTTTAATAAACAGGAACCAAGGCCAGATGGTGACACATAGGGGCCAGACAGTAGCACGCCAGGTTAAGTGCATATAGTACCAATAAACAGGAATCAAAAAGTAGGAATAGAACAGTAGAGAATAGGGATCTTAGCTCAGATTAACAGGAACTCAGAGGTTATACAGTGCTAAACATGAGTATGTATGGGCCCTAGGTCAAATTGATGTGGCAGACAGTTAACTGTATTTATATATTTTTCTTCAAGTTTGGGAGCTACTCTCTGCACTAATACAGCTTTCTAGCTCTATTCTCAACTCTGACATCATCTTTCCAGACAATATTTTAGTCCACCTCCATGTTAGCTCTCCAGCTGACTTTTTTCTAGTTGTGGTGGGAAGAAAGGAAGTTCTTAGTGCACAATAGTGAGCCGAAGTCTCACAACTGTGGTATTTCCCTCTTGTGAATGGGCAGTGAACGTCTGGCTTTTCTTCCCTTAAAGCTTTGCTGATACTGAAAATTTTTAAGAAAAAGCTAAAAATTAATGTAAAGAATAAAGTCAGTATTTTGCAAATGCCAGGAACAGTGGTAGTGGGAAGATATCAAGAACCAGAACCCTAGACCCATTTAGAAAGTAGCTAAGGGATGATGCCAGGTCCTGTTTCCCTTACCTGAGAGAGAAGAGGAAAAAGGACACACTCTCAGAAGCTATAACAGGTGTAGGTATGGCTTAGAAAAGAAGTGAAGGTGGGGTCTTAGAAATAAATAAAAACAGGCATCAACTTCCACATGGGCTCATCCACCTTTGCCTGAATGGCACAATGTGCTTCTCTGGTGTGCGTGTATTCATTTTCCTGACTAAAAGTTTAAAATATCTATTACAAAAACACAAAAAAGCAAAACAAACCCTATGAAGAATACATAAAGAAAGGAGGCTGGCAAAGGTCTTTAACAATGGAATGAAAAATCAATCATTTGAATCTTATGAATACAAAAGAAGAAAGAGAAGGAGGAGAAGAAGGAGAAGTAATCATCATCCTTGTCATGGGTCATTTACTCAATGGAGTCCTACTCAGCAGTTAAAAAAGACCATATTGTATCCTTTGGGATAAAATGAATAGAACTGGTGGTGATTATACTTAATGAAATAAGTACAAAGGTGATAGACAACTACCAGACGATTTCACTTCTATGTGGAATATAGATAATTGAAACACATGAACTTAAAAATAGTGTATATATATATATATATGTATATAGAGAGAGAGACATATATTGAACTCGTATCTGACACTTTAGGAGAATTATGGTGGTTAACGCTGGAGGGGACAGGGAGCACAGAATTTTGGTGTTGGGAGTGATGTAGAATTATGCCTCTAGTATAACCTTGTAAGTCACTAAAAATAACTAGGGGTTCAGGCTATGGCACACCAGGTTAAGCACACATAGTGTGAAGCACAAGGCCCTGCACAAGGATCCAGGTTTGAGTCCCCAACTCCCCACCTGCAATGGGGTTGCTTCACAAGCAGTGAAGCAGGTCTGCAGGTGTCTCTCTGTCTCTCTCCCTCTCTGTCTTCCTCTCCCTTCTCAATTTCTCTCTGCGCTATCCAATAAAAAGAAAAAAAAATGCCACTAGAAACAGTGGATTCATAGTGCCCCAGTGGTAAACCTGGAGGCAATAATAATAATAAGTAATAAATAAAATACAAAAATAAATTTAAGAAAAGTAGACGAGGTGAGTTAGTCAATTCAATGATCTCACAGATAATTCTACTATTAAAATAACAGAGAGAAAAGATTCACCAGTAGTACAGCAGTGTTACAGGTTACTTTCTTTCTCCTCTCTCTCCTGTATTTCTCTCTGTCTCTACCAGAATAAAGAGAAGAAAAAGAAAACAAAAGTAAGTAACTGCTGGGAGTAGTGTGATAGCACTGATGGAAAAAAAAGAAAAAAGTAGCAAAATGCTATGAAGTTATTACTATAACTATAAAATACAAATACTAAAGTTAAGGTGAAAGTCTTTTTTAATGCATTATCTTTATTTACTTAATGGATAGAGATAGCCAGAAATTGAGAGGGAGGGGGAGATAGAGAGGAAGAGAGACAGAGAGATACCTGCAGCCCAGCTTCACCATCTGTGAAGCTTCCCCCCCTGCAGGTGGGGACCAGGGGCTTGAACCTGGGTCCTTGTGTATTGTAACATGTGCACTCAACCAGGTGTGCCACCACCCAGCCCTGAAAGTCTTTAGAAAATCAAGTTGTAACACAGTGGACCCCTTGGTGGGTCCCCAGGGTACCTTCCCCTCAACATGGATCAAAACTGGTAGAGAATGTTCCATCCTCTGAAGGGTGGTTGGACAACATACTCTATCTTCCACCTGAGGAAGATGGGTCCTGAAACTGGGGCAGCTTGGAACGTTCCTACTCATGACCACAGAATGTGAGCTCAGACCTACAGGGATGCAGAGGTCATACAGGCTCCTAAGCTGAATATGGGCCCCAGATCAGATCAAATCGATGGGATTTATAGTCAACAATATTTATACACCTTTCCCATATTTGGGAGCTAGTCTCTTCTCTGATCCAGCTTTCTATCCCCTTTTCCAGCCATGGCATAATCTCTCCAGACAATAACTTGGATCCACCTGGATATCAGATGTCAGGCTCAGGAAAAGAAAAAAAAAACTAGTATAGCCACAGGCTTTCTGGAATATAACTAAAATATGCCTACTAGCTATCTACAAAAGAGAGACCCCCAAATCTTCATTTGCACTTTTCCAGCCTTTAGGCTCATGATTAGTCAACAATTTGTTTGGCTTTATATGTTAACTCTCTTTTCATTCACCAGGTTCCAGATGCTACCATAATGCCAACCGGACTTCCTTGGGCAGATAACCCCACCAATGTGTCCTGGAGCTCTGATTCCCCAGAGGCCCACCATACTAGGGAAAGAGAGAAGCAGGCTGGGAGTATGAATCAACCTGTCAATGCCCATGTTCAGCAGGGAAGCAACTACAGAAGCAAGACCTTCCACCTTCTGCATCCCATAATGACTCTGGGTCAACTCTCCCAGAGGGATAAAGAATAGGAAATCTCTCAGGGGAGGGAATGGGATATGGAGTTCTGGTGGTGGTGGGTGGTGGGAACTGAGTGGAGTTGTACCCCTTTTATCATATGGTTTTTGTCAGTGTTTCCTTTTTATAAATAAAATTAAAAAAATAAAATAAAATTGTAAAATAGTAAGAGCTTACCAAAATAAATTTTCCACCTAGACAAGTGAATCACAATGCAAAGCAGATTTCCATTGTTAATCTGAAAGCTATCCCCTAAGCTATTTTATAGTTTCCCATCCATGTAAATATTGCATTCATTCACAACAGATGAAGTATAAGATTAGTATTTCCTAAATAGCGTTACTTGAGTAATTCTGGGTGGGACAATGACTTAACAAATTAATAAAGGAACATGTAGTAATTAATATTATAGGTGCATAATAATAAATGTGATTTTGTTACAAAAACACCAATATTTTACACCACAACTACACATTACAATGTCAACATTTCTAGTATGAATATATACATACATAAAAAACTAAAGCTCCCTAGAACCATTGGATATTTATACTTCCTAGCCACAAACACCCAAAACCAAACATTGAGAAAATATCAGTGTTCAAAATAAGGCATTTGTTACTCAGGTTGACTGACATAACCATATATTGCTAAGTAGCTATTTGAACATGGAATGGGACTAAAATTTAATTACCTAGGATGGTGAATCAGATGCGGCACTCACCCATTCCTTCCAGTCTTTTCTGACTGATGTCACACCAACATACATAATTACCAAAATTGAGAAATTTGTATCATCAGTACTGTGGACTAAGGTATGCTGAAAGCTCAGTTAATTATTCTATGCCTCTCCTTCATACCCGAAGGGTTGGAAAATCAATACTTTAGCAGGTCCAGAAGAGAAGGCAAATCTAATTGTTTTATAGGAAAAAGGAATTTGTGTGTCACTAAAACAGAGAAGGGAATGTTGTACACTTGTTTTTCCTGTCTGTAGAATATTATACTAGAAGTATTCTTACAGTTAATTTGTCTAAATGATTAGTTGGTTATTGACTAGTCAACTAGGTGATTGGAATATATGGTTAAAGTTGAGAAATAAAAATAAATAAAACAAGGGGGTGGGTGGTGACGCACTTGGTTGAGCGCATGTTACAGTGCACAAGGATGTGGGTTCCAGCCCCCAGGACCCACTTGCAGGGGAGGGAGCTTTTTGAGTGGTTAAGCAGTGCTGCAGGTATCTCTCTTTCTCTGTTCCCCATTATTTCCCCCTACACTCTTGATTTCTGGCTGTCTCTATCCAATGAATAATAATAATTTTAAAAATAACTAAAAGATGCATATGTCCAATAATTTGATAATCTTTTCTAGTAGATCTAAAACATTTTCTTGGTCCACTGATTGGAGTCATCTTTCATATGTAAATCACACTCATAAGCAACATTTTCAATTTCTAGTTTCTATTTTCTAAAGAATTTGATCAACTGTGAAGAAATATGGGTGAAAGATCTTCCTACCCTTAAATAGCTTTTTCCCCCCCTCCCTTCAAGCATCTTGGGTGTTTTGTTGTTGTTGTTTGTTTGTTTTGATTAGCAATTCTCCTTTAACACATAACACAGCCTTACACAACTTTCAGCTTAGTTTCCAGTAAAATCACAACCACAAGTCTCCTCTTCAAATTCATACCTCACTTCCATAATGTAATTTAAATAAATTGCATGGTAATGCAAAGTAAGGTTTTTTTTAAGAACAGTTGATCCATGCCATTGAAACCACAAGTCCAACCACATAGTGCAGCAGCTCCTAGAGTTATTTTATGGGCCGCAAAATAATGTGAGCTGATTCTTGACTGTTAGGGGAGGGAAAGTTAGACAGTGATGTCTGTAATGTGGTGACAGGTGGGGCTAGGTGCACCCACTTGAGCACACACATTAGCATGTTCAGGGACCTGGGTTCAACCCCCAGTCCCTACTTGCAGAGAGTGAAACTTCATGAGCAGTCAAGCAGTACTGCAACTATCTGTCTCCCTCTTCTCTGTCTTCCCTTCCCCTCTCAATTGCTTTCAGTCCTACCTAAAAGAAAGAAAAGAAAAAAGGAGGAGGTGAAGGAAAGAAGGAAAAAAAATGGAGGAGGCAGGCTAGAAGAGCTTCTACTGGACTTCCTGGATTAGACGTGTGTATTTTGCTAAATGGTATTTATTATGTTGGGACTTTATAATATATGTGTTTCCTTGTCTTTTGATTTTGACATTTCACCCAGTGTGAAAGTGAAAGAATTATTTCTACTGTATTTGCCTGTGTATGGAAACTGCAGAGCTGAAAGAACACTGCTGTCTGCACAGTGGTTCTGTGTTTTTCAATATCTACTCTCATGATTTGTTGTTTGTCACAGGCTCTACTTATAATAGAAATTGCTATCTTTTCTGGCTAAAGGGACCACTGGGAACCTTTTGTGAGTCAAGTGTGTTCTCTGATATAGCACTTTCTCTACCATTAGTTATTCTGATTTTTGATAATAAAACAACTTCAGCCATTTTCATATTTAAAGTGTGCTATTTCCCAGACATATTCAGTAATAAATGGCAGTGGTAAGTTTTTCTTTGCAGTGACAGAATTCTCCCCTTTTGTTGTTTGGGGGATGAGAAATTTGAGAAAAAAAGGCATGATTTTTGTAAATAGTCAGAGGTGGGGTGGAATAGCATTGTGGATATATCAATTGCCACTGAACTGCTCACTTTTAAAGTAGTAATTTGGGGCCACGTGGTGGTATACATGTTACAGTGCACAAGGACCTGGTCCCCACCTGACAGCTTCTCAAATGGTGAAGCAGTGTTGCAGGGGTCTCTCCTTTTCCCTATCTTCCCCTCCTCTCTCAATTTCTCTGTTTCTAGTCAACAAATAAAATAAATTAAAAAAAAATTTTTTTAAATACTAAGTTCATCTTACATGGAGCTTACTTTGATTCAAACATAAAGGGTTGGATCCTAGGCTGTAAAAGGAAGCATTTTGAGAGAGAAGATCTTTCACACTACCTCTTACAAATGTCTGCATCTAGCTATTCTTTCTGTGACCAATGGAAACAGTATATGAACAAGGGAATCTGTAACCAATGACCTCGAACATATATAGAATACTATTTTATAAGCCTATGTAACATTTTGTTCACATTAGCTTCTTTGCTTCTTTGATTTCTTGGAGAGGAATTTTTTCAATTGATCCTATTTACTTAGATCTAAAGTCTTTACTGGGTGGGGGGGCTGGTAATGCTCTATCTAATTGGACCTACCCTATGATCCTGTAATTCCTCTCCTGAGGATATATCCTAAGGAACCCAACACACCCATCCAAAAATATCTGTGTACACATATGTTCTTGGCAGCACAATTTGTAATAGCCAAAACCTGGAAGCAACCCAGGTGTCGAACAACAGATGAGTGGCTGAGCAAGTTGTGAGATATATATATATACATATATATATATATATATATATATATATATATATATATATATATATATATACACACACTACTCTATAAAAAATGGTGACTTCACCGTTTTCAGGCGATCTTGGATGGAACACGAAAAATTCATGTTAAGTGAAAAAAGTCAGAAACAGAAGGATGATCTCACTCTCAGGCAGAAATCGAAAAACAGATTAGAAGAGAAACCACAAGTAGAACCTGAACTAGAATTGGCGTATTGCACCAAAGTAAAAGACTCTGGGATGGGTAGGTGGGGAGAATACAGATCCAAGAAGGATGACAGAGGACCTAGTGGGGGTTGTATTGTTACATGGAAAACTGGGAAATGTTATGCATGTACAAACTATTGAATATACTGTTGAATGTAAAACATTAATTCCCCAATAAAGAAATAAAAATAAAAATAAATAAATCCATAGAATTAGGCAGAATTTTAATAAATTACAGATTATCACTGATACTGTTATTCTGTTTAATGACAAAATCTTTCAGATATTATAGGGGTGGTAATATCTGCCAGTGTCAAGGCCTTCTATACAAATAAGCCCTCTTTGAAGTTCAAGAATGTCTTCACACAAAGTCAGCTTCAGCTTCCCAAATAGAAGACAAATGAAAGATGCCCTATCTCTGTAATCATTAAAACCGCTAGCCCAAGATACCACCTGATGTTAAGTGATACTGCTACATAAAAGATGGATTCAGGTGAAAAGTGTTATGACTTAGACCTACACACATATACAAGCATGAAACTATGCCCCTGAAAACCTGGAGTTTTCTAAACATTATTAAATCACTAATAGTAAAAATGAAACCAAGATTAAACTATGAACTCTGATATTTACTCTCAGTTATCTAAGTCTTCTTGCCGAACAATTTCATTATCTATTTTTTACTCCTAAGATATATTATTCAACATTGTAAATACTTCAATTTTTTTTACGTAAGTATTTTCCTCTGAATTCACTATATTGTCCAGGTTATGGAAAACACAACTAAGAATGAACAGAAAATGTTTTCCAAAGAGTCAGACTTTGTGGGTAAACTGGGATGTCTTAGATGTTGGAACTTGTCAAGTAGAGACAACATGAGTTAGACAAAAAGGGGGCAGTAGAAATTAAATTGCTCAGGAGTCAGGCAGTAGCCCAGTGGGTTAAGCACACGTTTCGCAAAGCACAAGGACTGGCTTAAGGACCCTGGTTCAAGCCCCTGGCTCCCCACCTGCAGGGGAGTCGCTTCACAGGTGGTGAAGCAGGTCTGCAGGTGTTTATCTTTCTCTTCCCCTCTATCTTCCCCTCCTCTCTCCATTTCTCTCTGTCCTACCCAACAACAACAACAACAATAATAACTACAACAATAAAACAACAAGAGCAAAAGGGAATAAATAAATAAATATCTAATTTTAAAAAAGAAATTAAATTGCTCATCATCTAGAGTGTATAAAGAAGATGTGACATACATGCAGTGGAATACTACTCAGGTATAAGAAAAGTTGGAACCTGACTTTTTGTTAGAGCATAGATGAGAGTGGATGGACTTGTGTTAAGCAGAATGAATAAGGACGATAACAATAATTATTGGGTAATTTCACTTAACCTTATAATACTACACCAACTATCTCTACTTTCAAGTATATGTAGAATATATAGGAGAAAGTTAGGGAAATGAAAAACCCAACTCACTAACCTTTAGATCCCAAATGTACAACTGAAGTTAACAGGAAGGTAATGAGTAGGGAGTACAAAGGGTGAAGATGGTCCAGTGAACTTTGATGGAGAGATTTTGGCACTTTAGTGATGGGTGTGGTACGATAACTTACTTCTAAAGGGATATGAAATAGTAGTTCTACAATAGACAATAATTTAAACTAAAGTTAACTCAATTACAAAAATGTTCATCATAGAAATCCTCCTTTAACTCAGGAATATTGATGTAGCAAGTCCCAGCCTTGGATTTTTGTCTATAGATTAGATCACCCCTTCCAACTAAATATCCTTTATTGTTTGTTTGTTTGTTTTTACCACAGCACTGCTTAGCTCTGGCTTATAGTAGTGCCAGGAACTGAACCTGGAACCTCTGGGTTCGCAGGCATGAAAGTTGTTTGTATAACAATAATGTTTTTTCTCTAGACTCTAGACAAAGTTTTTGAGATGTGACTAAAACAGTTCTTCTCTTTCTCAGAATAAACATAGACATAGAAAGGCAATTAAAAAATTATCTTTCAAAAGAAAAAGATTAAAGATTAGATTGAAACAGTGATACAACCATACTGATTTTTTTAGGTGAAGAGAAAAGACAAGTTTCATAATTTTCTCTGAAAACTGGTCAGAACAAAACTCATCAAGGATAAATGGATAGTCCTCATATATATGAAGAGGAGGTGGATAAATCCTGGATCTAATTGAAACGTTTGCTTGGCTCCACTTTCCCAATACTCCTGACCATCAAATCCATGAGGAGTCAAGTTTTTGTGACTGAATTCCTACCAGCAAAAAAAAAAAAAAAAAGGACATTTACCCACACTCTAAATTTCACTTAGAAACTTTACCCGGGACAAAGTTTTAAAAAGTGAACAAAACAAAACAATTTTGATTCGTTTCTCTAATACTACTTTTGTATTTCCTTTTTAGTTAAGAATTGATATGTTGCAAAGGTTAGATAGCATAATGGTTATGCAAAGAGACTCTTATGCCTGAGGCTCCAATGTCCCAGATTCAATCCCCCACACCTCCATAAGCCAGAGCTGAGAAGTGCTCTGGTTAAAAAAAAAAGAAAAAAAGAAAGAAAGAATTGATATGTTGTGACCTGGAAGGTGGACAGAGGATGAAGCACTGGACTTTCAAGCATGAAGTCCTGAGTTCCAACCCTGGCATCAAGTCTGCCAGAGTAATGCTGTGTGCCTCCAGGATTATTGCTGGGATTGGGTGCCTGCACTACCAATCTACTGCTTCTGGAAGCCAACTTTTACCATTCTTGTTGTTGCTGTTATTGTTGTTGTTGCTGTTATTGTTGTTGCTGCTATTGTTGTTGTTGGATAGGACAGAGAGAAATTGAGAGAGGAGGAGGAGATAGAGAGGGGAAAAGAAAGATAGACACCTGCAGACCTGCTTCACTGCTTGTGAAGCGACTCTCCTGCAGCTGGGGAGCCGGGGGCTCAAACTGGGATCCTTGAGTCAGTCCTTGAACTTCACACTATGTGCGCTGAAGCCAGTGCACTACTGCCTGGGCCCTCTGTCTGTATTTTTAAAAAATAATTGTTAATCCATGTAATGATACCAGTTTGAAAATTGTTTTGTGGGTTTCTAATACATGATAATCCTTACTAATCCATTAATTTTTACCTTCCTCAGGATAACAACTTGACATGGATATTATTTTTTATAATTTTATTACTCACTTAACAGTTTACAAAATTAGAAGTTAGTTTTTTTTAAAATTATGTGTGTGGAACTCCCATGACTCTCCACCCCACCCCCCAAAAACCACCCATAACAATCATAGTTTTTACAAAGTCAAAGAGACAGTTTGGTTACTCTTATTATTATTTTTTACAAGTTTGTTTACAAAGTAAAAAATGCCTTCTACATTGTACATTTGACTGCAGGCACCTAGTAACTGTCTTTCACTTAGGATAATCACCTCTAGTTCCACTAGCAAGTCAATTTTATGAAAGATCATTTTATTGAGGTGCCACTGGTTTGCAATACTATACCAAGTTTCTTTATTCCAGTTGTAAGGATAAGACAACAGCATATGAAACAAGATGTCTAATAGAAATTGACAAGGTCCCTAAGTGGAGGTTGAATGAGTGAGGCCTACGGTGAGGGAAAAGGCTCAGTTTAGGAAAAATATACCTTTCTATAAATCTGACTCCTTTCTGCTTTTTTGATTTTTTTGTTTTTAAACTGAATAATTATTTCAATGCTCAAGTCCAGAGATTTTTTTTCTAAGTGTAATGTATTAATACTACTTATTTTTCATGTTACCAAACATTTTTCATGTTACCAAATAAACTACTAAATAACTAATTCTGCTGATGATGCAGACTATAACAAACTCATAGGATTCGAGAAAACTCATGATTGGACATAGCTTTGCTGTTTGTTAATGACAACTTATATTTAAACACAGAAAAAACCACTGTGGTGAGTATTTTTCACAGCTGAGTCATCAAAACCCTGTAGGGTAGGTATTATGAAGGTCATTTGTCAGAGAAGGAAGTTGAGTCTTTAGGTTAGAATTTGTTATGAAAGATAACACAAGGAAGTGAATTGTGAACTCAGGTCTAATATCCAGAGCTCTGGGCTTTCATATCATATTGGGTTCTTTATACAGTGGGGCTGTCCCCTCTGACCTGTGACAAGAGGATCTTTATAAAGCAGAACTTGCTATAAAGGGTAGTGTTCCTCTTTGACCTTCCCTAGATTAGACTTAGAAGTTATCCTCCTTTCCTTCTCAGTTCATTTATATAAAAGTTGGGTGCCGGGAGCCGGGCAGTGGCACAGTGGGTTAAGGGCACATGGAGCGAAGCACAAGGACCAGCATAAGGATCCTGGTTCGAGCCCCTGGCTCCCCACCTGAAGGGGGTTCACTTCACAATCAGTGAAGCAGGTCTGCAGGTGTCTTTCTCTCCCCCTCTCCGTCTTCCCCTCCTCTCTTGATTTCTATCCTATCCAACAACAGCAATAACAACAACAATAATAACAACAACAATAAACAACAAAAGCAACGAAAGGGGAAAAAAAAAGTCGGGTACCATTTTGTTATTTTCATCCCTGGTCTGAGCACTTCTTACTGCTCTGAACCCTACTGTAGTTATATCATTACGAAACCATGTGTCTTCCACAATCTAGTGATTTTACAAGTTTTGCTAGGACGAGGTAGTGGTGGATGACCTCAGTGTGAATTAACACATATCAAAGATTCTGAGTTTTAAATTTGTCAGACCTCTGTTTCCGCGAGGAGGAACTCTATTTTCACTCATACCCCAGCAAGAGATTAGCAGCTTGAAATCACTTTGACAGTGTCAGTTGCTCTATTGCATACCACAGGGAATTTTAATTCCAGTCTGTGAAATTGTAATTGCTTCTCAAGGAGAAGTGAGGAATCCTGGGTAATGGTCACGGCCAAACTCAATGTCAGAGTTGCTAGTTGCTGCCACATCAGATATTACTTGCTGTTATTCAAAAATCACTCCAGCTTTCCATATGGGAAGTTTAACTGAGGAGTGAAAGTAAATTAACAGAAACTGTCAGCTGTTCCAAACAGCACAGACTGCAGTGTGACAGAGGTGGGTGACCTCGTATCAAAAAAAGTAACTTTTTTTTCTCTTTTTAGAGGGTTTAGATAAAGAGTTTCACAAACAGATTTCATTACTTAAGGTATGCAGCTAAATGATGTCATTATTAAGCAAAAAAATTATCTGGCCCATGGCATGAGAAAGATTAAAGCTGCCAATTTCTATTCATTCTTTCCTAGAAAGAATGGGGGGTGGGGTAAAAGTGGCCCAAAAGAGTAATTAAAATAATGAAGATAGCAAGTCCATGTCAGGTTGATGTTTGCAATGTTTGCAAAATTACCTGCCATCAAAGTTAAACTGTCTGAGAAATTTCTTTCTAGCTCTGTTTGAAATAAAGAAAATTTGGAGTTACTACATCTAAACATAGAGAGATGAGAAAATTATCTGCAAGAGGAAGAATCTGTTACCTGTCACCTTCCCAAGATAGAGATGTGCACTGATGAGTACTAAGTGGCTTTGAAATTAATTTCATTTCTTTTACTGAAGATTGGGAAGGCAAGAGAAGTGGCTAAATGTAATGGCTTAGAAAAAATTATATAGTGAGTGAATTGGTTATTTTGTTGTATACCTACAAGGAAACAGTTACATGTTTTTACTTTTCCTCATTTGATGATTTTTTTTTTTTTTAGGTTAAACTTCATATAATAGATTTCTCTTCTTCACTTTAAAGTACGGCACTAGAGCCTCACACATGCACATTGCCAATGCTCCCAGATAAACTATTTCTTTATTTTAGGTAAAGAGGGGAAAGAAAGGGAGAGATACCACAGTACCAATCCACATTTCTGAAGCTTCCTTTGGTGCAAAGCTGCACCCACGTGGTGTTCAGATTTAAGTCCAGGATCTTAACCATCGAAAGATGCTTGCTTTACAGTTCCCATATTTGAATTTTTTTTGGTTAAGGAGCAACTTTCTTTTCAAAGGTACTTCCAGGGTCAGTGAGAAAGCTCACCAGGTAACACACCTGCTTTGCTTCAGCCTTCATGACACTGAATAAAGGTTAAGTGCTATAGTCTCTCTCTCCTCTCCTCCCTCTCCTTGTCTCTCTTATCTGAAAGAGTCAAATGGAGCAGTGAAGCCCTGACAATGACAGAATAGAATAGCAATCTCATCCTATATCCAGGAGGGACAGTTTCTCTCAGGGACCTCCACTGTCTTGAGAATCTCCTAAATACTAATACTGACCCTGTCCACACAGTCTTAGTGCATGTGCTCCTGCAATGCAAAGCCCTTTGTTTTTCTGTCAGACACTTAAAATGTAAATCCGGACTCCACAGCTTCTAGTTTTAGAGCAGCAAAGCCAACTGGTTATGAATAGGACTCTAGAACACACTATCTGGGTTGTAATCTTTGCTCTGCCATTTATCATCTAGTGGTTTTAGACAAACCACCTTTCTATGCCTTTTTATTCATCCAGAATAATAGTTCCTTCTTCAGGGTGGTCATAAGGATGAAATGAGTTGAAATATTTTAAATGCTTGGGAGCAGCCTGGGAGGGTATGCAGTGGACAGAGCATCGGACTTGCAAGCATGAGGTCCCTAGTTCAATCTCCAGCACTTCATACACCAGAGTGATGCTCTGGCTCTTCTTCCCTCTCTTTTGAATAAATAGATCTTTACAAAGTAGAACTAAAATTATTGGGACAGGTGGTTGAGGATGCAGCTCAATGATACAGTGCGAAGTATGTAAACATGAGGCCCTGGGCTCATTACTTAGCACCGCATATGCTCAGTGCTTTGGCTTCTTTCTCTTCAAATACATAAGTAAGTCTAAAATAAAATGCCCCCCCCCCACCACCACCAAAAAAAAAAAAAAAAAAAAAGAAAGCAAATTGTTTCTAAGACTTGTGAGAACTATGGTGGTTATCTTTAGGAGACGGGAGAGGTGGGGACACAAAACGCTTGTGGTAGGTGTGGTGTGGGATTATACATAGTAATTTTTAAATATTGTGACCCACTAATAATCACAAATGAAAAATGAAAAAAAAGTTTCAGAATGCTTGCCAAGTTACCTGGCCCTTTGTAAACAATAGCTGAGAGGATTGTGATGGTGTTGGCAGTGACAAGGACAAAGATGATATTATTTACTATTACTCTTGCAGCTATATGCATTCAACACACTTTTGGATATTGCTATTTGACTTGGCAACCCAATCTTAAGTATGATTTCCCAAGCCAGTAACAGCAAATGACAACAATTTCAGCTTCTTACAAATTAGTCATCCAAAACCCTTTACCTGATTTCTCTAACCATCTCCATTTTAGCATTGGCTTCCTATTTCATTCCAACAATAGGACAAAAACTCCTACCTATTGTGGCTTAGACTAGACCTCTCATTGTCTGGGAAATACTTCCTTGCTCCAGGCACAAAGACCAAATCTTAACCCCCAACTATTCAATATGAGAAAATTATATCTACTAATAAAGGATGAGTATTAGGATGTTTTATCTTTTGAAGTTACATTTAATTAAAATCAGTATTTATGGTAAACCAAATCAAGGGTGAGATAATCAGCCCTTAAAACATTTCATAATCCTGGGGCTATGAGATCCATAAATGACTTTAATGGTGATCTGTAACCTATATGAATTTCACAATCAGAAACTGAGACAAATTCTGGACCAAAGATACTAAACCTCATAGAGAGGAGAGTAGATAGGATTAGTGGATTAGTCTTAAGAGGAAAATATGAATGTCCCAATTGTTTTGGGTATGGAAAAGGCAAGGATTCCAGATGCCTAAAACCAAATATAATGGTCACTATACTACAAAATAAAATAGTTACAACAAAGAGAATATAAGCTCAGGAGGGCAAAAATATAAATATTTTTTCTTATAATTCAATTTTTTAACAATTCAATTTCACTGGAGAAACAAAAGGTCAATCTGGGTCATTTCAGGATAGCAGACCCCCATCTCTGATCCTCCTAGCTAATAGTCTTCCATTTGGGGTTAGAACTAAGAATTAAAAGGATGGAGAAAATTAAGCAGACACCTCTAGCCCAAGTTGGTACTGGGTTGTTCTGATGTCCTGTTAGCTGTGAGGTCAGTTTTAGGAAATTCACTGTCATGATTACAGATGGACACATGAAAGTCAAAAGTTTAATTCCAATGTATCTTAATACCAAAGGGAACACATGGGACCCTTGTTCAGAAATGTCTTAAACTACATTAATGGTCTCAGACAACTCTCTGAGTTCCTCAAAGCCTCAGGATCCCCATCTCTGACTTGGTCTCTTTGAGTCTAACTTGATCTTATTTGAGGCGGATCTGCAGTGTTCACCATCACAGCACTTTCAAGCACAACCAGGTCCAGGTGAAGCAAAGAGACACAAGAGCCGTCTTTTTAAAATCATGCTATGAGAAAAGGCAGTCTTTCTGTGCAACACACTCAAAGTTCAACTCGATTTTCAAATATTAATTATAAGAAGGCTTAAATTGCCTGTCACATTTCATAGAGACAGATGCTATTTAGGATTGATTAGCAGAAGGCAGTTATTGGTGGATGACTTTTGGGGAGTTTACATTTGTTATTTCAATGTTGGGTTGCTACAGGTTTTGCATTTAATATTAATTAGAGCTATTGCAGCTTCTCAGATAGACAGTTTGACTTTGCCAACAGCATGAGGAAAAGCTAGTGTTAAATTGCTTTTCCCCCACTTCCTTTTTGATTTGTATGTCTAAAGGCATTAAAAATATTCTTCAACCTGAAATACATTACTTAGCTACTGAATTTTCTTATAGTTTGTATAATTCTGATTGCCCAAGGCAATCTGGTTTGAAAAGATTAAATTTCTTAGACTGGTATCCATCCAACCAAATTTTTACTGTTTGTAAGTCTGCTTTGAAACTTTCAATGTCAAAAATAGTGCAAATGTTGTGTTAAGGGAGAAAACGTGAGGAATCTTACTTGGAGACTTGAGAAGCTTATCCAGCTCAGATGGTCTAAGAGATCTCATACTTAGGAGGGATGTATAAGAAAATCTATTAGAAAACAGATAGCAGGTGGGGAGATAGATTAATGGTTATGCAAAGAGACTGTCATGCCTGAGGCTTCAAAGTCCTAGGTTCAATCTCCCACACTATCATAAACTAGAGTTGAGCAGTGCTCTGGTAAAGAAAGAAAAAAATAAAATAAAATAAAATAAAATAGAAAACAGAGACAAAGATAATGATATAAAATTAAGAAGAGGACCAGGTCGTGGCGTGCCTGGCTGAATGCACCTGTTACAATGTGCAACGACCTGGGTTCTAGCCCCTGGTTCCCCCCTGAAGCTGGTAAGCTTCAAGAGTGGTGAAGGAAGGCTGCAGGTAGGTATCTTTCTCCCTCTCTCCCTGCCCATTCCTCTCAATGGCTGGTATCTGTATCCAGTAAATGTCTGTATCCAGTAAATAAAGATAAAAAATAAAAATAAAAATCTAGCTCCTTTTATAAAACAAAAATAAATAAAATATAATAAAATAAGGTAATTCTGCCCTGCCCCTTGAGGAAGACTTGTCTTAAAATGAGTGTAGCCTGCAATATTCCCAGCTGCGGCCATGAACTATGAGCTCACACCAGTAGGGATTCAGAAGTTACACAGGCTCTAGTACTATATAATGTCCTAGATGAGGAAGATGAGATAAACAGTTTTGTTCATAGATTTCTTTCAAGAGTGGAAGCTCTCTGCCCTGATCCAACTTTCTAGCCCATTTCTCTTCTCTGACACCATCTTCTCAAACAATATTATTGTCCAAGTCCATTTTAGCTAGCAAACTCTAGCAAAAAACTATGATAGTTGTGGGCACCTTAGAAGAAGCCTTGAATGCACCCCAGCTTCTTTCTACTGTAAGACCCCTATTCTCATCTGCTCTACTACTTTTTATTATTCTACTACTTCCTGTTTATTAATAATTTCATCCTGCTTTGTATCTTGCCACCTTTCAGCCACCAGGTTGCAGACACTATCATGATTCCATCCTGACTTTCCTCAGCAGATGACCTCACCAATATGTCTGGGAACCTCACCGCCCTACTAGGGAAAGATAGAAGCAGGCTGGGGGTGTGGATCGACCTGCCAATGCCCATGTCCAGCAGAGAAGCAATTACAGAAGCCAGAACTCCCGCCTTCTGCACCCCACAAATTTTTGATCCATACTCCCAGTGGGGGAGGATTGATAGGGGAATATGACCACAGGCTCTGAACTCCAACTCCATCAGAAACAGGAGAGAGAAGTTCAGGAAAAAGAAAGGGACATTGGATGCAATAATAGGCATATGTATGACTTGGAAAGGAAGAGAAAATAGGACCTCAAAAAAAAAAAAGGCCAATATATACCAATATAGGCAGACAGTTGTAGAAACAATAGTTTACCCATATCTATAACCTTGGAAGAACTGTAGTTTACAATGGAGGGATTGGGAATCCAGAACTCTGGGAGGGAACAGTGCAGAGTTGTACCCATGTTATCTTGTAATTTTGTAAATCAGTATTAAATCACTAATTAAAAAAAAAAAAGGCAAAGAAGAAAGGTCAAGAGCAACAGTCACAGCATAAGTCCCAGCTCATTTGGAATGTCTCTCCATGTAAAACACTTAAAAGTAGACTTTATGTAGTGCCAGGAATGAAATCCATGGTTTCATAATGCATTCTGAATTAGGTAGTAAATCATTTAAAAAAATTATACAATTATGAAAGATAGATCAAAGCCCTGCTTCCCCCATCCAGTCAGCTCCATTTTCCCTCTGTCATTGGTGCTGGAGACTAAACCCAGGGCTTCATGAACTGTACCTCTTTGGCTTCTAAAAGTAGATGCTAAAAGATTCTTTACTTCCTCTATATGGGAACCTGTGTTGTATGAGCTCCATCTCCTGCTAACTTTTTCCTATTTTCTGATTTTACTGTTGGACATGGAGGCAAATAAGGCAGAATGCTGTTTACTTACCATTATTTCTTGTGTAAGATTATACTTTAACTAGGCCCAGAACGTGGTGCTGAGACCAAAGCATTGCCTAGGATTTCAATTCGTTGCTATGATAAAGTCTTGTATTTCATTTCTTCTTCTTCTAGCGTTTGCCCTTCTTCCGTAGCCAGTCAACAGCGTCAGGTTGAGCCTGATGTAAAGTTTCGAGACCTCCTTTGAATCTGGAGAGGTGGCAGTCGTTGACTATGTGGGTCATAGTCTGTCTGTAGCCGCAGGGGCAGTTCGGGTCGTCTCTGGCTCCCCAGTGATGGAACATAGCAGCGCACCGGCCATGGCCTGTTCGATAGCGATTGAGGAGGGCCCAATCATAACGTGCTAGGTCAAAGCCGGGTTGACGCTTGCAGGGGTCTGTGATGAGGTGTTTGTTCTTTACCTCAGCTGACTGCCAACTCTGTTTCCAAGAGTCTGGAACAGAGAAGTTCAGTGTAGGCGTAGGGAACCAGACTGGGTGACGAGACGTCAAGCGTTGGACAGGGTGGGCGAAGATGTCCGCGTATATTGGCAGGTCCGGTCGAGCATAGACGTGGGAAATGAACTTAGATGATGCCGCATCCCGACGAATATCTGGCGGGGCGATGTTGCTAAGAACTGGCAGCCATGGAACCGGGGTGAAACGGATGGTTCCAGAAATTATCCTCATGGAGGAATATAATTTGGAATCGACCAAGTGGACATGGGGGCTACGGAACCATACTGGGGCACAGTATTCTGCAGTGGAATACCATAATGCCAGAGAGGATGATCGTAGTGTGGAAGCGCTCGCGCCCCATGAGGAGCTGGCCAGTCTTGCAATGATGTTATTCCTTGCACCCACCTTTGCTGCAGTTTTTATGAGATGTTCGTGAAATGAAAGGGTGCGATCAAGAGTAACACCAAGATAGACTGGCTGGGCTTCATGCCGGATTCTCGTATCGCCAAGCTGCACATTAAGCTCACGCGAGGCCGAGGTATGGTGTAGATGGAAAACAGATGATACCGTTTTTGCAGTGCTAGGGATTAGTCGCCATTTTTTACAGTAATCAGATATCAGAGACATGTCTTTCGTGAGTGTTTCCTCGAGGATGTCAAACTTGGATGCCTGAGTAGCACAGCAGATGTCATTGGCGTAGATGAACTTCCTTGAACTTCAATGAAACGATAATTAGGGAATTAGAGATTTCCTGTGAGGTTTGGAATTAAGGACAGTGGACTATGAATTGGTGTCTACAGCAGCAGAGTTATATCTCAAATGACATCAAGTAAAGCTTCAGAAATCATACAGCCTGAACAAAACACAGAAACAAACAGAAGCCATCTGCTCTCTAATATCATGATCTTATATAGTCATCACCATGACTTTTTTTTGTTAAGTACTCACATCCACTTATTCAAAATGTAGCAAAAGGCCTCTTAAGTGAACAGGTGTATTAGGAGAATTGGAGTTATAGAAGATCAAAATCAGAAAGAGTCAATCATTTGAACTGCAGTAGATAAACAGAGAGGGTTAGCAGGTGCTAGAAGGAAAGTGGGTTGCTAGGTCCACAAAGCTAGTCAGTGCAAAAGTGCCAAAACAAAGATTAAGGATCAAAGAAACAGATACAACAGTAAGAGTTTCACTCTTATTTAGGTACTTTTCTAATTAAAATAGAGAGGATCCACAAAACCAGTTCCAGATATGTGTTTCAGGAACAATTATGAAACAAGTCAGCTCTCAATATCGGAAGTACTAGCATTGGTAATAGCAATGATAAGAACAAACACCAACTGGCTAACATGGGGCTTGCCAGCATTTCTCTTATAAATAAACAAATCTGAAGATGAAGACCCAAAACATAAGGCAGAAAGTCATTTTTCCTAAAGGCTTGCTTCATGGTGTCTGAGAAAGGAATTATTCCATTGTATATTTTCAAAAGTGTTAGTACAGGGTATGGTAAGGGAGCTATTCTCCACATTACTACTGCTTATGTATTCAGACAAGGATCTCTTCTGCTTAGAAGCTCAAAGTGGATCTTTCCTGACTTTGAAATAAAGTCTAGATTCCTTCAAAGAACATCAAAACCCCGCATAATGCAACTTGAGTTTATTCCTTTGTCTAATTTATGTTAATTTTCCCTCAATGTCCTAAACTCTTCAACTACTGCACTCTTTCTCAAACTCACTATGTACTTTACACATTTAAAAATATATATTTTTTGTTATTGTTGTTCTTGCCACTGGAACGCCACTGTTTTGAGTCATCGGATAGAAAACATAGGCAGAGAGGGAGAGACCTTACAGCACTGAACATCCCCCAGAACTGGGCTCCAACTTGGGTTGTGTGCATGGCAAAATAAATAAATAAATAATCTTGCAGGTCCATATTTAGAAGTTTTTTTCAATGTATATTTGTGTATGTTATGGGGGGAGAAAGATGAGAACAGAGCATTTTTCACCATATGCAGTGTCAAGGACTGAACTTGGATCTTTATACATGTACTCTAGCCACTGAGCCATGTGGCAGTACTTTTTTTTTTATAATTTATTAAAAAATGGACTTAATTTACTTATTTTAAGAGAGATAACGAGTTTGTGTTTGAACCAGAGCACTGCTTCTGATAATGCTGGGGATTGAAGCCCCAGGGCCTTATGCATGAAGTACTATATACTCTATCACTGAACAACCTCCTTATCTGTTCACTACACACTTTATACTATGATATTAAAAATCATTGTTAAAATGAAGGGGCCAGCAGTGGTTTACTTAATAAAGAGTAACATTATGATGGAGTTGAGCTCTGGGGTACATGAGTGTGTCTGCTGTAAGGGGGCAGGATTTCATAAGTGGCAGAAGGTGCTGTGATGTCTTGCTTTCTCTCGTTTCTCTTTTCCTGTTTTTTTTTTTTTGTTTGTTTTGTTTTGTTTATTCACTAGCTAAAAGAAAAAAGATGGGGGAAGAGAGTAGCTCCCAAATATGGGAAAGGTGTATAAATATTGTTGACTGTAAACCCCATCGATTAGATGTGATCTGGGGCCCATATTCAGCTTAGGAGCCTATGTGACCTCTGCATCCCTGTAGATCTGAGCTCACATTCTGTGGTCATGAGTAGGAATGTTCCAAGCTACCCCAATATCAGGATCCATCTTCCTCAGGTGCAGCATAGAATATGTTGACCAGCCTCTCTTTGGAGGATGGAACATTATCTACTGTTGTTGATCCAAGTTGAGGGCAAGGTCCTTTGGGGGGCCCGCAAAGGGCTCTATTTTGTTGTTCCTGATAGAGATGACTGGTAATAATGGAGAGGGGGATTTATGTGAGGTCTAGGCCCATCATGTCTGCTTGGGAATCTCAGGACTCCCCGAATAGGGCCCCAGCTGACGGGGTATCCTGATACTGACTAAAGTGTAATTATTAAAGTATGCCAGTCTCTTGCCCTTATTCAGCTTTTGCAGTCCTTGCTTTGATTTGGAGTGAGTGAGGGAAGTGTAATAGAAAGCAGGTGAGGAAGGTATCTAAGTCTAAGTAGACATTATTTCATTATGAACTTTATGCTGACTCACTGCAGACTATTGTGCACTTTTGCTTTCAGGTATATATTTTGCCCTAACTTATGGATACATGTGAACATATGCTCTATCTCACAGGACCTGATCTATATCTAGGTTTTGGGACTTTGTTAGGAAGTGAACCTCCTGGAATGGAATTAGAGAATCCCATGAAAGGAAAGGTCTCACCCAAGTAATGAGGCTGAAGGGTTGACATTCGACGCCTGACGTCTCTGGACACAGTCTGAAGTGAAGCATGCCAAGATGGTACTTGTTGCGTTGATTAGGTTGGGATCAGCAGATGCAATACCATTTGGTATGAACTGAGATAAGCATGCAGGACAGTGAGCCCCACCCTAAAGGTTCCAGAAATATAGGCTTGATAGAGGAAGCGGGAGGTTCCTGCTATCATAGGGTTTAAGAAGGCAATAGTTATGTGAAGCGATATTCTAAAGCAAACAGAAGCAATTCTAATAGTGGAACTGTAGGTTACAAAATTAAATCTGCAACATGCTTACAATGATGTTATAAAAAGAAGCACTCAAAGTTATGCCTACGATAAAAAGACTCAGCTATCTTATATGGAATCAGCAAAAGTAATTAGGTATATGTGGTATAAAGATTATTTTCTATGCCCATCTATATTCAAAATGTCTTTAAACAAGCATATTCATATGCAATGAAAAAATAAAAGTGATGAATAATTTTTTCTAGGTTAAAAAGCAAAAACAAAAAAGATGGGAGGGGCCTTAGTCAGGGAATCCTTGGATTCCCACATAGATATGATAGGCCTAGACCTCTAACAGATCCCTCTCTCCACCATCACTGGTCATCTCCAGGAACAACATCATAAACCCTCTTGTGGGCCTCTACAGGACCTTGACTTCAATATAGAACAACAGTGCTAGAGATGGTCCTACTATCTGAAAGAAAGCTGGGCCAACATACTCTGCCATGTAAGGAAGACTGGTCATAAAATGAATTCAGCTTAGAATGTCCCTACCTGTGACCATGGAATGTGAGCTCAGACTGACAGGGATGCAGAGGTTACATAGGCTCTTGTGCTAAATATGAATAGACATGGGTCCTAGGTCAGAGCGATGGAGTTTACAGTTAATGGTATTTATATGCTTTTCCCATACTTTGGAGCTATTTTCTGTCCTGATTCATCTTTCTAGTCCTATTCTCAACTCTGATGCCATATGCCCAGACAATACTTTTAGCCCACCCACATGTTAGCTGTTGGGCTCAGGTAAAAATTAGTAAAGGGAAGCAATTACAGAAGCCAGACCTTCCACCCTCTGCAACCCACAACGACCCTGGATCCATACTCCCAGAGAGACAGAGAATGGGAAGGCTATCAGGGGAGGGGGTGGGATGTGGGTTATGGGAATTGTGTGGAATTGTACCCCTCTTATTCTATGGTTTTGTTAATGTCTCCTTTCTTAAATATATATATATATATATATATATATATATATATATATATATATATTTAAAAAAAATTAGTAAAGTCATGCCCCCCTTGGATTATACCTAAAATAGACTTCCTAGCTTCTTCCAACATGAAGATCCCAAATTTCATCTGCTATATTCTTACCATTAGTTTCTTGATTATTAAAAATTTTTTACTACTTTATATATTGGTGCTTTTCAGCCACCAAGTTGCAGATGCTACCATGATGCCACCTGATTTCCCTAGGCAGACAAACTCACCAATGTGTCCTGGAACCCCACCTCCCCAGAGCCCTACCCCACTGGGGAAACAGGCTGGGGGTATGGGTCAAAACCTATCAATGCACATGTCCAGTGGTGAAGCAATTAAGATGCCAGATCTTTCACCTTCTGCATCCCACAAAGATCTTTGGTCTATACTCCCAGAGGGATAAAGAATATGGAACCTTCTTATGGAGGTGATGGGATACAGAACTCTGGTGGTGGAAATTGTTCCCCTCTATATCCCACAATCTTTTTGATTGTTATTAAATCACTAATTAAAAAAAGAATAATTAATTTAAAAAGAAAAAAGATGAGAGTGGTGGAGTTGTGTAGGCATTGAGCTCCAGCAATAGTCCTCGTGGAGAAAATTAAAAAAAAAAGTACTTTACTTAAATGTGTATATTGCCATTTGAACCATTTGTAAATGTATATGTAGTGTCATTAAACACACAGTGTTGTATAACTATCATCATTAACTAAACATACAACTTGTTTATCATACCCATCATAAACTGTTCCATTAAAAAGTATCTCTTCCCCTCCTCCTCCCCTCTGTTACTGGTATCCTCTGCTTTACTTTCCCTCTTCATGAATGCCTATTAGGGGAAACTGTTACTAGTGCCATCCTGTAATATTTGCCTTTCTGATGGTGTGTTATTTCACTAAGCACGTTTTCAAGTTTTGCTCAAACCATAGTATGTATCAGAATTTCATTCTTTTGCAAGGCTGAACAATACTCCATTGTATGTATGTACTGCATTTTGCTTAAGCATTCATCGATCAAAGAAATCTCAGTTTTTTTCTAGCACTTGGCTACTGTGATAATGGTGGTATGACATCGGTGTTCTCATCTGTTGAAGTCACTAATCTTCATAGCTTCTGTAACTAGTTGAGTAAAATAGTATTTCTAGTTTTAAAACTTGAAGACTCACTAAGGTATCTTTCACAGGGACTGCACCATTTTACATTTCTACAAACAATGTTAGGGGATTACAAACTCTCTCATCCTTAATATTAATTATTTGATGTGTGTGTGTGTGTGTGTGTGTGTGTGTGTGTGTGTGTGTGTGTGTGTGTGTGTGTATGAGAGAGAGAGAGAGAATGCACATGACAGCAATCATTGAATGGATGTTAGGTGATATCACATCAGGATTGTGATCTGTATTTCCCTAGCTATTAATGATGTTGGACATCTAGTCAAGGTCTTCACACACTTTTCAATTGGTTTGTTAGCTTTTTGGTTGTTGAGTTGTAGTTCTTTCTTTCATTTTAATTTTTTGGGGGTCATCTCCAGGGATTCACTACTCTGGGAAAACCTTTTTTAGAAAAGAAGCATGAGAGACAGGGACCAGATGTTGGCTCACCCTGTGAAGCCCACACTTCACTGAGTAAGGACCCAGATTCAAGCCCCCAGGCCCCATCTGCATGGGAGAAGCTTCATGAGAAGTGGAGCAGTGCTCCAAGGGTCTTTCTTCCCCTCCTTCCCTTTGTATCTTTCTGTCTGTGATTTTCTGTCAGAAAAGAGAGATAAAGAAAAATCATGGCTACCAGCCACTAGGAATGGTGATGAGTTACATAAGCACTGAGCCTCAGCAATAACCCTAGTGGCAAAACAAACCAAAGAAAAAGTGAGATAGACAGAGAGAGAGAGACAGAAAGAGAGAGAGACAGAGAGAGACACAGAAAGAGAAAGACAGAACACCAGAGAGAAGAACACCGGAACATTAAAGTTTCTTCAGTGCAGTGGAACTGGATTCAAACTTGAGTTAAACACATAGCAAAATAGTACCCAAGTGAGTTGTTCACTGGCCCAGGAGTTCTTTATATATTTTGGATATTAGTTCATTTTAAATTGTTGTAGTTTATCTTTTTTGTTGTCTTTCTCTATTTTTTATTTGTTCACTATTATTACTTTTCTTTTACCAGAGCACTGCTCAGCTCTGGCTTATGGTGGTGTAAGGTATTGAACCTGGGACTTTGAAGCTTCACAAAAGTCTCTTTGCATAACCATTATGCTATCTACTCCCTGCCGTGTTCTTTTTGTTTTCTTGATAATGTACAAGCTTTCAATCCACCACCACCAGAGTTAGGGCCACATGCATGTGTGATTTCACCACTCCTGGGTCAACTTTTTCTTTCATTTAGATATACAGACAGAGAAGTAGTGACATAACAGCACTGAATTTCCTTCCAATATGACCATGTTACACTGGGACTTGAACATGGACCACATATATGGCAAGGCACATACTCTATCCTGTGAGATATTGCTCTAGTCACATAAGTTTGCAATTTTGATGACATCTAATTATCTAGATTCTTTTGCTGTCTGTAGTTTTGGTGTCACTAAGATTTTCCAGTAAGAGTTTTATAGTTTTTGCTCTTAAACTTATTTAATCCTTTATCCACCTTTGAGTTTGGCATTATTTTAACTGTTGTACCCTTGTTAAGTTTTGAAGTGGGGCCGTTTGTGACTTTTATCAACTTTATTGTTTTACAAGTTGTTTTTGAGGTCCTTTGTAGTTTCACATGTATTTGAGAGCTGGCTTTTCTATTTCTGCAAGATATGTTTAAATAAAAATTGATATGAACCTATAGCTTGCTTTGAGTAGTGATGATATTTTACAGTGTTAAGCTATCTATGAACATAGTATACCTTCCTATTTAGACATTTTAAAATTGCAGCATACATGCTTCTTGCTCCCTTGTTAAGCTTACCCCTTAGTATTAATTCTTTAAGTTGCTATCATAAAGGAAATTGCTTCCTGAATTTTATTAATTATTCATTGCTATAGAAACATAATTGATTCCTGGGTATTGATATAGCAAGATTCAATTTTGCTGGAACTGTTTATTAGCTTTATAGCTTTCTTCTGGTCTCCATGAAATTCTCTATGCATAGGCTCATTCCATTTAAAAATGTAATCGTACCTCTTCTTTTCCAATTTGTATGATTTGTGACCTACTCAAGGCAAGACTTTTTAATTTCCTGAACTGAAGAATAGAGTGGAGATGTAGTATCACTGGGCATGATAGTAGGGGGTTTTCTATATAGCTCTAACTATCCTTGAGAATTCCTGTGACAGTGAGTAACAGAGAGGTTTCTAGAAGAACATGTGTATAGTTTCTTCCTTCCTTCCTTCCCTGCCTCTGCTCAGTTATAGCTGCATACTTTCCCATATCCTATATTATTATTGGTTGATTTATTAAAGATTTATCTATTTTCAATGATTTTATTGAGGGTTTAATGGCTTACAGTATGGTTGGAGTCTGCAGAACACTTTCACCTCCAACTTAGGCCCTCCTTCCCCAATTCTTTTGCCAGTTCCAGTTTCACTTTGTGTTTTTCCCTTTCTGTCCTTGTTTCTTAAATTATATCTGTAAGTGAGATCATTTGGTATTTGCCCTTCCCTTATCTATTTGAGAGAGAGAAAGGGGGGGGGGGCTGAGGGAGGTGGGAGGGATGGATACAGAGAAAGAAAGAAAGAAAGAAAGAAAGAAAGAAAGAAAGAAAGAAAGGAAGGAAGGAAGGAAGGAAGAAAGAAAGAGACAGACAGAAGGGGAGGGGAAAGAGACTCCAGAGCATACTGCTCACCTCTGGCACATCAGGGTGCCAGGCACTGAGCCTAGGACACTGAAGCCTGAGGTATATAGCATTGTGCTCTAATAAGTGAATTATTACCCTACCCCCATGCCCTATATTTCTGCCCCACCAGATTTAAGTACATGCCACACTGGATCCCATTCTGTTTATTAACAAAGAAATGACTGTGTATGTCTCAAGAAACTCTTAGTCATAAGATTTGCCTGCTACATCAATTCCTTTTATTATGTGAGAGAACTCAGTTTATTTAATAATGGCCAATGATGTCAGGTAGAGATGAAAACATTTGCTGTAGACGACCAAAAATGTCAGAAAAGTGGCATAGTTTGTTTTAGATAAATCCTCTAGCTTCTGGAAATTTTCTGGGTGCTAAATAAGTGGGTGATTCCTCGTATGTCTCAATATGTTGCCAAGAGTCCTTTATTGGCAGGCTCTCCATATGCATTCTAAAAGGATTCAAGTTCCAAAAATAGAATTCTACATAAACTTTTCAGGAATACATCTGCTGTGAGAAATAAGATGTTTGCAGCATCCGGACTCCAAACAAAGAATAAAGAGGAAACATTTAAACATGTTTATTACAGATTGAAAATTCTTCCCACATAAGAAAAAGGTGACCAGAGCCTCTGTACAATTAGGTTCTGATGAAGATGGGAGATTTAAGGAAACTGCAACTGTTTGAATTTCTGGCTAAAAATAAGCCAAAAGAGGCTTAATTTAAAAGATATGCAATGGCAGCTGTTATTAGGCTTTAGGTCAAATAAGCAGTGGTTCCATCTTGAAGTGTAATGGGGTTGGCCTCATTAAAAAGTTGTAGCTGAAGAGGAGACAATGAGACCAGTATAAATTGTTGCCCTTTGAGAACAGCTATGGTCACTTTTCTGTTCATTGAAAATTCTAATTAGAAATGTATTCTTCGGAGATGCTTAATTTAGTTGTATTTTAATTATAGACTCTGACCAAAAAAGCACAAAGAAAAGCAAACAAAGCCAGGCCCACAGACATCCTCAGAGCACAGTCTTGATGCAGTCGTTGAAATTTCAGTGCCAGTCTGGAACTTGCTGAGACTCCTTGAGTTGTAGCAACTGGTGAACTCAGGTGATTCCCAAGCCTATTTCTGAATTCCTGTGAAGACAGAAACATAGAAGGAATACAACAAATGATGTTCAACACTTTAATGACTTGGAGAAAGCCTAAGCTTGTCAGGTAAAGGAAGGGACTACAAAAGTCGGGAACGGGCAAGAGACTGGCTCATTTAATGACAGCTTTTTTGGTCATTGCCAGCTCACCTCATCACCTGGGGCCCTAGTCATGGAATCCTTGGATTCCCCCATAGATTCAATGGCATAGATCTTGAATAGATCCCTCTCTCCACCATCACTGCTCACTTCCATCAGGAACATCATGATAAGCCTTCTTGTGGCATTCTTCAAGACCGGACCCACACTATGAACAGTCAGTTAGTGAACTCTCCCAAAGGAGGCTGGGTCAGCCTACTTTGCCACTCAAGGAAAACTGTTCCTGGAATGAGTGCAACCTAGAATGTTCCCAGCTGTGACCATGGACTGAACAAAAACAGATGGGGACTCAGAGGTCCCTGTGTAGGCTCCTGTGCTAAACATGATTATATATGGATGCATTCATAGTAGCATCCACAACATGGTGGCTGAAAGGTGTTATAGCATGTTTTCTTTATCCATTTTTTCATCAGTGGACATTTGTTCCCATGCCTTGGTTATGGTAAATAATGTATCAATAAATACAGGGGTATATATATTTTTTTAAGTTACTTTTTTTCATTTCCTTTGAATATTCAGAAGTAGAAATGCTAATTCCTATGGTAGTTTTAGTTTTGTTTTTTCAAGAAGCGTCCATACTGTTTTTAAATAGTGGCACATCAGTTAGTCTTTCCACCAATAGTGCACAGGGATTCTTTTTCTCTACTTCCTAGCAGGCACTGTTACTTCTTGATAAAGACATTAACAGATGAGCTAAGATCTCATTGTGGTTTGACCTGCATTTTCCTTAGTGACACTGAATGCCTTCTTATATACCTGTCAGTCATCTGTATATCTTCTTTAGACATGTTCAGACCCTTGGCCCACTTTTTAACTGCAATTTTTGGACTTTTTTTTTTTTTGCAGTTGAACTGTATGAGGTCCTTATTTGTTTTCAGTATTAACCACTTATCAGATATGCAAAAATACTCTCCTACTCCATAAACTCTTTTCATTTTAATGATGATATCTGTGCTGTGCAGAAACTTTTCAATTTGATGTAAGAAGGAATTATCACTTTTCTTTTTAACACAGGCACTCAAACATCTTCCAAGGGTCAGGTAGCCCCACAATGGGTATGTCAGTCACAGTTCCTTTCCTTGAAAAGGCAGCTCAGGACTAGTGGTAGTAAACTTGGTTGAGCACATACACTACCATGCACAAAGACCTGGTTTCCAGCTCTTAGTCTCCACCTGTAGGGGGGATAGAAAGCTTCACAAGTGGTGAAGCAACACTGCAAGTCAGTCCCTATCTATCTGTCTGTCTGTCTGTCTCTCCCTCCCCTCTCAATTTCTCTGTCCCTTCATAAGATGAAACAAAACTTTTTTTTTTAATTTTTAAAAAATACTTATTTATTTTTTTCCCTTTTGTTGCCCTTGTTTTTTTTAACATTGTTGTGGTTATTGATGTTGTTATTGTTGGATAGGACAGAGAGAAATCAAGAGAGGAAGAGAGGACAGAGAGGGGGAGAGAAAGATAGACACCTGCAGACCTGCTTCACTGCCTGTGAAGCGACTCCCCTGCAGGTGGGGAGCTGGGGACTCGACTGGGATCCTTACGCCAGTCCTTGTGCTTGGAGCCACGTGCGCTTAACCCACTGCACCACCGCCTGACTCCCAAAACAAATATATTTTTTAAAAAGATCAGAGTCATGGTTTTTAGAATATTTACAAATCATATGATAGAGGTAGACAGTGTGTAATGGCAGAATACATGAAAGGTAAAGCGAATACAAAGTGAAATCAAATCATAAATGCATCTTTAGTACACACATGTAGCAGGATGAAAAATGCCTGAGAAGAATGCCAATGAAGACATGACATTCAATGAACACACCCCGTAGGACAGAGCTTCTCAACCACGGTGCTAGTGCAGGTGGACTGCCCCCAACACTCAAGGAAACTTGCCAGGGTCTGAGTAACTAGAGGGACCCAATCTCACAAGCAGATCCCTTCATCTACCCTCTTGTATTATGTAGTCACTACCGACTTTTCTGTGTGCCAGACATGGAACTACTTGGAGTGCCATGCAGGGAGGACACATGAAGAACCAGGAGAAACACAACACATTATTATTTAAGGGCTATTCTCCCTCAAGTTTCTGAAGAGGTGTAGTAGGAGGGAAAAAATAAAGTGCCTAATCAAGGTAACTCTAGTGTTTCAGAGGATAATTTATAGTCCATTAGATAGAATTTTGACCTAATGCACAGGTCTAGAATAAGTATCTCCCTTGTTGAAACTCAAAGAATATTCTGAAAGCGGAAGGGAGCAGTGGCAGCAGAATATTGACAGGAGGAAGAAATGTGTATGAGGATGGAACAGGAGGAGACCTAGAAGCAGTGCAGAACAGGGCAAGTTTGTGGAAGGATAAGGGGTGCAAAATAGTTCTAGGAAAACACTTTACTCTCTCTCTCTCTCTCTCCCTAATTGCTCTGCTTTCATTTAAAAATCATTTTATCTTAATTTTATTTTGGAGACAGTAATTGAAAGAGATGGGAGATAAAGAGGGAAAGAGGTGAGAAAAACACCTGCAGCACTGTTTTATCACTTGTGAGGCTTCCCCCTCCAGGTGGGAATCAGGGGCTAGAACCCAGATCCTTGTGCAGTACAAAATTACTGGATGAACATGTATAAAAAGTGATTCTAGCAGGGATACAGGGCGGATTGAAAGAAGAGAAGAAAACAAGGACAGCAATTTATGGTGCTAGATGAACTGGATGATGATAACCTATGTTAATGAAGGTGCAGAAAGGAGGAAACAACAGCCTTCTGATGCAAGGTCAACAGGGTTTGAGTGCTGGTGAGTGGGTCATCTCAGGCACAAAGAATAGGAATGGGAAAATGGAAATAACTTTTACAACCCAGTTTCCACAGGCTAATATTTCTATGTGATAGATGTAGATAGATTCTTGCTTTGATTTGCTTCAAAGACTAATTGCAAAATTTAAAAACCTATTAACCATAAAAATAAACCTCTTAACCCAGTGGTAGTCAACACTGCCAAAAATTATTTTTGTACTCCTTTGCTATTTGGGCTGACACCATGCTTGATGGAGTTCTGCTATGAGTCCTCAATAAGGAGGCACACATTTGGACAGATAGAGTCCTCTTTCTTCTGGTAGCAGGGCAGTGACTGGAGCTCAGTGGGGCGCCAAAACCTGACTCAACCCAGGGAGACTGCTCTCTTGTGAGACTGGATTTCTGAGTGAGATTTCTGGGAGCTGGCAATATGCTGACTAGCTTTCATACTGATTGATTGAAAATAGCCTCAAGGTCTCAAGCATAGCACTTATACAGATATGACAACCTAGGGAGGGAAATGCATCCTTTCAGCAGAAACAATGAAAGTTATGTGAGTTCCTCAAAAGCAAGAATGTTGTCCAGTTCATCTCCAAATACTTGGAACCTATTCATTAAATTTAGAAATGAGTAAATGAATGAATGTGAGGTTGTGTTCCAAATGGAATATAGCCAATTGAAACATGTCCATCTATGTCTCTGGTGATCTGTTTACCCTGTGATATATTCAGGGCATTATTGTATATGGGCCTTCTTGCCTCTAGCTATTAAATCTCTTAAACCTTGTAAAATTGGTTTATAAGACCAAAGGAAGAGGCTTTTTTATTTATCCTAGGCCTGAGTTAAACATTTTTGAGTCACAGATGACTTTAAAAAGTTATTGAAGACTACAGACCATTCTCCAAAGAAAAAATGGAGGTACTTATGCACACATGCACACAGCTCTATTCACACTAGCACATATTACTTCAGAAAGTTCAGAAACAGTTTACCAGGAATGGACGCAGATATTATAGGATTTGAAGCTTGCTCTTTAAGGGGAAAAAATTAATACTAAATTAGGTTGGGGCTAGGTGGTGGTCCATCTGGTTAAGTGCACATATTATATGCACAAAGACCCGGGTTCGAGCCGCCAGTCCCTACTGCAGGGGGAAAGTTCTGCAAGTGGTGAAGCAGTGTTGAAGGTGTTTTTCTCCCTCTACATCATCCCCTTCCCTTTTGATTTCTGGCTGTCTCTATCTAATAAATGAATAAAGATTATATATATATACATATATGTACATATATGCATATGTATATATATATATATATGGAGAGGACCTTGCAAAGGGCTCCTCAAAATGAGAATTCCAAAAACTAAAGCTCTACTAGCCTCAGGAAAACATACACACACACACACACACATACACACACACACGTATGTATTATCTTTAGGGGAAAAAGAAGTATGGGGGGGGGGAGTTGAGCAGTAGTGCAGTGGGTTAAGCGCACGTGGCATGAAGCGCAAGGACCGGCCTGAAGATCCCAGTTGGAGCCCCCGGCTCCCCACCTGCAGGGAAGTCGCTTCACAGGTGGTGAAGCAGGTCTGCAGGTGTCTATCTCTCTCTCCTCCTCTCTGTCTTCCCCTCCTCTTTCTATTTCTCTCTGTCCCATCAAACAATGATGGTATCATCAACAACAATAATAACTACAACAGCAATAAAAAACAAGGGCAACAAAAGGGAAAATACATAAATGTTTGAAAATATTAAAAAAAAACTATTATTTAAAAAAAGTATCAGGGGTTCATTTTCACATTTGTCTTTCCTCTCAGCAGCATCAACTACTATCTTCTGCGCAATGTGTACATGCTTTCAGAAAGCACCGATCTGAGTCTCCAATAGACACTGGGCCTGGCACTGAGAAGGAAACCATGTTCACTAAATTTTCACTTTTCTACAAGTTTCTTAACAATACAGATTCACAAATTACACAGGTATAAATACCCTATCCCTATGCATTAATGCTTACCTATTCCTGTATTATCAGATTGTCAGGTAAACAGAACACTTTTAATCTCTGTATATAGTATATATATACTATATAAGATGATGGTATACAGCCTATCATATGCTCAATACATAGTGATACTACATAATTTAAATATAATATAGCATCATGGGTGAAAAAACTGTCATCAGAAAAGGAGAATAGTATATTAGTTTCATAGCAATACTTTAACAAATTTAGGGTCTCAGTACAAATTTACTCTCTTAAATTTTGGAAGATAGACATTCTAAGTCAATGTATTTCCAAGGCTGAATTCTTTCTGGTGACTCTAGAGGAGATTCTGTTTCCTTGATCTTTCTAGTTTGCAGAAGTTGCCTGCTTTCACTGGCATTTGGTCTTTTCTTCCTTGCTTCAAACTGATAGCACAGGCTTTTAAAAAAGATCTCTTATGAATCCACACTGGATCACTTAGAATAATTTTCTCATATCTTCACATTTCCTTTGTCATGTAAGCAGAACATTTACAAATTCTTGGAATTGGGATACAGGCATCTTGGAGCAGGGGCACAAAACTATGCCTATCATTCTTGCTATAGAGGCAATCCAATTACCCTTCACTATTACAACAAAAGTGTGCTCAGTTCAGGTAAAGACAAGGGAGCTGTCTTTAGAGAACATACTCCAACAGAAGATGCTTTATTTATTTTCAGTGAAAAGAGTTTGAGCGACTCCTTGGGAATTTAAGGCTGACTAACTAACTATGCTTCCTAGTGGAAGAAGATAAGGAGGAAGGGGGCTTCCAGGGTTCAGCTTCAGCTAATACCGTTTGTATTCCACCGAATTAACATAGACCTGCTGAGCCAGTTGTCTGTCTAGAAAATGGGCCTTGGAGTTATTCATATTCTTCCTATGTGGAGACCCACCAGTCAAAATTAGGGACCTAAGCAGACCTAAGTGGAAGTGCCCAATAGGTCAGTTATCTCTTAACAGATACTTGTATTTATACTCATTTTCCCACAATCTTTATTCATATATGTATACAGTTGCACATACCCTTTTCTTGGGAACTGGATGGCCTTGGCCTTCCAATGGAAGAAAATCATGTTGTACTATGCAGCTATCATGAACCCACCTTCTCTGACCCATCTTGGACAGAGCTAGAAGGAATTATGTTAAGTGAACTAAGTCAGAAAGATAAAGATGAGTATGGGATGATCCCACTCATCAATAGAAGTTGACTAAGAAGATCTGAAAGGGAAACTAAAAGCAGGACCTGATCAAATTGTAAGTAGGGCACCAAAGTAAAAACCCTGTGGTGAGGGGTAGACATGCAGCTTCCTGGGCCAGTGGGGGGTGGGAGTGGGTGGGAGGGATGGGTCTCAGTCTTTTGGTGGTGGGAATGGTGTTTATGTACACTCCTAGAAAAATGTAGACACATAAATCAGTAGTTAATTAATATGAGAGGGGGAAAATCAGTTGTATGTCTCAAAGTTTCTCAAAACACAAACTGAATCTTTTTAATATATAGGCTGTGTATTTGATATGCAGACTCTCTCAAAAGCCTAGACCAAGTAGATTAGAAGCATCCAATAGCACAGCTATATACAAGATACTGGATACCGTACAGCAAACCCTAACAAAAGGACTTTTCAAAGTTAACCCAATTACCAAATAATGTGATGATAACATTAACTATCGATTGTCTTTTTGAACCCTAAGACAGCAGGAACCTCACATCTCCACTATAGAGCCCCTACTTCCCCCAGGCCTGGAAACCTTGGATAGGGCCCACTTTCCCGTATGCGTCTCCCAATCCATACCAAATAATATTGCATCGCCGATCACAACCTAACCAACGCAACGATTGCCACCTCAACATGCTTCACCTCAGACTATGTCCAGAGACTTCACGTGTGGAATGACAACCCTCCAGCTTCATTACTCGGGTGAGACCTTTCCTTTTATAGTACACTCTAATTTCATCTCAGGTGGTTCACTTTCTAACAAAGTCCCATAACCTAGATATACACCAGTTTCTGTGAGAGAGAGCTTATGTTCACACGTATCCATAAACTACTGTAAAATATATACCTGAAAGCAGAAGTACACTAGAGTTTGCAGTGAGTACCCCCCTAACACTTCCTCTCCACTATTCCAATCTTTGGGTCCATGATTGCTCAACAATTTGTTTGGCTTCGTATGTTAACTCTCTTTTCAATCACCAGGTTCCAGATGCCACCAGGATGCTGGCCAGGCTTACCTGGATTGAAGACCCCACCAATGTGTCTTGGAGCACAGCTTCCCCAGAGACACACCCTACTAGGGAAAGAGAGAGGCAGACTGGGAGTATGGACCCACCAGTCAACGCTCATGTTCAGTGGGGAAGCAATTACAGAAGCCAGACCTTCTACCTTCTGCAACCCTCAATGACCCTGGGTCCATGCTCCCAGAGGGATGGAGAATAGGAAAGCTATCATGGGAGGGGATGGGATATGGTGATTGGGTGGTGGGAATTGTGTGGAGTTGTACCCCTCCTACCCTATGGTTTTGTTAATTAATCCTTTCTTAAATAAAATAAAAAAAGAAAAGAAAATCATGCTGTTCAGAGGTCTTGTCTGTAGCTTCCCCTTATCATCAAAATGTTTATAAATTGCAACAAGTAATGTAGTCACATGCCCATAAAGGTCCACCAAGAAAGGAGAAGGTCAGGTGCTATGTAAAAACACTAATCAGAAAAATCATTGTTCAGGAAACAGCATGTCTCCATCAGAACTCGTAAGTATTTTATATGCATTCTCTCGCTTAAACCTGCCAATCTCCCCAATGTAGTAGTTAACATGCATTAACTTCAAGTTCAAGCACTCCACCTTACAGATAAATAGATATAAACGAGGAAATATATGGGAGGTTTTAGTCATACTACAAATAGTCTTGGTAGTAATGTGTATTCAAATAAAATAAAAGGGCATTAGAACAACCAAAGCACTATGTAATTATTAAAGTGTCAAGTAGGATCCAGATTCCTATCACACAGTATTTGCTCATTGTACTTGCTACTACATTTCACAGATGTAATAGTGTTAATGCACATTTCCCTGGAGGTCATTCCAGGAGAGTGAGCCTTATAAAAGGCAGAGATGCTACTTGAATTGTAGTTTGGAGCCAAACTGAGAATAGCAAATTTGACCAGCAGATAACATAGCCCCGAGTTTTCTCTGAATATATACACGTTCGCACACATGTATATTTGATCTATGCACATTAGAACATGCTGCAAAATGTGCCTTGATGAGGAACAATTGGTCTGGTTCTGCTCAAATCAAAGATACCCCTTTAAGAGTTGCCAGCTGTCTTTCCACCTTGCAGTATGGCTTCTAAATGAATTCTTTTGTCCCTTAGACCTGCAGGTGCTACTAAGGCCTTGCATTTACATTCCACACGCCAGTTTCCGTCTTCAAACTGACAGACAACCCTGTCCTTGTGCTTCAAGTCATTATCAGATACCACAACTTACAGGGGATCAGGAGTTACAAGTTACCTTTCACCATTATTCTTTTAGTTACCACCCCCCCAAAAATTAGGAGTATCTTAATATCATATAATTAGGAGTATGTTTAATAATCTTCAACTCAGAGAAGTTAGTATTGTTTTTTTCAGTTCTTCAAGTCTAAGTGAAGAATATTTTAAGAACAGTCTATCAGAATCATGAGTACATGGGAGTCGGATGGTAGCACAGCAGGTTAAGCGCACATGGCACAAAGCACAAGAACCGGCATAAGGATCCCGGTTGGAGCCTCTGACTCCCCACCTGCAAGGGTGTCGCTTCACAGGCGGTGAAGCAGGTCCGCAGGTGTCTATCTTTCTCTCCTCCTCTCTCTCTTCCCCATCTCTCTCCATTTCTCTCTGTACTATCCAACAACAATGACATCAACAACAATGACATCAATGACAACAACAATAATAACTACAACAAGGGCAACAAAAGGGAATAAATAAATAAATATTTTTTAAAAAAAGGTTTAAAAAAGAGTCATGAGTACACTAGCATGTAACAGGGTCAAGGGATTAAACTTGGATCAACTACATCTTTTCATTTAATTTGGGAGAACATTCACATTTTAAAAACTCTGTCACAGAGGTACACAATGAGGGCAGAGTGCTGTCAGCCTTTCTTTTGGAAATCACTTTTGGACATCAGCAATTCTAAATTAGACATCATTCATATGTAATCTTCCCCTCACCCTCTCACTTCAAATGTATAATTGGTATCAGGTCATTAAATTGCAAAGAAAAAAATTGAACCTGAACATACACACAAAAAATTATCACTATAATCTTGATTTTAATCTTATTTTGATGACAGAAAAGTAAACACAAGCTTTGCTAATAAGGCTGGCATAAATTATTAAACTATTTTCATATGATCAAATGCATTTTAGATTATATTCTGAATATTTTTTGCCTTGGCATCCACCAAAGGGAAATGTCTGACATGCCGCTGCATGGTCCTAGTGACTTTACTCTTTCAGGATGTCCAAGTCTCTGATTTACACAAATGAAAGAGGGTGATCATCATATCAAAAACCAAAGCTTAGCATTTGTCCATCATATAATTATAACTTTCTATAAGACTGGGTTTCTTCTGATTCAAGAGAAATGAAAAACAACTCTTAAGCCATGACCTTCTTTTAGTGGTTTCAAAATATTTTTATGTGTTGATTTTTCTCATAACACAGAACCTGAAGTGAAAGCTATCAGGGAGGAAAAGAAAATGATTTTATAGTTCAAAACTGAAGAGAAATCAGAGCTTAGAATCACCTTTTTTTTTTTTCATCTGAGTTGAACATGTGGACTACATCAAAATCAAGTATGTGATCAATGCAAAGAAGTTATCTTTGCGTTATGCAGTGCACACATTATGCAGTACAGTGTACTTGCAAAAATATCTCCTTATTTTTCAGTTTGTTGTGCACATAAATTTATCTTTGTCCAAAAGCTATCTCTATCATAATTGCATTTTAATCCCCAAAATACAAATTTAAGAAAGTACTTCCAAATAGATGCACCTCTAAAATAAACTGCTGTATCAGTTCCCAATAGTAAAAATGATAGTCTGATTCCATTCTGATCGTCCAGTGTGGGCTTCTATCTATATACTGCCATCTTCTTAGTATCTTTCTTTTTATTTATTTTTGGCTACGGGGGTAATCACTGGTTCTCGATACGTGAAGGATGAATCCACCATTCCTGGCACCCATTTTTCCTTTTTCTTTTTTACTTTTTAAAGAACAAAATAGTTAAAAGAGCAGACAGAAACTGAGAGGAGAGGAGTAAAGAGGGAGAGAGAAAGAGAAACACCTATATATTTGCTTTACTGCTCAAGAAGTTTCCCTACTGCAGGTGGGGAGCAGGCGGTTTGAACCTGGGTCCTCACTCATGGAAACAAATGCCTTACACTTTACGTAGGGGCTTACTACACTTATCAGAGTAAGTGGTGAAGTGTAGGATAGAAGAACCAGATCTACTGATAAAATGAATAACACAAGGGTGGTCCGGGCGGTGGCACAGTGGATAAAACATCGGACTCTCAAGCATGAGGTCCTGAGTTCGATCCCTGGAAGTACATGTACCAGAAAGATGTCTGGTTATTTCTCTCTCCTCCTATCTTTCTCATTAGTAAATAAATAAAATGTTTTTTAAAAAAGAATTAATAACACAAGGTAAAATCTTTTCCAACTATGATGTGTTATTTGTTTCTATATAACCTCTTTAGCTCTATTTAAAAACAAAAGACTACAAGCTTTGACAAAAAGGAACTTATCAGAAGTCTGGCATCTTAGCTGGAGATATAGTTCTTTTCATTTGTTACTTAAATTTTTTTCTAAAAAGAAGGGTTTTTTTTTTACTGTTTGTTTAAATTATTACTAGTTACACTAAGGAAAACCCAATTTATTTATGTGCAGTGCCAAACCTTAGAAAGTATTCTAGAACGTGTCATGTAGGCCTCTTGCAAACTGCAAACGATTGGCCATAGATATATAAATAAAGCACATGCATGCATACATATGGTCTTGACATAAAGGAGGAATCTGGATATGAGGGTTATCTGGCTGTGCTGTCTGTCACCCCACTGATCATCAGGGTTGATTCAATAGGTCTGGCTGGCTAGCCAGATGTCTCCTTGTTTCCTCACCACTCTAGCTCCATGTGCGTCCTTCACAGGTAAAAATGAATGACCTTCCCCAGTAGAGGCAGACTGGTCTTCAATTAAGGGTATATATAGGAGGAGCTGCGCTCCCCTGCTAGACCTCCAAGCAAACTCTCAAGAAGGAGTCAAAGATTCACTAATATCCATGAAGTCTTTAACCACAAAGTTCATGATAGTGACAGATAATCTGAGCCATTTTATTCCAAAATTATTGGCTGGAAATCTGCATTAAAACAAACTAAATCTGCCAGTGGAAACCCTTTGGATAATCTTCAACTATAACCAAACTGTGGAGTTTACACAGGAAGCTGTCAACTCTGCTGCTGACTAACATAACAACTGAGTGCACTGAGTGAAGTTTAATCTGTAAGTAATCAATTCCTCAAAAAATAATTACTTCTAAGGATTTTTTCCCAACTATGTAACCATGAGTGTGTGTTAGCAGATGTTTGTATTTTAAATGAATAAAATATGCATGGGTGATGTTAACTGCTATTACAGTGTAACCCTCTCACCCTGTTCTAAGTATCCTTTAAAATGACAGTGGAAATATGATTTGAGCATCATTGAGCTTGATGAACTGTACAAAATGAATAAAAGAGATGGCAGATGCTTTGTTCTGTCTGAAAGAGTGTCAGAAAAGATGAGCTAAAGTGTGAAATGTTTTCTACAGATCACCATGGTGGTTATTATTCAGCAAAATTCAGATAAACTGGCTAATAAAAATTATGTGGTACATACTTCCTACAATGACATTAAACTCAGTCATCTGAAGAAAGATTACATTTCTACCTCTTTTAGTTATCACTTCCAAAATTCCATTATGCTTTCTTCTGAAAAATCCATTCAAGGAGCCAGCGAGGTAACATAATGGCAAAAGACTTTCATGCCTGATGCTCTGAGGTCCCAAGTTTAATCCTTAGTGCCACCAAAAGCCAGAGTGAAGTACGGTTCTGGTTTAAAGTAGTAGTTATAGTAATAATTATTGTAATAGTAAATGTAACAATAATAAATTAAAAAGTCAATTTTAACTGCACTTTCTAGCTTTTATATTAAATACAGAGTTTTCAGTAAGTGAAATAATAGGTGTAGGAGATAGTCCCCACAGCAGTGTAAGCATGTTGCTGTGCACAAGGCCCTGAGTTTAAACCCTAGGTTTACCTGGGAGCACCATGAGCAGCATGAGAGAATTCTGCATGGTGTAGTAGTATTGTGATGCTCTCTTCCTCTCTCTCTCCCTCTCTAAGACTGAATTAAAAAAAAAAAAATCTTCTCAAAAGTCATTTTAAATGGCTGGAGGAAAATTACTATCTGATTTTTTTTTCACACTGTGAAAGTATGACTGGCAATTTTTAAGACAGCTTCCAATGAACTCTACTTTTTTTGTATTCACATGTGCACTTTCCCTTTGACTTCTGATTGAATTTATTAACTTGCTTCTAAGTACTAATGCTCTACATATATGACGGAATGCCATTTTTGAAATTAGAATACAAAAAAATCTTTCTCACTTTATTTCCTTACCTGTTCTGAGGAAAATCAGATGCTGTACAGATGTTGTACACTGCCCTGTGCAGAGGCGCATAGAAGGAATTGAGCGAGACCTCTACCGAACAGCCCAAAAGATCCTGACCTCAATATTTAACAACCCACGAGAAACAGAATCCTGTCATCACCATATGAGCGAGTTTTGAGGAGATTCTATCCCCGTGGAACCTCAGATGAAACTGTCCTGACTGTGGCTTCCTAACGGTTTCTGAGTTAGAGTCACCTAGCTAAGCTGTTCCCAGATTTTATTAAACCACAGAAGCTCTGAGATAAGAAAAGTTTATTGTTAAATAAACTATTAAATTGTGAAATGATTAGTTTTACAGCAACTGGTAACTGATAGAAAAATGCCAAAAAGAGGGTTAGAAGCTAGGTATTTGTAACAGAGGCACTACAGGACAGCCAGAGAGGTGACCTTCAACATTTTCTGGAATGATTATATACTCATAAAACAATAGTATTTGATCCCTTCCTACCATGCTGCAAAGATCAATTTGGGGTAGACTGAACACCTTGCTGGTAAAGGCATAATTAGAGAAATACTAGGAAACAACATAGGCAGAAAAATTTTCCTACCCATCAGGCTTGAAAATGGTTCTTAAAACATACACACACACACGCACACGCACACACACACAAAATCAAATCAAACCACACCAAAACAAACAACAACAAAATCTAAAGGCACCAAAGGCAAATCATAAATAGGGCAGAGACACTTGTTTCATACTTAGCAATCTTTAGGTTATCTAAAGAAATCCTAAAATTCATTAAGAGGGTGTCAATTCCATAAAACTAAATAGTCAAAAAATTTAACACAGTATCATTAAAAACTGCATGTATGAGTAATTCAGACTGAGGAGTCCTGATTCTTTTGTTTTGCTCTAAAAATCTACGTCTGTCACAAGTTCACAGATTCTTCTACCCAGCCCCCTCTCCCATGTAAGTAAAGACTACAGAGGTTACAGAAGTGTTAGCCTTATTTCATCCTATTAGGCCTTATCATGCATTCTGGCTGCCTTGACTCAAGCTAGTATAATAAATTGAGGCAATCGGGTTAAAAACTTAATAATCAAGCACATAGTAGGGGCTCACTAAATTATAGCTATTACTACTACCATCAAGGCACAATTAGTTTCCTGATGTATGCAATTCCTCTTACTATGTCCCAGCTACAAGCCTCTGGAGGAGCAAAATTATCATCAGTGATTGCACAATTAGTGATGCGAATGAAATGAAAGCTAATTGTTTAGCATCAGCTTGCTCTGATGATACTTTGGATGGTTCTCATATTGGTACAGGAAAGGTATTGTAAACATACTAAACACATTTAAAATTGACATGATCAAGCTACTTCAACTGCAATATAGTTTAACAGCATAGGTAAAGCTTTGTATCTCCAGAGTGAAATAGAAATATGTCCTATTGGGTCTACCAAAGAAACTAACTAGATACAACATGAAAAAAAGAAGTGGATGAAATGTTAAATGTACTAGCGTTTTAATTATTTGTGACATTAAGTCAACATACGAGCAATGAAGAATTCAATTTTATATAAAATTTTAAAAATAAAGTAGAAACTTTGTTTGGGATTAGAGCCAGTATGTTGGGGGCAGAAGGGAAAATAGGAAGAAACACACCCTCATTTGCTTCTAACACGGTTAGCTGATCTGTTTGAAATTAGATCCACTTTCAACTGTTTTAACTTAATTATTAAGCCATTTCTTAACCTCATGAATGCAGTTTTCATGTGCTTTCAGATCTGGCCCTGAACTAATAGACCCTTTCACTTCAGTGGTTTTGGAAATGAGTGTTAGGTGGAGAGGAAAACATTTTAACAGTGCTTTTCTAAGGGTCAAAGCTCTGAAAATATAGTATGGTTTGTACATAAAACTCAGAACACCTGAATATCCTGCTGGCCCTTTGTCTGGTAATGAGGCCAACCATGCCACCCTTTAAAACTTCTGCTTCCTTTCTAAGTGCAGTCGGCTGTGCTGGTGCTTAGCTATCTAACTGCTCAAGTGAATCCATTATTAGGATCAAAGTCCCAGGAGATGAGAAACAGGTGGCAGCCAGGCACCCTGGGGCAGCCTTCCCTTCATTTTTGAGAAACAGGATGATATGGTTAGGTCTCTATTCTAGAATATTCTCCCTTAAAAAAAAAAAGACTAAAGAATAAAAGAAATGTCTATCAGTGAGGACAGTCAATTGTTACTGAGTTTCTTTATGTTAATTTGCCATTTTCACTATGTGGTGGAACCTTTTAAATTGGTCTTGTTTCATCTTCCATTTTGTAGAAACTCAATGGCCGACAATCATTGGACACAGTAAGAGATTCTGTGGTTTTTGCCCTTATTATTTAAAATAATAATCTAAGTGTGTGCCACAAATAATAGCAAAAGTAGTCAACGCATATTGACTACAGATCTAGTTCCATCTAAATTTTAAGAAGCAGGCACTATTACTATTCCCATATATAGAGAAAACTGAATTGGAGAGATGTTGAGTAGTTAGCCCAGTGTCATACTTCTAATTGGTGAAATAAGAATTCAAACTCAAGTCATCAAAACCTAAGATCCATGCTATTAATTGCTATAGTATACTGACTGGTGAAGACAGTGAAAATATCTTCAATAAATTGAAATGAATCCAGGACATCAATGATTTTTAAAACTATATTGAGTCCCTTCATCAAACATTAATCTCTCATATATACTAAGCAATAGTAACTGTATTCCCATTATCTAATTTAATCCCCTGTGAACCAGTTACATGATTTTATAGATATAAAACAGCAAATAAACTTAAAACAAACAAAAGCTGTGGTTCAAAGAAGTTGTGCATGATCATAAGAACTACAGCTATAATGTGAATCCAAACCATGAAGATTCCAAACCCACAAGCTTTTTTCCCCCCAAAGAGCTACCATTTTTCCTTAAAAATGATTCTTTTAAAAATATTTAATTTATTTACTACATGTGTATAAGAGAGTGTCCCACTTGAGATGGAGAGAAAAAGAAAAATAACCAGAACTTCACTCTGGTACATGTGGGTGGTTGGTGCTTAAACCTGTTTCCTCATGCATGCAAGTCTGGTTCTCTACCATCTCAATACTTCCCTAGCCATAGCTTTAAAATGACTCTTCTCTACTAGAATAAACTCAAAAGGAGCAAACTGTGGAATAAAAATGATTATATTACCCCACACCTATGGACATCTAATCTTTGATAAGGGGGCCCAAAGCATTAAATGGAAAAAGGAGGCTCTCTTCAGTAAATGGTACTGGGAAAACTGGGTTGTAACATGCAGAAGAATGAAATTGAACCACTTTATCTCACCAGAAACAAAAATCAACTCCAAATGGATCAAAGACCTAGATGTCAGACCAGAAACAATCAAATACTTAGAGGAAAACATTGGTAAAACACTTTCCCACCTACACCTCAAGGACATCTTTGATGCATCAAACCCAATAGCAAGGAAGAAGAGAACAAGCAGAAACAAACGGGACTACATCAAATTGAAAAGCCTCTGCACAGCCAAAGAAACTATCACACAAACAGAGAGACCCCTCACAGAATGGGAGAAGATCTTCACATGCCATATATCAGACAAGAAACTAATCACCAAAATATATAAAGAGCTCAGCAAACTTAGCACCAAAAAAGCAAATGACCCCATCCAAAAATGGGCAGAGGATATGAACAAAACATTTACCTCAGAAGAGATCCAAAAGGCTAACAAACATATGAAAAACTGCTCTAGGTCACTGATTGTCAGAGAAATGCAAATTAAGACAACACTAAGATACCACCTCACTCCTGTAAGAATGGCATACATCAAAAAGGACAGCAGCAACAAATGCTGGAGAGGTTGTGGGGACAGAGGAACCCTTTTACATTGCTGGTGGGAATGTAAATTGGTACAGCCTCTGTGGAGAGCAGTCTGGAAAATTCTCACAAGGCTAGACATGGACCTTCCATATGATCCTGTAATTCTTCTCCTGGGGTTATACCCCAAGGACTCCATAACACCCAACCAAAAAGAGGTGTGTACTCCTATGTTCATAGCAGCACAATTCATAATAGCTAAAACCTGGAAGCAACCCAGGTGCCCAACAACAGATGAGTGGCTGAGAAAGCTGTGGTATATATACACAATGGAATACTATGCAACTATCAAGAACAATGAACCCACCCTCTCTGACCCATCTTGGTCAGAGCTAGAAGGAATTATGTTAAGTGAGCTAAGTCAGAAAGATAAAGATGAGTATGGGATGATCCCACTCATCAACAGAAGTTGAGTAAGAAGATCTGACAGGGAAACGAAAAGCAGGACCTGACCAAATTACAGCAGGAACCTCACATCTCCACTATAGAGCCTCTACTTCCCCCAGTCCTAGAACCATTGGATGGGGCCCACTTTCCCGTATGCGTCTCCCAATCCATACCAAATAATATTGCATCTGCCGATCACAACCTAACCAACACAACGATTGCCACCTCAACATGCTTCACTTCAGACTGTGTCCAGAGACTTCACGTGTGGAATGACAACCCTTCAATTTCATTACTCGGGTGAGACCTTTCCTTTCATAGTATACTCTAATTCCATCTCAGGTGGTTCACTTTCTAACAAAGTCCCAAAACCTACATATACACCGGTTTCTGTGAGAGAGAGCATATCTTCACACGTATCCATTAACTACTGCAAAATATATACCTGAAAGCAGAAGTACACTAGAGTTTGCAGTGAGTACCTCCCTAACACTTCCTCTCCACTATTCCAATCTTTGGGTCCATGATTGCTCAACAATTTGTTTGGCTTCGTATGTTAACTCTCTTTTCAGTCAACAGATTTCAGATGTCATCAGGATGCTGGCCAGGCTTCCCTGGACTGAAGACCCCCATCAATGTGTCCTGGAGCTCCGCTTCCCCAGAGACCCACCCTACTAGGGAAAGAGAGAGGCAGACTGGGAGTATGGACCCACCAGTCAATGCCCATGTTCAGCGGGGAAGCAATTACAGAAGCCAGACCTTCTACCTTCTGCAACCCACAATGACCCTGGGTCCATGCTCCCAGAGGGATAGAGAATGGGAAAGCTATCAGGGGAGGGGGTGGGATATGGAGATTGGGTGGTGGGAATTGTGTGGAATTGTACCCCTCCTACCCTATGGTTTTGTTAATTAATCCTTTCTTAAATAAAAAAGAAAAAAATGATTATGTTAGATAATTTCTTCTCTTTTTCTCCTCTAACAGGCACAAAATAACTCCAGCTTCTCGTGGACTAATTTCAGTAGTATTCAAATGATTCATCAGAACTTGGGTGATAAAGAGAAAGGACAGGAATAAAACCAGTTAGCCTTTATCAACCAAACAGCAGTTTATATTCTCTTGCTTTCTTGAGGCTCACTTATACCTCTAGTATAAGCTATAATAATAAGGTATACCTTAGTATAAGTATATACCTTAGTACTAGTATAAGGTATAATAATAAGGTATATACTCTAGTATAAGGTTTAATAGAACATAGAGAAGATTATTGTTTTTTTTCATCTTTCTTGTGTTTCTTTCCTTCCTTCCTTTCCTTTTCTCCCTTCCTCTCTTCCTTCCTTCCTTTCCTCCTCCTCCTCCCTTCCCTCCTCTTCTTCTTTTTCCTCCTTCTGCTTCTTCTTTCCCCCACCCCCTCATATCCTATATAAGCTGACTGTGGTATGTAAAAGGAATCCTATGACCCATAAGTTATCAAAGAAGACTCCTGCAACTCAGAAGGAAGAGTCAATATGTGTCCAGAATTAAAATCAGACTTGACCTTCTACCTAGTAGGATGGCTCCTAACAAACAATCATAAAATATGTGTTCGTTATGGTGTACAAAAAGTAGAACCCACATCAATAGTAATACAATAATAGTGGGAGACTTCAACACCCCACTCTCACACTTAGACAGATCAACGAAGCAGAGAACCAACAAAGAAACAAGAGAATTAAATGAAGAGATGGACAGACTAGACCTCCTGGACATTTTCAGAGTCCTTCACCCCCACAACAGGAATACACATTCTTTTTAAATCCACACAGCACATCCTCAAAGACAGACCACATGTTAGGCCACAAAGACAGTATCAACAAATTGAAGAGTATTGAAATCATCCCAAGTATCTTTTCAGACCACAGTGGAGTAAAGCTAACATTCAACAACAAACATAAAATTACTAAGTCACAAAATTTGGAAACTCAACAACATACTGCTTAAGAACCGCAGGGTAAGAGAGGCACTCAAGCAAGAAATTCAAATGTTCCTGGAAACAAATGAAAATGAAGACAAAAGCTATTAAAATATTTGGGACACAGCTAAAGCAGTACTGAGAGGGAAACTCAACCTCTCTTTAATCACACATTAAAGAACAAGAAAAAGCTCAAATAAAGGACCTTACTGCATGCATTAAGGACTTAGAGGAAGAAAAACAAAGGGACCCTAAGGCAACCAAAAGGGCAGAAACCACTAAAATTAGAGCAGAAATAAACAACATTGAAAATAAGAGAACCATACAAAAGCTCAATGAAGCCAAATGTTGGTTCTTTGAAAACTTAAATAAGATTGACAAACCCCTAGCCAGACTCACTAAAAAAAAAAAAGGAGACTCAGATAAACAGAATTGTAAACAATAGAGGAGATATCACAACTGACACCACAGAAATCCAGAAAATCATGCGAAACTTCTACAAAGAACTATACAACACCAAGCCAGAGAATCTGGAAGAAATGGAAGAATTCCTAGAAACATATGTCCTTCCAAAACTGAACCAAGAACTACAAAACCTAAATGCACCAATCACAGACAAAAAAAATTGAAACAGTTATTAAGAATCTTCTCAACAACAAAAATCCAGGACCAGACGGCTTTACAAACGATTTCTACAAAACCTTCAGGAAACAGTTAATACCTACATATCTAAAGCTCTTCCAGAAGACTGAAGAAACAGGAACACCCTTCCCCTTCCACCTTCTATGAAGCCAACATCACCCTGACACCAAAAAGCAGATAGGGATATAACGAAAAAGGAAAACTACAGACCAATATCTCTGATGAACATAGGTGCCACAAAATATTAAACAAGATCCTGGCCAACCAGATACAGCAGTATATCAAAAAGACTGTTCATCATGACCAAGTGGGATTTATCCAGGAATGCAAGGCTGGTTCAATCAATGTCATTCACCACATCAATAAAAGCAAAACCAAACACCACATGATCATCTCAATAGATGCAGAGAAAGTCTTTGACAAAATCCAACACCCATTCATGTTCAAAACACTAAAAAAAAAAAAAAAAAAAAAGGAATAGATGGGAAATTCCTCAAGATTTTGGAGTCCATATTAGCAAACCTAACCTACAGCCAACATCATACTCAACGGTCAGAAGCTGAAATCATTCCCCCTCAGATCAAGTACTAGAAAGGGTTGTCCATTATCACCATTACGCTTCAACATAGTATTGGAAGATCTTGCCATAGCAATCAGGCAAGACAAAGAAATCAAAGGAATACAGATTGGAAGGAAAGAAGTCAAGTATTACTATTGATATGGGTTCTCACTATTTCAGATGATAGGATAGTATACACAGAAAAACCTAAAGAATCCAGCAGAAAACTACTGGAAGTTATTAGGCAATACAGAAAGGTGTTAGGCTACAAAATCAATGTACAAAAATCAGTAGCATTTCTTTATGCAAACACTTAAGCCAAAGAAGAGGACATTCAGAAATCACTCCCATTCCCTGTTGCAGAAAAATCAACAAAATACCTAGGAATAAACCTGACCAAAGAAGTGAAAGACTTGTATACTGATAACTATGAGTCATTATTCAAGGAAATAGAAAATGATACCAAGAAATGGAAACACATCCCATGCTCATAGATTAGAAGAATATCATCAAAATGAATATTCTCCCCAGAGCATTATAGAAATTTAATGTGACACCCATCAAAGTTCCACCAAGCTCCTTTAAGAGAATAGAATAAAAACTATAATCATTTATCTGGAACCAGAAAACACCTAGAATCGCGAAAACAATCTTGAGGAAAAGAAACAGAAATGGAGGCATCCCATTCCTAGATTTCAAACTATATTATAAGGCCAGCATCATCAAAACAGCCTGGTACTGGAACAAAAATAGTCACACAGACCAGTGGAACAGAATTAAAAGCCCAGAACTAAACCCACACACCTATGGACATCTAATCTTTGATAAGGGGACCCAAAGTATTGAATGGAGAAAGGAAGCTCTCTTCAATAAATGGTGCTGGGAAAATTGGGTTGAGACATGCAGAAGAATGGATGTGAACCACTTTATCGCACCAGAAACAAAAATCAAACTCCAAATGGACCAAGGACCTAGATGTTAGACCAGAAAATACCAAGTACCTAGAGGAAAACATTTGTGGAACACTTTCCCACCTAAACCTCAAGGACATCTTTGATGATACAAACCCAATTGCAAGGAAGACTAAAGCAGTAACAAATCAATGGGACTACTTCAAATTGAAAAGCTTCTGCACAGCCAAAGAAACTCACACAAACAAGGAGATCTCTCACAGAATGGGAGAAGATCTTAACATGCCATACATTAGACAAGAGACTAATCACCAAAATATACAAAGAGCTCAGCAAACTTAGCAACAAGAAAGCAAATGACGCCATCCAAAAATGGGCAGAGGATATGAACAGAACATTCACTGAAGAAGAGATCCAAAAGGCTAACAAACACATGAGAAATTACTCCAGGTCACTGATTGTCAGAAAAATGCAAATAAAGACAACTCTGAGATACCACCTAACCACTGTGAGAATGGCATACATCAGAAAGGACAGCAGCAACAAATGCTGGAGAAGCTATGGGGAAAAAAGGAACCCTTCTGCACTGCTGCTAGGAATGTAAATTGGTCCAGCCTCTGTGGAGAGCAGTCTGGAGAATTCTCACAAGGCTAGACATGGACCTTCCATATGACTCAGTAATTCCTCTCTTGGGGATATACCCCAAGGGCTCCATAACACCCAACCAAAAAGATATAGGCATACCTATGTTCATAGCAGCACAATTCGTAATGGCTAAAACCTGGAAGCAACTCAGGTGCCCAACACCAGATGAGTGGCTGAGAAAGCTGTGGTATATATACACTGTGGAATACTATTCAGCTGGTAATAACCATGAACCCACCTTCTCTGACCCATCTTGGATGGAGCTAGAAGGAATTATGTTAAGTGAGCTAAGTCAGAAAGATAAAGATGAGTATGGGATGATCCCACTCATCAACAGAAGTTGAAAAAGAAGAACAGAGAGGGAAACGCAAAGCAGAATTTCACTAAATTTGTAGTAGGGCACCAAAGTAAAAACCCTGGGTGGAGGGTAAGGGTGGACGTACAGCCACAGGGGTGGGGGGTGGGGGGCAGGAAAGCATGGGATCAGACACAGTCTTTTGGTGGTGGGAAAGGTGTTTATGTACACTCCTATTAATTTGTAGTCATATAAGTCACTATTTAATTAATATGAGAAGGGAAAAACAAATTGAACATCTCAAACGTTTTAAAGCACAGACTGAGTCTTTTTAATATATCGGCTGAGTCTTTGAAATGTTGACTCTCTTAAAAGCTTAGACCAGGGAGAACAGAAGCAACCGGTGGCAGAACTATATACAAATAATGTCAAAAGACATAAACTATGTGATGCTGTGTATGATACAGCAAATCCTAACAAAGGGATATTTCAAAGTTAACCCAATTTCCAAATAATGTGACTGTAGCAATAACTAGCTATTGCCTTCTTAAATCCTAAGAGCAGGAACCTCCCATTTCCTCTGTTGAGCCTGTATTTCCCCCAGTCCTGGAACCTCTAGGGTGGGGCTCACTTTCCTGCATGCTTCTCTCAATTCATACCAAATGATACTGCATCCACGGTATCCAACCTAATAAACGCAACAAGTACCACCTCAAATTGCTTCACTTTAAACTCTGTCCAGAGACGTAAAATTGATGAAGTTTACAGTCAACAATATTTATACACCTTTTCCATATTTGGGAGCTACTCTCTTCCCTGATCCAGCGTCTGGTCCTTTTTCTAGCCATGACATCATCTCCCCAGACAATAACTTGGATCCACCTGCATACCATATTTCAGGCTCAGGGAAAAAAAAAAACAACAACAAAAAAAACTAGTTGGAATATTAACTAAAATTGGCCTACTAGCTATCTACAAAACGGAGACACCCCCTCCCCCCAACTCTTCATCTGCTCTATGCCAGCCTTTAGGTTCATGATTAGTCAACAATTTGTTTGGCTTATATGTTAACTCTCTTTTCAGCCACCAGGTTCCAGATGTTAGCATGATGCCAACCAGACTTCCTTGGACAGTCAACCCCACCAATGTGTCCTGGTGCTTCGATTCCCCAGAACTCCACCCCACTAGGGAAAGAGAGAGACAGGCTGGGAGTATGGATCGACCTGTCAGTGCCCATATTCATTGGAGAAGCAATTATAGAAGCCAGACCTTCCACCTTCTGCTTCCCACAATGACCTTGGGCCCATCCTTCCATAGGGTTAAAGAATAGGAAAGCTATCAGGGGATGGGATATGGAGTTTTGGTGGTGGGAAATGTATGGAATTGTACCCCTTTTATCCTATGGTTTTGTCAGTGTTTCCTTTTTTATAAATAATAAAAAAGTTTAAATAAAATAATAATATAATGAAATGTCAGGTAAGGTTCAGGAGATAAAAAAAAAAAAAAAGTAGAACCCTTGGGCACTGTTTAGGGAAACGTAACATAGTCTGGCCACTATGGAAATAGTATGGAAGTTCTTCAAAGTTTTAAAGTAGGACTACTAAATGATCCAGCAGTTACATTTCTGTGTATATATGAAAATAATTGAAAGAATAATAGAGGTTTGTACAACTATATTCATAGCAGTATTGTTTATAATAGTCAAAAGTTGGGAATCACTCAAGTGGTCATTGGTTAAATGATGGGATGAACAAAACTGGTATAAATATGGAATATTAGTCTTTATTCTGAAGGCTATTCTGATGCATACTGCACTATAGAATGATAACTACTGAGGACAGTAGTTTCAGTGAAATAAGCCAGTCAGAAAAAGAGAAATACTATGTGATTTTTCTTACATGAGGTACACAAGATATTTAAATTCATAGACAGCGACTAAATCTAGAATGCCAGGAGTTGGGGAGGGGAAAATAGAGTTGCTATGACATTGTATTTTTCAAAATGAACTACTGAAATGTAAATCTTAACATTATAAAGATGATGAATTTTATATTAAATACATTTTCCACAATTCAGAATAAAAGGGCAGGGTTGAAAGGTGGTTAAATCTGGATATATATGTATTTGCCAGTCTTTTCCACCTCTAATTTTGACTGGATGGTTTTTGGAGCTACTGATACTCAGATTACTTCTGCAGTAAGGAGAATAGTAGATTAGTCACAGGCACTATGGGGATGTTATGACTGGATACAAAATAGATATATTTAGCACAGTACTTGGCCTACAATAAACAATCAATATCATTGCCTCTGAATCATAGCAGTAGGCACAGTCAATGCAATGCAGAGTAGGTACTAAGAGAGGAAAACTTCCCTGTGATCTTTCAATAGGACAAATGAAGCTGCATTTCATGCCTTGGTGGATTTAACATGGCCTAAGGTTTACCTTTCAGCCCTGGTAATTCAGGAAGCAGATACTCAGCACCCACATAAGAGAGAGACTACATGGATAGGGCACAGTGACTAGAGTATAAAACTAGAGTGCCTATGTATTAATAGCTACTCTATTTATTAATAGGTGGGCATGCTGAATAAAACTATAAATTCTTTAATAATAAATACATATTCATATTTTTTTAAAGATTTTACTTATTTATTAATGAGAAAGGAGGAGGAGAGAAAGGCACAGATGTCCTGATTGAGTTAATTTTCTGGTACTGAATGGATCATCCTAACAGAGAATGTCACTCACACACATGCATACACTCATTGAATTATTATGGATAAAATAATGAACAGAACCAAAATAGTACCAAGATCATCATCAGAGCTTACTCCTTCTGGCTGTATGGAAGAAGAATAAGAGAGGGGAAAGAATCACTTGGTAATTATTTACTAAGTCTCAGGAATAGAATTTAGTGGTCTAACATTCACTATTAAGTATATTCCTTTCAAAAATTCCGTAATAGCTATTACAATCCCATTTAGCAGACTAAAGTTCAGAAAAAATCAGGTACTTATGAAAAACTGGCAAGTCCAGATATAAACCCTGGTCGATCTGACCCCAAAGTCACTCATAAATAACTCATCTAAACTCTTTTTTCAAGAGTCCCAACACCTTTATCAATGCTCAAAGACTTTAACATCTTCAGAACATAATTGTTATCATCTCCTTGTAAATCCTATAAAAATGGAAGCTGTCCTATTCCTCTTATTTCATTTTGCCTCATATCAAACATAGAAATCTTATCAATACAGAAATGTTGATAAGACCAAGACGAAGCTATAAAAGAAGGCCTTTCAAGCTTGACTTTGGCATATCTCTGAAAGCAGACAAATAATGAGGCACAAAGTGATGCTTATTAATTTATACAGGGTCAAAAATGGTAATGAGACTTGTCTGATGTTCTCCTCACAGAAAATGCTGAAATCAATACTACTAAGCTCTTGGTCTCATGCATGTTACAACTTGGAAGGCCAGCATCCAGTTGAAATGTATCCTCATTTCACCTAGGAATTTTCAGTCACATGAACTCAATGGAGGGCAAGGAAAACTGGTGACATCATTGCCTTATAGAGGTAGGGAGGGGCATGTTGAAAAATCTGCATTTAGGAATTAAAAGGGGGCTTCCTTATTTATTTATTTATTTAGCCTCCAGAGTTATCGTTGGAGCTTGGTGCCAACACAACAAATCCACTGCTCCTAGCAACCTTTTTTTTCCCAGTTTTACTGGATAAGACAGAGAGAAATTGAGAGGGGAAGACAGAAAGGAGGAGAGAAAGATAGACAACTGCTTATCTGATTCACTGTTTGTGAAGTGACCTCCCTGCGGGTGGGGAGCCAGAGGATCCTTGAGAGGGTCCTTGCGTTTTGTACTGTGTGTGCCTATCCAGGTGCATCTCCACACAGTCCCCTTAATTATTTATTTACTTATTTATTTCGAAGACAAAGAAACTGAGAGGCAAAGGACAGTAGAGAGGGAGAAAGAGACACTTGCAGCACAGCTTCATCACTTGTGAAGCCTCTCCCATACACATGGGGACTAGGCTTGACCCTAGGTCCTTGTGAATGGTAACATGTGCTCAACCATGTACCACCTTCTGGCCCTGGGACTACCCTTTTAGAAAGTTACATTGCAATCTGGGAACTAGTAAATGGATATATTTTTCCTTATTTACATATGGTCAATGATGATGTTATATAACACTATCTTTCTCAATAGGTAGAAGCAGGAAGGAATTAAAATAGCCGGTTTTATTTTTTAATAATAGTCTGCCCACTACTGTCATTTGTTATGAAATCCCTTTAAAAATTTTTTTGAAATTATTTTACTGGGGGAAATAATGTTTACAGAACAGGTGTTAACACATGGGTACAGTTTCCCATCTACACACCAATTCTGCCAGCTACCCAAGCCTCTATTCATCATTACATTTCCCCACACTATTCTCCTAGTCCAGAGTCCTTTGCTTTGCTGCAACACACCATAGTCAGTCCTTTCCACTGTGGTGATTTAATAGGAAATTTGCTAAATTGTGTGTGTGTGTGTGTGTGTGTGTGTGTGTGTGTGTGTGTGTGTGTGTGTGTGTGTATGTTTTAAAGCATTCTATGCTTATCTAGTTGTAGAGTTCACCCCTAGCTGAGAAGAATGATGCCCATGGCAGGGTTTTGATAAAGACGAATCTACAACATTCCGTTATCTGTCAGATGGCCTTGTATACAGATTCCTCACAGGCACTTGTCCGACTCATGAGAAGTGGCACTCATGTTTGAATACCAGAATCTATAACTATCATAAGTGATAAGAGAAATAATAGTCCCCTTTGTCCCAAAGTTTAACTTATATATCCCTGCAATTTATTATGAGGGTTAAGATACTACCTATATTAATATAATTGTGGAATTATACAGACAGATAAATCCCACTTATCTTTTAGTTTTTCCCCAGTATATTAAATCACTGCTATATTCTATTTTTGGAGAGTTTAACAACTGTGTTGGAGAAAGGACATCAAATGATGCTTAGAAATGTGATACACATTTTCATTTCACACTCCATCAGTCTTTACAACTGTAGCTCAATGAAATGTAAGAGAGAGCTTGGCAAACAGCCATATTTACCAATGTATAAAATAGGGGTCAGGTTACTTTTTTTTTAGAAAGAAAAAAATGTTTAATTTTCACTCCATATGACTAAAGCAGATACTCAGCCAGCTCTCTACAAAAGGCATCATAACCACATACACTGACATGCTTAGTGTCTGTTCCACTGTAGGGTTTTAGTGTATTATACAGTTTTATAAAGCGAAGAAACATCTTTTTTTTCTCACTCTTTTCCACTACGGATCTACTAACACAGAATTATACTGGATCAGGTCATCTTCCTTTTAAATCTTCCACCTGAAAATAATGGCGTTTGCCCTTTGCATCTAGCCTAAAAGCAGAAACAGCTCATGCCCCTTTGTAGACAGAGAAGCAAAGCTCTAGGCATTGGCAAAAACACACCTTTCTAATTCTGATTTCGATCTGTCAGAAAGGATTAAAACCTCATGCATACATAAAAAGGAGACTGTAAATGATAATAGAAACATAGAAATACGAAGGAATGAAATCACTGAGCTTCTCTCACTGCTGCTACACTAGCAGGGTCGAGAGGAAAGCAGCCTTTACTCACCTCTGTTAGACCCGAGACTTCCCCTTTTGCTAAAGGTCTGCTGATGGATGGTGAGTATATTTTAGTTTCAGACACTGGTCGCCCTTTCATAAAATGTTTCCCTGATTCATAAATGTCCACTTCCACCATTTTCCCCATGAATGGGGGATTCTTTGGCACCAAAACCTAAAAGCAAAATGCAGAAGTTTAATTGTTTAAACAGACTATATTTTAGAGCTATAGAATTATTGCAGAGGCAGTACAGTGTTCCCTATACTTTACACTCAGTTTCCCTATTACCAGCACCTTCCATTAGGATAATACATTTGTCACGATGAGTGAACCAACACTGATAAATTACTATCAACAAAAAGAATTAACTTGATTCAGATTGCTTCAGCTGTCCTCTATTTTTTTCCCCCCTGCTCTGGGATTTAATCTCAAGTAGAATCTATCATATAGCTCAGGGGGCTGGGATGCTCTAGGAAAGGAAGTTATTTCTGCGAGGAGCTCCTTCTCTACAGACTTGCTCTTTCACTACAGGAGGCTTGTTCTCCTCAATCTTGTAGAAGGCAGACCTGGGAAATCCCCCAGCAAAATCAGCTAGTCACTTCTGGACAGGTCTTTGATAGTTTGCTTCTTGCTGTCCCATGCAACAAAGTAAACCAAGACAATACTGAAGAAAGTCTTATCCTTTTAATACCTTCCAAGTTAGCTGCTGGAGAGTGACAGTGTGAACAGACACTTCAAATAGCTTCCTACATGTTCATACCCATGTGCATGAGTATTTGTTTTGGGAGAAGAGGAAGAACATTTAAAAACAACCTTCTCAATAGCCAAAACTCTGGTGTTTGGAGCTAAATGACTCATATAATGATTGCACTCATTTCTCCCACTCTGTTAGAAAATGCATGCATTTGTTAGTTCCACCTTCACACAGAATCACTACTCTTCGGGCACTTTGGCTACTTTGCAGGGAACTGTCATGTGGTTTCTTTCCACAAGAGATGTCTGATAAAAGTCCTTTTTTTGCCTTGAGTAACTGTTTCCTTTCCTTTGGGACTTATAGGTATTCTGTATGTATTATGTCTCCCTTACACTTCTATTTTAGTACTATAGCTACTTGCCAGTCTTTTCAAGTTAGGATCCAAAATAAATAGACTAATTCTAATTTAGCTATACTTTAACATCTAGATACAATCTTCACTTCTGGAACTTATCGCATTTAGAAATATAATTTTGATTAATTCTTTGATATTCTTAGCTTAGACAAAAAAAAAAGTCAGATGAGAGAAATTCCACAGTCAATTTCTCAGAGAGGAAAAAATTAGATGGTGGTCTTTCTGAGTTTGATGTTTTATGACCATTGAGAACACTGTTTCATCAAAGTCTAGGAATAAGGTCACCTGGGTGGTGAATTACTCACGGCAAGCAAACGAACTAAAAGAGCTTTAGCATCAGGATACGAAAGTCCTTTTAAATCAGTTTTTGTAAAACAAGAAAATCTCCAGAGTAAACTATCCTTGAGAGATTTGGTGCTATTCTGGGGAAAAATAACTTGCCTTGATCTGCTGCCTTGATCTGAATGAAGGGCTCAGTGTTTTTCCCCCTCCGGTTTTAATAATTGGAAAAACTCTGACTGCTCTAAATTGGAGGAAACAGCTAATGAGGCATGCCATTGCCTTTAAAACGAAGGGGGTGGGGGGAAGTTCCCTGCTGAGGCTAAAACCCAGATGGCAGGAGAAAGGAGAAGGAAGAGGCAACCAAAATATAATCAAGCTCCTCCCCAGGGCAGAGCAGAATGCTGGCCTGAATAAGAAAATGGTTCTCTGGAGTCAATAATGAGATTTAAAAAAAGAAATTGGGGAAGACTCAGCTCAAATGTGCACTATTGAGATCCTTCCTCCACTGCAAAGTCTACTGGGCACTGAATAAGGTGTGTTTAACCTGAGTGTTGAAAAGTTCCCTCTGGAACTGAGAGGTGTGGCACCTGGTTGAGTGCACATGTTATCCTGTACAAAAGCCAGGGTTCAAGCCCCCAGCCCCCACCCAGGGAGAAAGTTTCATGAGCAGTGAAGTAGTGCTGCTAGTGTTTCACTTTTTCTCTCCTTCCCCCCAACCCCACCTCACTTTCCCTCTGCCTAGCAAATAAAATAAATGTTCTTTGTTTTGTTTTAATTCCCGCCATGTTTCCTGAGGAATCTAGTGCCTACACTGAGATTATTCCATGTAGGACATGAATGCTGGAATCATCCTTGGCTATTGATTCCCAGATTTCGAACATGGGCAGTATATTTTCCATGCCAATCCCATATCTGACCGGCCATATCAGCCATTAGAATTCCTTCAAGATCAAACTCCAGTCAAGGTCATAGAAAAACAGTGTTCACTTCTCATCTGATGAGAAAAGAACAAAGATTTAAGAAAACCATGTGAAATTAGAAAAGTTAATACAAATATATCATATTAATAATATAAAGACAGAGAGCTCGCTCACCAGGAAAGACATCTGTTTTGCCCCTCATGCAGCCCAGGTGTGATACCCGGCAGAATACAGAAGAAGCCATGGCATCAGAGGAAGCTCTGGTGCAGTAGCCTCTCTCCTCTCTGTCTCTCTAATTGAATGAAAAAGACAGACTGGAGTGGTGAAACCCCAGCTTTGCCCCCATCTCTCAAATGAATATGATTCAGGAATGACTCATGAAAAAAACCTTATACCCTTGAGGGAAACCCCCTCCCAAGGGTATAGGATATCTCCTCTGTGCCCCTTCCTATTCATGCATGGTCAGTGCTTCTGAGGAAGGCACTTTCTTTTCTTTGGTCACCTTTAATTGTTTTTCCACTTGAGGAAGTGGAACCCTAAATGTGACAGAAGTCTCTGAGATTGCCAGGCAAGGTCAACTAGGGAAAGAAGTCTAGTAAGTGGGGTTTCAAATAGGAAGGGGCAGCATTTCTGGGAGAAGCTACCAGACTGTACAGCTTTTTTGGCCTCAAAGTGAACACTCAAGGTAAAATTGACTTGATTCTCATATTGGTCTTCAAAACTGTCTACACAATTTGAGAAGAGGCCAAGAAATAGATGCTTTTCCCTTTGCTCACAGCATTTTTTATCAAGGTGGAATGTGTAAGGAAAAAAAAAAAGTACTTAGATAAACCTCACTAGTCAGCCGAACAAAAATCCATCTGAGAGCTGGGACAGGGTGAGGAAATCCCTGCCCTTCCACCCAGAGGTCACTCATGCAGACATCCTTCCTGTCCCCTGCACAGGACTTTCCCCTTGTCTTTGCCAGGCTGTGGGAATTTTGGTGCTGATAACTGCTTGCTACCATATTCCAAAAAGCCTAAGGCTGGTTCTTTCAAAAAATAATGAGGACTGAAACACAATTATTCCTTTGTATAAAATGTTCTGTCAACTAATCCACAAAGATAAGCTATACATTTTAGCCTGGCTGGCTAGTTGTCATACAATAGCTTTGCTGAAATAAGATTCTACAACTCTCACCACCCCCACTCCTTTTAAGTCCTTTTTGCTTAAACTGATTTATTTTCAGAGCACTTTCTCATCTTGGGGAAAACTGAAGAATACAGTGTGTCTCTTACCTGCTCATAAAATCGATTGTGTGCAACATAAAACTTGGAATCAAAAGATTCTTCTGTTACTAACACTTGTTGTCGTTCACCTATCTGTAAAGGGAAGGAAATATATATATATGGAAATTTTATAAGAATAAAAAAAAAGTCATTACAAAGTGAGATTCTAGATTGCTAGTTACTTAATAGCTAATACAAATTTACCATTGATTCAAATTTCCTAAAATGCATTACAACTATGGAATAATATGAAATTAACACAGTTAATAGAAGTTAGTAGAAGCTTATTTTCTTACACAACTATGAAACAAAATTTGATCTTATTTCCTCCTTCAACGTAAGATAATTAAGGCTTGTAAGATGTATAAAAATCTTCTAAACATCACTTTGTTTCTTGAAACACAGTTGCAAAACAAGCCAGAACAAGCTGCTTCTAATCCAAATTCATGAAAATATTTTGGCAATACAAAAGAGCAGTAATAAACACTAATTCAACTTATGAGAAATGAAACACTAAAGAAAAAGCCTCAAAAACTAGTCACTAGGTCCTTGCAACTAAACAATCGCATGCTGTGTTAAGATTCTGAAATTAGGGGGGCCAGGCAGAGGCGCACCTGGCTGAGTACACACACTACAGGGCACAAAGATCCAGGTTCAAGCCCCTGGTCTCCACCTGCAGGGGGAAAGTTTCACGAATGGTGAAGCAGGTTGGTGTCTCTCTGTCTCTCTCCCTTTCTACCTCCCCCTCTCCTCTCAATTTCTCTCTGTCTTTACACAATAATACATATATAAAAATAGGATTAAAAAAGACTCTGAAATTACTAATTCACACAGCTATTTAGTCATTAAATACATTTTCTCTGTCATAAGCAAGCAGCTTCTTTATGGCAGCCATGAGCCCAAGTTCATTTTTTTACAGAAAAAGACAGAAAAAAACATGAGACTATTAATTCCCTATAGAACCAATCTACATTTATGATCTAAGTTTACATTTTAATAGCCAAGAACTTAATCCAGCCAAAGTACTGGTTAAAGAAATGTGACTATACTGAAGAAGAAAAAAAAAATTGACCATTTCCAAGCTTATTTTTCTGTGAACTATAACACAGTCAAAGTATCAATTACTATTTTTTACAAGGTTGTCAAAATGGCTGATGTAGCAAAAACAGCTCTATTCAATGACTGTGCCCAGAATAAATTTTGCCATTGCTACTTGATAAATACAACCCTCCAAATTAAAGTACACTAGCAAGACTTACAAAGCAATCCCTATTCTCATATGTAGGGACTTGTCACCATGCTCAGGCAGTTACCATTGAGAAAACATAAACACAGCTGCACTAAATAGACCACCTAACAATTAAAAAGAAAACCAAACCCCTCTCCATCATACAACGACAATATTGAAAGGCACCATAATCTACTATCCAGTTTACTATCATTCTAAATGTAGGTTTGCTAAGGTTGTTAAGGTCTCAGAGATGAAATTTATCAGAGACTTATTTTACTCCCTAAGAATTAATAAAAATCCATGCTACATTAATATTTTTTAAAAGTAAGTAGTAAAAAAGGGGGAAAGTTTTCACAACTTTTAAGCTGGACTTCAGTGGCTCTGCTTATTAAAAAAAGACTGATGAATACTGAGTTTTGTTGAAGTATATTCTTCTGGAGCAAAACTAAGAATGTTTGCACACATTTCACTGTGTGAGTTGCTTAACTTAGGATAAGTATCTGTCAATGGTTCTTAAGGAAATCTGCAATTACACTTCATGTAACATTAAATTTCAGGAAATTAATCTAACAATATGAGATCGTAGAGTCTCTGAGAACATTATGCTGCCTTCCCCTCTTGTAAGAATTTATGTGGATAGAGTCATTGTGTGTGAATTGCTTTATTTTGTCCAAAGATAATAATAGTGATAGGAACCTATACACATAGAGAACCATCATATTTATATTCAGAGGGATGGGTTTTTGGTCTGTCATCAGAGAACCATTTGTTGGTGAATATTCTTTTCCGAAGGGATTTGGGAGAACTGCTTTTTTTTTTTTTTTTTTTTTGCCTCCAGGGTTATCACTGGAGCTTGATGCTGGCATTATGAATCCACTGCTGCTGGTGGCCATTTTTACCATTTTATTAAATAGAACAGAAAGAAATTGAGAGGGGAGGGGGAGTAGGGAGCGAGCAAGAGAGAGAAAGATAGCCACCTGCAGACCTGCTATGCTGCTTGTGAAGTGTCCCCCCTGCAGGTGAGGAGCTGGGGGCTTGAACCTAGATCCTTGTGCCAGTCCTTGCACTTAAAATTATGTGCGCTTAACCAGGTGCGCCACCAACTGGCCCTCAGGAGAACTATATATAAATCATAAATGAAGTAATATATAGTAGCTAATTAACCTCTCCAACCACCCTTTAGGTCCCTCAGCTATAAACCCTGTCTTACTGGTGAGGTTCGTAAAGTTTCCCAGTGGCGGGCAAAGAGGTTCATAAGAAATTAAGACTTGGGAGTCGGGCGGTAGCACTGCGGGTTAAACGCAGGTGGCGCCAAGGGCAAGGACTGGCGTAAGGATCCTGGTTCGAGCCCCTAGCTCCCCACCTGCAGGGGAGTCACTTCACAGGTGGTGAAGCAGGTCTGTAGGTGTATATATTTCTCTCCCCATCTCTATCTTCCCCTCCTCTCTCCATTTCTCTCTGTCCTATCCAACAACAATGACATCAATAACAACAACAGTAAAACAAGGGCAACAAAAGAGAATAAATAAAAAAATATTAAAATTTTAAAAAAGAGAAATTAAGACTTAGGGGGCATGCAGTGGCACACCTGGTTAAATAAGCACATTAACATGCACAAGAATCTGGGTTTGAACCACTACTCCCCACTTGCAGGGGAAATGCTTCACTAGCAGTGAAACAGGTCTGCAGATGGCTATCTTTCTCTCTCATTCTCTGTCTCTCCCTCTTCTCTCAATTTCTCCACCCTAGCCAATAAAGCAGAAAGAAAAAAAGAGCTGCCAAGAGTGGTAGATTCATAGTGCTGGCACTGAGCCCCAGGAATAACCCCGGTGGGGAGGGGGAAAGGAATATATATATGAAATAATTAAGACTTGTATCAAAAGCAGTTTCAACCTATCTGTGCCCCCCTTAAAAATATAAAATATAGGGGTTGGGGGGTAGTGCAGTGGGTTAAGAGCACATGGCGCTAAGTTTAAGGACTGGCACAAGGCTCTTTGTTTGAGCCCCTGACTCCTTACCTACATGGGGGGGAGGTTGCTTCACAGATGGTGAAGCAGAGGTCTGCAGGTGCCTATCTTTCTACCCCCCTCTTAATTTCTCTCTGCCCTACCCAACAACAATGACAGCAATAACAATAATAATAACAACAAGGGCAACACAAGGGGAAAAAAATAGCCTCCAGGAGCAGTGGATTCATAGTGCTGGCACCAAGCCCCAGAGATAACCCTCGAGGCAATAAATAAATAAATAAATAAATAAAATATATATTTTTCTCAACAGTGTTAAGGTATTAGGGACTGAACTCAGGACCTTCTAAGTACAAAAACATGTGTTCTACTGCTAAGTTACAAAGTTTGACTTTCAGGACACTTGTCAGGTACCTGCTTTAGTAAGTTAAGCACACATGTTAACAAATATCATCAGGGAAGATAGTTTTGATTAGGATGCACAGAATGCCATTTAGTCCATTGTAACCTTACTGTGAAATAGATGTGCTATTTGACTGAATAATGAAAGAATGAGCAAGGTAGCTAATATGGTGAGGTGCCTACTTTGCCTGGAGGAAGCTTTGGTACCTAGTCTTTCCTTCCCTCCCTCCCACTTCTCTATCAGAAAAAGTCAGGCTGGAGAGATGAAGCTCCAGCAATGGATGGACAGAGGGAGTCTCCGTTTCTCTCTCTCTCTCTCTCTCTCTCTCTCTCTCTCACACACACACACACACACACACACAAATAGGCATGTAAAAACTGCTTCTTTATTAACACACATGGGTTACATAAGTCAGGGAAAGAGCAGCCCTTCCTCACCCTCTATTCCAGTCCCCATCATGGTCTCCTATAATTGCGGGGAAATGTGAAAGAATGTATGTGAATGAAATGTGAAAGAATGTATAAATATAAAACCTGAAAGAAAAAGTGGTAAAATTTTCTAGATTTTGCTGAAGACATATATATTTGTTGTTGTTAACCCACAAAGGCATTAGACAGGTACAGTAGTCCAAAGCAGTCTCAAAAATATCAGTCCAAAGAGATGTTTACCTATATGAATATCAGCTTAATTTGTAATAGCCCAAAGTAGGAAGCAACCCAGATGTCTGACAGATGAGTGACAAAGACATTTGTGGTATATACAAACAATGGAATGCTACTCAGCGGTTAAAAAGGATAAGGTCATCTTTACCTCATCTTGAAACTTGAAGGAATCATGTTAAATGAGGTAAGTCAAAAGGAGAGGGCCAATTACTGGACAATTTCATACGTGGAACAACTTCATAAGTGGAACTTAAGAAACAAGGACAGAAAGGGAAAACACAAAGCAAAACTGGGAAGTTTGTGGAAGAACTACAAAGAGCTAAGAACTCTAAAGAAGGAAGACGGGGAGAGGATTTGGAGCATGATTGGTGCATGATGGTGGAAAAGGATGTAAGCTGGAGATGAGGATATTCTGCAGGTAGCTATTACAGGTTGGTGAGAAATTGCCCCCATTTGTCAACATCTGTACTGTAGACATTAGTCAAGCCCTGGTAAAATGATTAAAAGAAGAAAGAGAGAGAGAGAAATGGGAGAATCTAAGGGGGAGGAGCTGAGCAATTTCTGATTTCACAGACAGAAACCTAAAATTCAGAAAGATGTGGTGGTTTGCTCAGCACCAGTGGCAGAGACAAGAAAAGGGAGCCTTGGAACCATTCCCACTACTTGATGTCTCCTAGTTAATTGCTCGCTGTAGAAAATGTACACCACAGATCTAATTCTGCAGGACATGGCTTTTCTTTGAGTAGAGAAACATCTGTGGCAAACAAAAGGCAATGATTTTAGCTTCAATTTTGGGATAAATGTTTTCAGTATGTTACATAATCGGCTAGCTGTATTATTTGTGTCACATCTATGCTTAAAATTTCCCAAGTGCCTGCAGTTGTGAGTAACATCAGTTCTAGCCATATGGCCAGATAACACATATAAAACACACACTGGCACTAACAAAGCAGTGGTTTCCAACTGAATGAATGCTCATTCAAAAACATGCTTTTTCTGTGTTGGTCCTAAAAGCAAACAATATTCTTAATGAATATATAAGGACATAAAGAAATTTTAGATGGTTTCACACAATGGCAAATTCAAATAAAAGCATTTGGTCTTAACCCAGCAAGAAAGGTTACTTTCAGTTTTATATAAAAAGACTTTCTAGTAATATTTTCTGGTCTAATTGTCTTAAAAAAAAGAAAAGAAAAAAAAGGGCCAAGAGATTTAACCACACGTATCAAAAGCTTTCATAATTATTTATAATCATGTTCCATAATAAACTTGAATTTTATCTCTGTTTACCCTATAAGATATTTTGACAGTCTACTTCTGTAGCTAAGTTTTTTTTTATTGTAGATAATAAAACACAATTTTTCTAGCTGACTGATTTCTGAATGCATGACTCTGGGAAATGTCAAATGTCTTTCTTTAGCTCCAGTCAAATTACTTTTTTTTTCCTTTTCCTAAGCTGCCTGGAACATGTTAAACACAAGGCTGTGACCTTAAACTCTGAAATAATATTTTTAGTGTCTGTGCAAAAGCCTGCCCTCACATACACCTTTAGATTAATTACTGCAGTGTAAAGTTGCCAGTGAACCACTGTAATTACACTTGGAGAAAAGTATGGTCTTGTTCTTTCCTAGCTAATGAAAATGATAACCTTTCCATTTTGATTCATCATTCACAACAGGCAAAGCATGCGATGCTGGGTCTCCAGGGTATACAGTAATTTTCCTGACTGTTTATGCACACTTCTGTTTTCTGGCCTTGCAGAAGCTGAAATTAAAGAACCAGTCATACTTACGCAACAACAACGACAAAAAAAAAAAAGTCAATGGCAATAAAAGCAATAGCATTAAAATTTAATATCATCCTTATTCCACAACGCCTCTCCACAATGAAATAGGACCATGACACAGTGAGTCAGAAATGACGACAGTGTAGAAAATAAATAATGATGGCCCCAAGTCCATCATATTCAAAATGTGTGCTACTGGTCTACTTAAAAAAATTCTTAAAAGGTACTGGACAATTTATTCTCAATGGAGTTAGAGTTGTATCTGGTTTTTTAAACAATGAGTTTGTATAATATACACACAACATTAAAAAAGGACTTTATATGATATGTTATGTTAGTGGTGAATTACTGAATTAGTCTACATCTATACCCTACAGTATAATGATCAGTGGCCACATGTTGAACATCTGAAATGTAGAAAATCTAAATTGAGATTGCTGTTTTCAAAAACTTAACATGAATGAAAAAATATAAATGATTTCATTAATTTTAGATTAATGTTTTTTATATATTGAGCTAAATAAAATATACATGAAATTCAATTTCACTTATTTTATTTTTTAAAGATAAATGCATATCTATTTATTTATGAGAGAGGAGAAGAAAGAACTAGGCCATATGCAATATGCAATGTGGAAACAGAACTTAGGACTTCATATACATGAAAATGCAAGCCTTAATTGACTGCTCTACCTCCCAGGACGCTATCTAGTTGCTTTTAATATTTTCTCTTCATCACTGTCCTTTGCCACTTACTAAACTATGAAAAATATTGAGAGGGAAGATGACATGTGGGAGAACATCCAGGAAAGATATCTCAGAATGCCAGGCCTCTACTAGCTATAGGCTTGTTTAAACACACGGCCTAATTATTCTGCATGGCCAGCAAAGAGCTATAGCTGCTCAAACAGGGATAGGTGTCAAAGGAGCCATAACTCGAGGTGCCAAAGCGTGAACTGGTGCCTGATGTGAATGAGGGGGTATATAATTTTCTGGCCATTGCACAATTCCACCTATTTAAAACAAACAAACAAACAAACAAACAAACAAAGAAAGAAAAACAGTGTTGTCATGATTGCTCAACAATTTGTTTGGCTTCATATGTTAACTTTCTTTTCAGTCACCAGGTTCCAGATGCCATCAGGATGCTGGCCAGGCTTCCCTGGATTGAAGACCCCACCAATGTGTCCTGGAGCTCACCTTCCCCAGAGACACACCCTACTAGGGAAAGAGAGAGGCAGACTGGGAGTATGGACCCACCAGTCAACGCCCATGTTCAGCGGGTAAGCAATTACAGAAGCCAGACCTTCTACCTTCTGCAACCCACAATGACCCTGGGTCCATGCTCCCAGAGGGATGGAGAATGGGAAAGCTATCAGGGGAGGGGGTGGGATATGGAGATTGGGCGGTGGGAATTGTGTGGAGTTGTACCCCTCCTACCCTATGGTTTTGTTAATTAATCCTTTCTTAAAAAAAAAGAAAAACAGTGTTGTCATCAGAAGATTTAAGATAACTTCTGTAGTTAATGCTATATTTATTTATTTATGCTATATTTCTACTGAACAGATTGTGCTGACATCATCCTGCATTAATAAAACATAAAATATAAAAACCTATGTATTAACATTTTGATAGTAATCTCCCTTGTCAATATTTTATAAAACACTATACTTGGTCAGTTGATTAAAAAAAAAAACAACTCACAACAAATTTCCTTAATTACAAGAATCATGTAAATAGATGGCTTTAATTTTAGGAAAGAATGTATATAGTCTATACATTAGAAATCAAAAATTTCAAATTGCTAAATTTGTTTTTGATTTTAAATTTTTTTCTTGCTTTCATGTTCTCTGGGTGAACTTCACATCCTCAAAAGCTAAGGCATGAATCAATTTGCTTCTTGATTTTAGTGAAGTCCAGGCAACCAAGAAGAGGCAGATTAAAAAACCTGTCATTTCTAATTTTACATGAGTGCAAAGGCCACCATATAAAGAACAAAATTTAGTCTTGAAAAAGCAAAAATGGATCAATCTCAAGTGTCCAAAAAAACAAATGTCCAGAAGTACATATTGCCTTTAGTAAGATAAGCCTTCCATTATCAACTCTGTTACCAAAGAACTCAGCATAGATGTGAGCAATAAATACCATGTGCAGTACACCCCACCATCTTTCAACCATTTGCCAGTCAAGACAGAGGCAAAGGAAAACAGAACAGATTAAGCAGAAATCAAAGGCAGCCAAGCTCTAATGGTGTCTAATTAGCATAACAAAAGACACTGCCACAATCTTTCAGCAGTGGGCAATACATCTCATTAAAGAAGACTGAATAACAATTAATTCTCTCCTGCTCCCCAACCCCCACACTAGCTGGCAAAGCTCTGAGGGGCCCCTGAGAGTTCAGTTCCCAAGCTTCTGTTTTATTGCCCACACATTCAGGCTTCGGAGGAAAGTGTTACTGTGCACCTGCACCTCAATGCATCATTCCCATTTCCTCTCCTACTGTGAAAATGTAGCTTCTCCAAGCACAAAATGTAGCTTCTCCAAGTCCTGCTGCTATGCAGTTTATAGGTGTATGATGTTGAGGAGTGACAATGATGACCTAAAAACATGAATACTAGTTCCTCGTAAAATCACTTGATATTAAAACCTCAGATCTATTTTTCTCTCTGCACCTATTTTATCTTTTACTATTACCTCACTGTCTCATAGTTAATGAAGTTGATTGAAATTCTATCAAATTTTACTGCAATCAATGGCTGTCGCTTGTGTGAGCACATACACTTGAGTACACACACACACACACACACACACACACACACACACACACACACACACACACACACACACACACACTCACTCATTTAGATCTACTCATTTTCTCCCTTCCTTCCTTGGCAGAACAGTAGAGAAGGAGGGGGGAAGCAAGGAACACAGAAGGGGGAGGGGGAGAACATAGCACAGAAACATCCACTGGTGCTCTGTGCACTATGCTTGAAGTTGGGCGGTACGAACAGCAAAGCCGATGCACTTTCACGTGAGCTATCTCCCCACCTCATTCTTTAGCTCAGGACAAATACCTCTGCTTTGCATCATGATTTTGAAATCCACATGTCTATGTAGAATTCACAAATATACATATTTTAATATTCCCCCCTCCTGCTAATCTGATTATTCGGATGGGCTCCAGAAAACTCTGGAAGGATAGGGAGACATTTCCCTTCCTCCTTGACAATGTTCAGTAGTCCACACTGCGCACATACAGAGGAAAAGGAGGCTCCACAGACAGAGGCTGTGCTAGCAGCAGCAGTGCTGTGCCACATGTGTGACCAAGGTCTGACCCTTGCCCAACTGCTTGGCACTAGTCTCATCACCAATGGCCTCTCCTTTCATTTCCAGAGTTAACATATGGTGTGATTAACAACATTTGCCCAAGAAAAGCATAAGTGAAAGAACAGGAGTCACATTTTGGGGATTTGGATAAATCTATTTGAGAGAAATGATTAAAATCATTATGTGGCCTGGATCTTTAGTTGCCTTCAGATTAATAAACTAGTTTTTCGGAGTTGGTACAAGCGCTGGAAATGTTGGAGCATATAGGTAACATAGCCGATGGCAATACTGCTACATTCAGAAGGGTTCATATGTAACTAATTTCCAAATTTTCATTTGCTTTCCATTTACTATTCGCAGCTGTGTGCACTAAACCACACTGATGATGAGTTCACCACGACTATGGGATATCTTGAATCAAGTGATCTAAAGAAAATGTAAATTTTAAGTATAAAATTATCTTGGGACTCCTTCCAATTATTGCCTCAGTGTAGAACTAACTTTGAAAAAGTTCTTTGTTACTTTAAAAAGTTATTTTTGTATGGATGTGAGATGATTTAGAATTTTGACAGTTGTTCAACATCCTCACAAAGTGAAAGGCTGTTGCTGCAGGGGTAGTGGAGCACAGGCCAGCGGAGCACAGGTCAGGAGCCCCTCAGGATTTGTTGCTATTCTTCTTGAGGAATTCTGCCTGGAAAGCAGAGATAACTCTTGTGTACCTTGTTCCAAGCCGTGACTCAAAAGGATTTCAGTGAAGGAAGACAAAACATACTTAATAGGGAGAAAGGAGGAAAATTATCTAATACTGATATATTTCCAATTCACGTTTAGTTGTTATTGGAAAGATGAATTATACCGAAAAAGAAAAAGAAAACCCTAAGCACCTTCCTGTCATTTCTGAAACATGATCCTATGCCTGCATGAAAGAGTTAAGGCTGTATAAATATTTATTAACCTTCCTTCAAAAGGAAAATAAAATTCCCTTTGCATACATGAATTTCAGATTGCTAAGCAAACATGAAGATATGGTAAGGGGTCCATCATCTTAATGAGGATATGTTAATGATGATTTTTTTCTTTAAAGCTTCCTTATATGTGATTAAAATCCAGAGATTTTTGATTTTATATTAAGGCATGCACAGACCCCTAAATAGCTAGTGCTTTTAGAAGCATATGGAGGGGATGACAGGAATATCATCAAGGGCTTAGAGTAGGGCCAAGGTGAAAGATTCATTAAAAGTGATAAATAGAATATGCCTTTCTTAATGTTTTGCAATTGCATATTGAATACAGCAGGCCAGCAACTATGCATTTTACCTGTCTTCATTTGTAAGAGACCTGCCAGATTTTAATTACAGATAAAACAGTTATTTTGAAATAAGAATCTCTTCATTAACATACCAGAGTCAGAATAATAAGCAATTCTCTGTTACTGAATAGTCCAGTGGACAGAGTGAAGTTTAAGTAAGTACTACAGTACCAAAGGATGGCACTATAACAAGGTTAAGTATGTTATTTATTTTGAACAGGTCGATGATACCAATTTTTTAAATTCTATTTATTTATTAATGAGAAACATAGGAGAGAGAGAAAGAACCATACATCACTTTGTTACATGTGCTGCCAGGGACTGAACTCAGGACATCATGCTTGAGAGTCCAATGCTTTATGCACTGTGCCATCTTCCAGACCTCGATGATACCGATTTTTAAGAGAAGTAAATAATATAGATGAAAGTTTATAGGATTCTAAACCCCATAGGATTTGAGGTTTGGTTTCTTTTATTTGTAGCTATATCCCCAGTGTTGAAAACCATGCTTTACTCATAGCATGCCCTCAAAAAAAAAAAAAAATTGTGGAATGAAAGAATCAGCTTTATAAATAACATATAGTATGTTTTTCCTTTATACTATTATTCAATGATACTTTTCAAAAAGTTGTTATAATAGAATCAGATTATAACTGACCTTATGTTCAAAGGACTTAATCTTAGAATACAACCTAAGGGCTGTAGAAAAATTGCATGTTTTTTTTTTCTTCATAAGAGCAGTTATAATAATCTCACTTTATATACATATGTCCCCAAGATTTTTTTTTTTAAGAGAAGTGCTAAGAAAATTGAGAGGAGGGTTCAGAAATCTCCCATAAGCTCCCCTGTTCCCTCATGTATAGTCTCTCCCATTGATATGTCAATGTAGGTTTATTAATTGTCACAGATGTTCCAATCTGGTGAAGGATGCTGATAATAGCTTCTTATCTTTCATTTCCATACTGTTAAATTAATTCAACAAGGAGATCACTGGGCTTGAAGTGGCACTAGTGCCTTGGTGACCTATGTAAGCAAACCAAAAATCTAAGCTGTAAATACCTCAAGTTTATGAATAAATCAACAAGCTAGGGACCAATCACAAATATCCAACTATGCTTTAGTCAATTATATAATTTCCCTTCTTTGCTTCTACCTTTTTTCTATAAAGGCCTTTCCCATTTTCCTGTAAAGAGGATACTCATAACCACTTCCAGTTTGATGTTACCCAAGGTAAAGTGATTTTTTTGCCCAAATAATTTTTTTTCATTATGTCAACTAAGAAATGTTTCACAGAATTGTTGTTGTAAGGAGGAACAGTCTCACATCTCTCTTGTTTTTTTCATGAAACACCCTTGGGGTGATATTGACATTATTCTCATACTATAGATATGGAAATTTAGGATCACGAAGGTGCTCTTAAGCAGTCACATAGTTCATGATGATGAAGCTGAATAATACCTTTTTAAAATCTTCTCATTTTTATTTTTATTTACTATTGGATAGAGACAGAAATTGAGGCAGGGGATAGAGAGATGGAAAGAGACAGAGAGACAGAAAGAGACAGAGAGACACCTGTAGCCCTGCTTCACCACCCGTGAAGCTTTCCCCCTGCAGGTGGGGACAAGGGCCTTGAACCCAAGGCCTTGAGCACTATAATGTGTGCATTTAACCAAGTGCACCACTGCCTGGCCCCTGAATAATATCTTTTTAAAAGAAGTTCTAAAATTTAAACTAATAGTTTTCTACTACTTGGTATATACAGAAAATGTGATAAAGTTAAAATGCTTAGGTGATAGCTAATAAATTAAAACATTCAGTCACAAAACATTGATTTATGATATTTTGAAATGCACAAACATTATTGTGGATAAATTATTATTTCCAACTTTGTTTTCCAAAAAGGTAAGGGGCAAAAAATATGATATGAGTGAAATTAATTATTAAAATATACCCCACCAGCATTTCCTAGGAAATGGAGAAATTGCCCTCTAGAAACTATTTGTCCCTAACGAGGCACCTTCACAAAGTACATGACTTTGTGGTCTTGATGTTAAATAAAACACCAGATTGATAGATGGAGATATCTGACTCATAACAGGCAAATCCAGGGAATGCACTGATCTAGGGCAATTAATTTTACTTTGTTTTATGGTCTCATTTTATTTCTCTTTTCCCTATTGCCAACTCACCTCTGCTATCCTCTCCCCATCTCACGCCCCCAACACAAGTGCTGAATTTTCCTTTCTAAGAAATCTTTGCAAAGTAATTATCTCTCAGAGAAGATAACAGTGTTTTCTTATGCTAAAAGCAGAGAAATTACTTCACATCTAATGAGTATATCACTGGGTCCTAAGTTCAGAGATACAGGTATACCGACAAGTGAGAATATCTAAATTTGTAAAACTAACTGTGACAGAAGTATCATCACAACTTTTAGAATTGAACTACTGCTTGATGAAAACAGTAAGACATGGCAGACTAGAATCCTTTACTAAACTGCTTGCTCTGTTCAGCAATCATTATATTGAACACAGAGTCTATGCAAGCTGGACAGGTTGGTTGATGTGAGCTCTCAGGTATCGTCAAAGTTTTGCTGGAGCCTCAGACAGATGAAAGAATGGACATGCCACCTAGTAAATAAGAACACTGTCATTCCTTAAAAATGTTGCTACTCATATATAAAAATGGGCTGCTAGCAATACTGATATCATCATTATAAATTAAAGATTTATAGTAGTACAGGTGAATAAATAATTGTCTGAAAACCATTTTTTTTCCAGTATAACTTTGAAAACTATCACCTTGGGTGGGGGTAGATAGCATAATGGTTATGCAAAGAGACTCTCATGCCTGAGGCTCCAAAGTCCCAGGTTCAATCCCTCTTACCACCATAAGACAGAGCTGAGTAGTGTCCAGGTAAAATAAATAAATAAATAAAAACTATTACCTTTAAAAACCTTATACCATATATATGTGTGTATACATTTTATACACAAATATATATGATAAAAGTAACATTAAAATAAAATTTGTTTAAAGCTAAAAAATATGCCCCCCATTCATTGTTCGCATTCAAAATCACAGAGGGCATCTCATATTAATAGCACACATACATTTTCTTTTTAAAAAATACTTATTTATCTATTCCCCTTGGTTGCCCTTGTTGTTTTATTGCTGTAGTTATTATTGTTGTTGTTGCTGGATAAGACAGAGAGAAATGGAGAGTGGAGGGGAAGACAGGAGGAGAGAAAGATAGACACCTGCAGACCTGCTTCACCGCCTGTGAAGTGACACCCCTGCAGGTGGGGAGTTGGGGGGCTGGAACCAGGATTCTTATGGCCAGTCCTTGCGCTTAGCACCATGTGCATTTAACCCGCTGCGTTCTTGCCTGACTCCCCACATACACTTTCTAAAGCACAAAAGTGCTTTAGATAAATGGTAAAAGTTTTTCAAAGAAACAATACATGTTGATTCTGTGCAAAAATATGGTATCATGAATGGTCCTTACAGCCCCATCATACAGTTCAGATTGATATTTCAGTATGTAGTTTTATGCCTATTTTCTTTTCTATCTCATCTGACTTTCTCTGAGTCCTTGCCCTGGATCTGATTGCCCAGTGAAGCTCTATATCTTATTTTCTCTTCTGCTCAATACTTGCAACAGTTGCTGCTATCTTAAGACTAGACAAATTATCAAGGAGTGATAAAACTGATTGAGTTCAAGTAAAATTCTAATTTTTGTTTGGACAGACTTTTTTAAGGAGAAACTTTTATTTTACTTTTGTTCTTTATTGGGGGGGGGAAACTAATGGTTTGCAGCCTACAGTAAAATACAGTAGTTTGCACATGTGTAACATTTCTGTTTTCCACATAACAATTCAATCCCCTCTAGGTCCTCCTCTGCTATCATGTTTCAGGACCTGAACCACCCTCTCCACCCCACCCCAGAGTCTTATACTTGGGTGCAATACACCAAACCAAGTCCAAGTTCTGCTCTGTGTTTTATTTTTTCAACTTTTATTATTATTATTATTGATTTAGTAATGATCAAAAAGATTTTGGGATAAGAGGGGTATAATTCCATACAATTCCTACCACCAGAGGGCCATATTCCATCTCCTCCATTGGAAGCTTCCTATTCTTTATCCCTCTGGGATTATGGACCCAGGATCATTATGGGGTGCATAAGGTGGGACATCTGGCTTCTGTGATTGCTTTTCCTCTGGACATAGGCTTTGACAGGTCAATCCAACCCCCCAAGCCAGGACAGACCATTTTCTTTTGCAATCATTAAAATGGGAAAATCTCTCATCTCAGCATTAAAGAATATTAGGTAAATACTACAGGAAAATACAGATTTAAAAGGTCACTTTTCATATTGAGTTATTCAACATTTCTGGTTAGGTGAGTAGATAGACTGTGAGAAAGTATTTTGAGAATACTATCACTTTATGTGTTTTCTCACATCTATGCAATTATCAGATATATCAGTAAATGATGATTCTTATTCTTTAGTTTCCTTATAGAATTAATGTTTGAGTGGATCCACAGGCATCTCTAAGGTAGTATTAAAAAAAAAAAAAGGAAAACAGATTAGATTCAAACCTTACGTAATACCAACCAGGTGTAGATTGTATCAGACACTTTAAATCAAGTCTTTGGGTTAGTAAATTAAGTGTTCCGGTTTTATTCAAAACAAATCCTTTGCCTATGTTCATTTTCAGTAGTTAATGAAGGCAGAAAAGATCTCACAAATTCAAGTTTCTAAACAGAATTAGGTAGATAAATCAAATTTATGGAAAATTCATAATTACCACAAACTAAGTCTGGCTCTTCCTTGTATTTGATCAGAGAGACATACTCTATGAAGCAGTGTGTGTGGTGATGTTCAATTAATCAAAACAATAATTATAATGATACAGAAAAAATTATGCATCATTTTGTAAATCACTAATAAAAACAGAAAAAGATATTTAAAAAAATCTACTCATCATCAAATTAAATCTGTATGTTATGGGGGAAAGGAGAGGCCGGCGTTTGTTTCCCCAGTATTAAAAAGTTCCTCACGCGTTATCTCAACAAAGAATTGAGGCAAGAGCATGATTTTTCAGGTACTTTAAACTTTATTCTGGAAAATTGAGAACATTCACATATTAGGGCATGAGAGAAAAAGAGAGAGATAGAGAAACAGAGAGAGAGTAAAAAAGACCAAGTTACCACTAATATGATTGTTTGGGTGGAAAGAGCGTGGAAGACCAGGAATCTTGCTTGTAAAACCCAGGCCCCATCGCTACCTTTCAAGACACACCTGTAACCTATTGCAACTCCTATTATATGGGCGGTACTTTGTCCCTCAACATTTATATTAAAGTGGGGGGGGGGGAACCTCTTAAAGCAGAAAGGAAGAGACCAAACAGATCTGTTTAGAATTTAACAGATTTTCATTCTCCTCAAGCCTACCTAGGTTAACTGAGAATCAACCCTAGTCTAAAAGAAGCATATTTCATGTGAATTTAAGTAGGAAAAGCCTATCTACCCTATAGTAGTAATTCAAATGAGCAAGAATTGTGGTTTTTTTTTTTTTTACCATAATCCTCAAAAATGAAACAAAACTAAACAAAAAATTAGGTGTGCTTTTTAGAAACAACTTACACTCCATAAAGAAGACATTTCAGGTCACAGGGCAAGAAGAACCATTGCTACTTAAAATGTCACATTCTGGGGGCCGGGTGGTAGCACAGCAGGTAAAGCGAACGTGGCACAAAGTACAAGGACTGGCGGAAGGATCCCGGTTCGAGCCCCCGGGCTCCCAACTTGAAGGGGAGTCGCTTCAAAGAAGGTGAAGCAGGTCTGTAGGTGTCTTTCTCTCCCCCTCTAACTAATACATCTATATTTTGGTGAAAGAGGCTATATATAAAAAAGAAAAGAGAGAAGAAGAGGGCATATGAGAAAGAGGGTCAAACAGAATGGCAAGAGTAAGAAGCAAGATTAGAGATAGAGAAATGTATTATAAATATTAGCTTTAGTTTGTAGTTCATATATTATTACCCCCAGCCACCTCCCCCCCAGTTAAATATCTGTTGCATTTCACCTGGGCTATCAAAAGCAAAGTACACTAGAAATTGTTTCTATTGGTCTTTAAAACCATACTATTTTTTTTTTTAAAGAATGTTCCCTTTAGATACAAAAACAGATGGCCTGCATTTTATTTTGAAAATACCCCAGTCAACTTTTCCCAGTTGTGGTGTATTTCCTTCTGATTTGTAAGACAATAGCTCTGAGTCCAAGGAAATAAACAATTACAGAAAGAAAGAAAAAATTCTCACATGTAGCTATGTCAGATAAGTATTAAAGGTTCTTTCCAATAGAGAATAAAAATCAATCTCTCTGCAGCTTCCGTATGTTACTTGTAAAGATCTACTCAGATGAGTGGTCTTTGCAGGCTGGCTGACATTTTAGGACCCTGATCTCATTTTACTTTAATCTCGAATGCCCTTCATGAGCAATACTGATGAAATAGTTCAAGAACCACCTGGGATGAATCTGCTACTCATCTGGGGTAGGAAGCCGAGTTCACTGGTATTAGAAGTTGTTTATCACCTTGCTAAAGAATACACTAATTATCTTGATCATTTTCTACTCATGTACTCAAGTCAGTGGTTGGCAAATTCCCTGTTGTCAAATGAAATCTTGGCTAAATATAGGATATCCCCAAATTCAGTCTGGAATATAATCTCACCATTCCTCAGGTTTACTGTCAAACAAAAATTCTCTGCCAACTTTGCAAAGGCACCTGCAATGGTCTATAGCTTTCTTGGGTATACATATGTAATAACTATTTATTAGCATTCTACAATATGCTCTCAAGAGGTTCTGAAGATACCTGTAGTCTGATATGAAAAGGCTTAGCAGCTCAGATATATGTTTTGACATAGTGCAGGTCTTGTGTGTATCCTTAATAAGCAGTATAAAGATGTATGATAGATAAACTTTTTAATATTAAATAAAACTGAATCAGTGACAATCCTGGTGATGAAAAATATATCTGGCCAGGTCAAACAGGTCAGCTGGTCAAACATATGTAACATACTTGAATTTCTGTCAATCTGCTTGCAAGCTTTGCAGTAGTCTTCTGAGAGTGGACATTCTCATGATTGAATATCTACTACTAGGGAAGGTCCTCATGTCTCATAAATTAGTTACAGTTTTTGTTCCTAAGCTAATTAACTATTTTCTGGTTTCCATTAAGTAGGCCTTACATGGTTCATATGAATCAGTCATGGTTACTTTTGGAGGCATATTCACTAGAAGTGATTAAATCAATCAACTGTCATCCTTGACAGTACATTTGGCAAAAATATCTCAGAAAAGCGATTCAAAAATTAAAAAAAAAATAAGAGCTACTATTAAAACTTGTTCATCTGGCTAAAAACTCCATTGAAACTGAAGTTCAAATCCATACAGTGAGCAGATATATACAGAGCTTAAAAAGTAGCACTTATTAAATGTATAGTTAAAAGCCATTGTACCTAGTCTGCTTTTTCTTATTCTCCATCATTCCCATGCACATTATCACATTTATTACTCACGGCAACTATATGAGGCAAGTGACACATTTAAAGTCACCCAACTGGCAGTAGAATATCAGACATCAGTACTCATTTTTCTGTCTACCACTTTCACACTTGCCCTCATAAACAGACAAGCACTGAAAACTATACAAAAAGATATTTAGGAGCAACACAGGAAGCAGCTAAATCACAGTAAGATATATTTAATAGATTCTCCTTCATCAGAGTGCCTTGATTATTTCCCCATTAACAAATTCATGTTCCAAATAGCTCACAGTAGGCATGAAAATTTCCCTCTGAATACTATACTCTTTGATTAGTTTTAGTGAAAGGGAAATCTCTGGCTATCTAAAGGTTTCCTCCATAGTTAAATTTGTGACAAGGACAGTAAGCTTGTACAAATGTTTAATTTGTTTGATGACTAGTGTACCAAAGGAGTTGTCCTATCAGGAAGGTACTAAAGCAATTAGCTTTTAATAAAACTGCTGAATGAGATGTGTGACAACTTTGCCCTTGTGTCTTGTGTAGGTCTGGCCCATATCTTGCCTTGTTAGTTTATCTGTTACGTTGTCATCAATTTCTTCCTACCTTTTTCTCCTTCATTTTTTTCTTAAACTGTATATCTGATGATCCATTTAAATTTTTACTGATTTATCCTTAGTTTACAATAGTACGGAATTTCAGAGGATAGCTTTATGCATCTATTTGTATCTAAAACTAAACAAACCCACCACTAAAGTTCTAGTGTTCTCTCGCTGTTAAAAAAACTGCTTACTCTTCCCACCCTATCTCACTCTTTCTCTAATAACCACCACACTTTTCAGATATTTATAACCCTGTGATTCAGCTTTTTTTTAATTTAATCATTTAACCACATCTTAGTTACTCATAATTTTTTTTGTTTTGTTTCTGTCAAAAAGATTAGAATGGAATCTTCTGAGTAGAGTATGTTAATGTCATAAAGAAGAATAAACTAGATTCCCTACCTTTCAGAACTTTTCTGCACAGTGATAAGAATGGATTGGAAAAAAAAAAAGAGAGACTCTTTACTACATAATGGAGTTTGTGTACTAAGAAACAGTGGCAGCACAGGTATTGAGTAGAAGCTTCCATGCCAGTGGTAAAGTTAGTACTTAAGTTTTAAGGATGATTGAAAGTTAACAAGGTATATAAAGCTAGGAAGGACATGTTATGCAGAAGAGAAGTCAGAGAAAGGGCAGATCATCTGACCTCATCTTGGATATCCAGGTCTTTTTGCTTTTAGGTGATGAATCTAAGCTTCTCAGTTATTTCTCAGATGGCTCACTGATGGCTTGGTAACCTGGCTAGTATTTTAGGAGTGAATGTCATAAGACTAATTTATCCAGGATAGGGAATAGTAGGAGAGAGAAAATAATCAGAAGTTGGCCTAGGGTTTTGTGTGATATATCTGAATTTGCTTTTCCAGGAAATGGTGTGTGCTCCAGAGTATCAATGACAAAACCAAATTTTTGCTCTGGCTAGACCCACGGTGTGTGTGTGTGTGTGTGTGTGTGTGTGTGTGTGTGTGTGTGTGTCTTCTAAATGATAGAAAAATTGAGAGTAAGTGTTAAAAAGAAATGTGTTTATCAGATCAACCAGTTCCTATTTATAAATACACCTTTTTTTGGGGGGGGAAATTCAGTATCTGTGATCACAATCAACCCTTATTAGGAAGAAGAATCTTTGGAGAAGAGTTTTTAAAATAGTGAGTTAAAAGTGACTGTACTGCCTTTTTATGTTTCATGTCAGATTGGTGATAACATCCTAAACCAGCATTTAGTAGTCCAACAATGAGTAGCATGGGAATAAATAACTCTAGGAGTATAATCTAGTCAGAGCTAGAAAAGCAAGATTATAGACAGGGAACTGAACCGATAAATAAGATGACAGCATCATATTAAAACCACAAAGTTTCACAAAAGATTTGCTTCGATACTCAATCCTCTACGTCTTTTCTTGATTTTAATCTGACAAACATCTGGGGCTTAAAAGTCTTCACAGTAAAGATTCTGGTCATTTACTCAGAAATCCATTGAGTGACAATGGAAGTGGATAAGATGGACAAACAACACTTTGAGAAAGAGCAAATTATGGAAACTTGAATTAAGACATGAAAGGCCACTCTATTCCTAAATAAAGAAAATTCACTCATGGTCACAAATTGGTGTTTGTTTTAACATATATCCATTTTTGTGAGTTTTGCAGGGGAGCAGCTCTGTAATAAGGTGATACTGAGGGCTGGACCTGCAACCTCTGGGGCCTTAGGAATACAAGTTACATTCTCTAGTAGGCTGAGCTATCTCTTAGGTTCTCATTAATAAATTTAAAGAACCTTTAATACAAAGGCTGAAGCTGAAAGGGCTCTCTAACCAGATGGTGGCTGCTCACTATTTTAAGCCATTGCAGATTTCAGATTTCAGACCTGGAACTGTCCCAGTGTGTTTCTTGTGTCAATAATCAAACTGAAAACCTTTCTAAGACTTAAACTGGTCTGGCAAATTAGAGTCACTCACATTTTTGAAGTTTAGAACCAATCTCTTCCTTCTACCAAGGCATATCTTAACCTCTATTTCCTATAATTAACACTGTTTCAGGAAAACATGAGCATGAATTAACTCGTAAGTAGCGTCTGTTTGTCTTATTAAAAGCCTTATGCTAGGCACAATAGACACTTGCTTTCAATTGCTGAATTAATGAAAATGGGACATGTGTTTCCCATTCAAGCTTGCGTATCCTTTGCATTACAGTTTAACTTCTCTCTAAATGTAGTTTTTAGGAGAAAATAAGAACAAATTATGAGCCCTTTGAGATTTTAAAAACTGAAACTTAAACTATTAAGCCTTAATAAAAGCCTAATAAATCACATTATTATGCTATATTATGTCTGCGTAATTACTCCAAACCCATAGAAGAAGTAAGGTAGAAGCAGAATTTATATGTTGGTTTTGCAGAAGAGTGGATTTTGAGGCTCTTCTAAATTTCATTTTTATGTGTACATTTAAAAATACATATTCAGAAACATTATAAAACATATCTAAAACATAGATCACTCATTCAATTATAGTGAGTAAAAAAATAAAAAATAATCCTCTGAAAAGGCAAAAAACAAAACAAAACACCAAAAGTTCTCTATCTCAAAATGGCGTAGTCTCAGTTCAGTGGGCATCTCTTTATTATTCCTAACAGTTTATCTTTTGTACTGATTAGAGAGATTAAACTTGCTTGTTGGAACGTCCATTTCAGTAATGTCTCTACAGAATATAAATAATCTCTTAATGAAGCAGGGAATCATTGTTACTTAGAAAATGACCTTTGCTTATCTGCTGCTGTTTAAAAAGAAAAAATAGCAAGCAACTTTATTCTGATAATGTCGATCTTATACAATATCTCTAGAAGGAAGAAATACATATATGCCAAGTATCTAAGGAGTATGGGCTCATTTAATATAAGGTTTCCACAATGTCTTCAACTCAGGGACACAAGGTAATTATTTTGCATTGATGCACCAAATCAGGTTGATATTACTAGAAGGTCATTTTTCTTGTATGCCCTCGCCCTACGTTTACATAACCCCACATCCAACAAAAGGGCTTTTTTGTATTATAATAGATTGTTGTTTTTCCTTTTCTCATTTTCCAAGAGATACTTTCTTAAATTAGTTAGTTTTAAGTAAAAGTGAATGTATCTAAAAATTGTGACAAAACATTTTCCCCCTAGAAACCAAAAGATATAATGAAAACAAAAAGGTAGGGTGCTCAGGAGCTATTTCTAAGCCAAAATATTCCTATTTCTCTTCCACTGAGAATTTCAAACCAAGGTAGACGTAGTTTAAAAGGTTATACAAGAATATTTAGACTATAAATGCCCTATATATTACCAAATAAATAAATAATTATTTTCTTTCAGAGAACTGTCACAGATGAAAAAAGGTAATCCCAAATCACAAGCAGATTCTATAAATTTAGTATCACAGAATTTTGTTTCCTAAAGATATATTTTTGGGGAAGGGCTGAGTGAGAAGCAAGGGTACTGCTCAGCTCTGGGCACACAGTTGTGCTGGGGATTTTTTTTTATTATTGTTGCAGTTATTATTATTGTTATTGCTGTCGTTGTTGGGTAGGACAGAGAGAAATGGAGAGAGATGGGGATGTCAGAGAGGGAGAGAGAAAGATAGACACTTGCAGACCTGTTTCAATGCTTGTGAAGCGACTCTCCTGCAGGTCAAACCGGGATCCTTATGCCGGTCCCTGCACTGGTCCTTGCGCTGGTCCTTGTGCTTTGCGACACCTGCGCTTAACTGCCCGACTCCCTGTGCGGGGATTAAAACTGAGAGTTCTGGGACCTCAGACACGTAAGCCTTATGCTCAGCGGCTGAGTGTCTCCCTGATTCACTGTCACAGTCTTTTTATATTATTTTAACAGGTCTTGCTGCGAAGATGGGCAATATGAAAATAGGCCTGATTGTAAGACTTTCAGGAGTAGCTAGAAAATCAATAATTTCCCTCTAGTCTCTGTAAACATACCCTCAAACTAAATCTAAAGTATAACTGAAGAGAAAATTTTCAACCTCACCACTTGCTTGGGGCAGGGATTTAAGTTTTAATAGTCTGGTCTATACCGCTGACCACAAAATACACAAATAAAGGAAATAATACAGTAGAATGGTAATTAAGTAAATTAGGGGTCACTGTTCAGAGTAGAAATCTGTGAAAGCAGTGTAAACCATGACGACTGGGCATATGCTTTCATAAAATACTACAGATAAGATCATCTCCACTGAATTCTCCTCCAAGTCTATACCAAGCATATACTAAAAGACAGGCATTGTGGTGGGCTCTGATATCATGGTGAGCAAAAAAGAGACACAGTTCCTTTCCCCATGAAACTTATAGTTTAGTGAAGCCAATGAACATAAGTGCTATCTGAAAGGTAACCAGAAGATAATGGGATGAAGAAGGTGAGGAAGAACAGCTCAGGTAAAATTCTGCATTGAGAGGCCTCAGGGTAGGAAGGCACAGCATCTTGAAAGAATAGATAAGGCATGTCTGGAGCAGAGAGCTGAGGGGAGTGAGAGGAGAGATTTCTCCCACACAGTAGGACTTTGCATTTTTCCTTATAAAGAATGGCAAGTTACCAAAGAATATCAGAGAATTAATATAATCAAAATCTGTTGGCAGAAAAGATCATTCTCACTTCCCCATGGAGTATAGATTTGAGAAGGAAACAAGAATGGATGCCGAAGGGCCTGACTGCGGTTAACTGTATATTCCAGCATGAGAAGGTTGCCTAGGCCAGGTGACTTAAAGTAGAAACATACAAATGTTCCCTATCCTATAATCACTACGCTGTTTTTCACCATTGGTTGATTTCCTCAATCTGAGTAAGCAAAGTTGCATTCTTTCCTAGAAGTGAGCGAAAGCACCTTTTGGCACAACAAACTCTATCTTGGAAAGGTAAGTCATAAATAATTAGATATATTATATAGGCCACAATATTTATAAAACTAAAAATACATAATTAGGTACACACTTATGATTGTAAAAAACAAAAAAAAAGCTAAAAGTTATAGAGACTGAAAAAAGTAAATGGGGGAGTGGGGCGATACCAGAAAAAGTATGTGTCTTACCATGAGCACAACTGAGGTTCAAATGCTGGTATCACATGAAGGTGTCATGATACCAGGAGAAACACTAGTGCTGCTGTATCTCTTCCTCATTCTTTGTTTCTATCTGAGTAAACTCTGGCTGGGGAGTGGTGAAAACATGCATGTCCAAGGATGTGGCTTTGTAAAAAGTAAATAACTAATAATAGTAATTTTAAATGGAGAATTTGTGTGTGATTAATAACCCTCAACTGAGCTTTTAAAAGTTACATTTCTGGGAGTAGGGCAGTAGCGCAGTGGGTTAAGCACACATGGCGCAAAGCACAAGGACCAGTTTAGGATCCTGGTTTAAGCCCTCGGCTCCCCACCTGCAGGGGAGTCGGTTCATAGGCAGTGAAGCAGGTCTGCAGGCGTCTTTCTGTCTCTCTTCCCCTCTATCTCCCCCTTCTCTCTCAATTTCTCTCTGTCTCTATCCAATAACAAATTTTTTAAAAGTTACATTTCTGTGTATCTACATTAACTCACTAAAATTATAGGCCACATGCTTATAGTTAGTGATGAAATTCGCACTAAGTCTATAAACCGTCAGTATTTCTTTTTTTATTTTTTATTACTTTTTTATTATTTTATTAAAGTTTTTAAAAATTTCTTTATTGGGGATTAATGATTTACAGTTGACAGTAAAATACAATAGTTTTTACATGTATAACATTTCCACGTAACAACATAACCATCAGTATTTCTATGAACATCATCAAACATGATTTCCTTGTGGTTACTCCAGTCTAAAAAGAACAGTCGAAATATATAAGAAACTAACATATCCATAAAAATGGAATGCATATTTGTGGTCCAGGAAGAGAAATGGCAGAACGTAAACCCATCCTGAGCTTCAGCAAAGAAATTAACCAGTGCCTGCAGTTATCTGGCTTGCAGCCTTCATCATGATCATTTGTTTTTCCCCCTGAGTAAAGCAGGAACACCATATCAGATCCCTGCAGATGCTGAAAGCTGAAGGCAGTGGAAAGGAAAGCTTTGACATTCTGTCACTGGAATGACAGGACAAAATGGACTGCAATGAACAACAGTTTGAGCAGGATAATTTGATGTATTAGAACCTTAAGCTTCTCCAGATGCTGAACTCAGCTTGGGATATGAGATAAGAGGACAGCATTTACCCTTTTGAATAAAGTAGTACTGGGTGAAAGTAGAAAAAAAAAGAACCTTTCTTGTATAAACAGAATCCAGTCTAGCAACATGTATGTATCTCAGATATACACCTCAGTTCCCATAGATATTACAGATAATACATATATATATGTTATACCATCTCTAAAACATCTTATACATGTGCATAAAAATATAACCCATTATCTGGCCTCATGATAAGCAACAATAAAGACAGTAAGAAAAGCAGATGCTCATAAGGAATGTTAACATGGAAATAGCACTATACCAATATTAAGCTCATATTGCACCACAGCTATTACAAATAAAATGTCTTGAAATAACATTTCTTTTCCAAATAAACAAGCACATGCAGACACAGACTTTGACTGTGAAGATTTAATTCACAACAGAAGGATGTTGCTTATGGAGTGAGAAGTGAAATCACAATCCCTCTGGGCACATCCAGGTGTCTGCCAGCTTTCCATAACAAGGATCAGTGATGTCCTTGCATTTCTCAAAGACTGTTTTGTTTCAATAAGTCTAGACTAGGTGAGTGGTAGATGCCATAATGTAACAGAAGCACTATTAAACTACTGATTTGGGTTGGAATGACACAGAACCAACAAAGCAGCTTGATTTTTTGCTGAAGACTTAAGTTTTTCTTTACATTGTTTAAGTGAAATTCTTACAAAAGCAAAAAACAAAACATGGTACCAACACAGACATATGGTTTTAAAAAATATATGATGCTTGTGTAATCAAGGACAATGAGAAAAGAATCTTAAGGACAATAGTTATCATTTATTTGCTGTCTATTATTAAGCTGCCAACTTTACATACACTTATCCTGTTTAAAATCCTGCAAGGTTGGGGGTTGGGCGGTAGTGCAGTGGGTTAAGCGCACATGGATCCAGGTTCTAGTCCTCCAGCTCCCCACCTGCAGGGGAGTCACTTTATAAGCGGTAAAGCAGGTCTGCAGGTGTCTATCTTTCTCTCCCTCTCCTTGTTTTCCCATCCTCTCTTGATTTCTCTCTGTCCTATCCAACAACGATAACATCAACAATAATAACTACAACAACAATAAAAACAACAAGGGCAACAAAAAGGAAATAAGTAAATAAGTATTGAAAAAACAAAACAAGGGCAACAAAAGGGGGGAAAATAGCCTCCAGCAGCAGCAGACATGTGGTGCAGGCACCGAGCCCCAGCAATAATCCTGGAGGCAAAAAAAAAAAAAAAAATCCTGCAAGGTGATTGCTGCTAGCCCCATTTTCACACTGTTGGCTCAGGACAGGCAAGCAAATTTGTCTAAGGTAATAGAGCTTATAAGTGATAGAACAGGAATCAAACTCATGTCTACTGAATCCTGTCAAACTCAAAATCTATCTTTTCACTCCACACAATGTCTCTCAAAATAACACTGTGAAAACAGAACCAGGTGCAGAAAAAGAAATCAGTAAACATATAGTAAGAGCCAAAGAAACACATGGCTAAAATGTATTTAAATCCTATGTTTTCGAGAAGAAAAAAAAAAAAGCCCAGCTTTCCCCTTGACAAAAGCTTACTAGGTATCCAAAGTACTGTTTCTTATCTCAATATCTACTTCACATGAGTTGACACTTAAGGGGAGGATTCTTATTATTGTTATTATTTTTATTCGTGATTTAATAATGATAGACAAGATTGTGGGATAAGAGGGGTACAATTCTATCCAATTCCCACCACCAGAGTTCCATATCCCCTCCCCTCCCTTCTATTAGAAGGTTCCCTATTCTTTACCCCTCTGAGAGTACGGACTAAAGACCTTTATAGAGTGCAGAAGGTGGGAGGTCTGGCTTCTGTAATTGCTTCTCTCCTGGACATGGGTGTTGACAGGTCGATCCATACTCCCAGTCTGTTTCTATCTTTTGGGGTGTGGGTTCTATGTAAAGGCAATTGAAAAAGGCATGTACTCTACTTTTACAGTATTTTGAGGTATATTAATTCCACCATACCAATTCTTCAGTGACTTGCTATGTTTACCAGCTGATTGATCCATCTCTGTGCCTTTTTTTCATACACTATCCTCCCTTCCTCACCTTCTATTTGTATTTAAATTCCTCCCTCATGAGTTTGTTCCACTGCTCTACAAAATGACACAGGAAAGCTTTTCTTTCTTCATCACATTTTATTAAAAAAAAAAAAAAATGTTCATTTTAGATGTTTTCAAAAATACAGAAAAGCACTGAAAAGAAAATTACCTGGGATTCTTCCACCTAGGGAATATTTACTACTAGCAATGCCAGACTTATTTCTTCTAAAAATGCATAATAATTATTATTTATATAAACCGCTATCATATGTACATGATATCTTGATGTTTTTCTAATTTTTGATACGTCAATTAGCATGACCCCACCATAGGCAGAAGCAATTACAGAAGCCAGACCTTCCCGTGGTTCATTCTCCCAGATGGATAAAGAATAGGAAATCTATCAGGGAAGGGGATGAGATATAAAGTTCTGGTGGTGGGAATTGTGCAGAGTTGTACCCCTCTTACTCTATGGTTTTTGTCAGTGTTTCCTTTTTATAAATAAATTTTTAAAAAAGTATCCTAAAACATGATTTTCAGTGATTGTATGATATTATGCCATATGAATGTTACATATTTTTTAACTCACAGCCTCTTATTGAATACTTTGCTTGCTATTGACATTTTATTATGCTAAGCAGTTCTGCAAGTGAACATCTCCATGGATCTATATAATTACTTAAAATTATAACTGTTTTTTAAAATTTTTATTTAGAGGGTATATAGCATAATGGTTATGCAAAAGAGACTCTCATGCCTGAGGCTCCAAGGTCCCAGATTCAATCCCCCACACCACCATAAGCCAGAGCTGAGCAGTGCTCTGGTAAAAATAATAATAATAATAATAATTATGAATGACAAGTCTGTTGGATAAGAGGGGTACAATTCCACACAATTCCCACCATCAGAGTTCTCCATCCCACCCCCTCCACTGGAAGCTTTCCTATTCTTTATCCCTCTGGGAGTATGACTGTTTTTTATTATATATTCTTTTGCACATTTGGAAAACCCTGATATAAACTGTCAGCTTTCCATTCTCACAGATTCCATGAAATTTTATTCCCAGCAAAGATAATGCATGGGAAAATACGTCTCTTGAACATAATGAATAATCACTAACTTGCAAAGTGACTTATAACTGAATTAGCTAATTCATTCAACAAATACTCATTAACCTCTAAATGTGCTAGGAACTGGGGATTCAGCAAGCAGACACAGTCTTTGCCCTTATACAGCTTTCTTTGTATAAAGAAAATAAAGAGAATAGCATAAACTGTGAAAAGTGCAAAAGTGAGAGATTGTGAAAATGGGAAGAAAAAAAAAAGCCTCCATGGAAACAGGTGTCCAGTGGCAGAACTTCAATTCTTGGGACTGACTGGAAGTCCTGGGCACCATCAAGTGTCTCCCTAGGCTCCTCATATCAAATTTCTCACATGCCGGATCGCCACAACTATTCTTTTTTTTTTTTTTTGCCTCCTCATATTTCTTAAATTAAGCTGAGGTAAAACTAAATTATTTTATTTCTAACTTCCCACCCCCAAATATAAGATAAATTACTACTATAGGTATCAGCAGCTTAACGCTACCTTTCCCAGTATCATACCAACTGAAGACAGTAATTAGTAAGAACTTAGTGATCTACAGTAAACTCTCAAGGAAAAATGTTTACCTAGAAGTCAATACAGGTTTTAATAGCAGTTTAAAAAAAAAAAAAAACTTTCTAGAGATGCTGTAATCAATATGGTAAGCAATTCAAATGAGCATAAAGCGCCACCAAAGTGGTCAACAATAAAATACTAAAGATTTTAATTAGAAGCAATCAAACCCCACAGTAATTATATTCTCATAATCTCCCCAATTTAATATTTTACTCTGTATAAAATTTAGCAACCGGGAGCTGGGCAGTAGCGCAGCGGGTTAAGTGCAGGTGGCGCAAAGTGCAAGGACCTGCATAAGGATCCCAGTTTGAGCCCCTGGCTCCCCACCTGCAGGTGGGTCACTTCACAAGTGGTGAAGCAGGTCCGAAGGTGTCTATCTTTCTCTTCCTCTCTCTGTCTTCCCCTCCTCTCTCCATTTCTCTCTGTCCTATCCAACAATGGTGACATCAATAACAACAACAATGATAACTACAACAAGGGCAACATAAGGGAATAAATAAATAAATAAATATTTTTTAAAAATTAGCAACCACTGAAAATACAAAGTAAGGTATGTTTCTATTTCACTTAGACAAGTACTAAATGATTAAAATTTCAAAAACTTAGCTAATGCTTTAGAAAAAAAACCTACTTATTCCTTTAAAAAGTGAATATATAAAAATGGTAAGTTATATAATGTATGTTATATCATATGTATTTATATATTTTATTATAATATTTATATTATAGTATATTTCTATTACATATAGAGGGGGAGAACACACACTTTGGTAACAATTTTTTTAAGTATAGTAGCATATGGGACCAGATAAAATTGGTATATTGATATTATTTATTCATTTGAGGTATAAAATAGTTTACACTTATAGGCAAACTAGAGGTATCAGAAAGAAGGTATACTGAAATTTTGTCTCCATAGGGTAGTTTTTTTTTTTTTAATTAAAACTTTTTCTCTCCATTGTTAGGACTTCACTGACCATAGCTGACTGTTGGGAAATTGTGCAGATGTGGTCGAGCTTGGCAGGGCCCACAAACCACCCTATTTCCATGCTAGTATTATTATCTACATACCAGTCTTCTGCTTTGTCTTACATATGATTAAAGGTTTCCCTCCTAAAGTCCCCTCAGGGTATTGCTAATTCCCCGCCAACTGAACCCCTGGCAACGGTTGCTAGGGAAGCCCCTACCATTTCTAGTCCTTCCAATTTATGGTATTATAAAAGCCACTTCTGTTTCTGGTTTCTCTCTCTTCCTAGAGGAGGTCAGGTGTGCAGACAGGGAGGTGGACTCGGCCATTGCACTGGCTCCACATGGCTTAACCCGCTGCACTCACGCCAGACTCTGGGGCTCCCGCATGAATAAAGATTTGTATTGCTACCACCACGAGCTTGGTTCCTAGATCATCTCTCCGCCCGTGACATAAGCCTGGCAACTGATTTTTTTTTCCATATAAAAAGGGAGAGACAGAGAAGAAGAGGGAGAAGGATAATGAGAGATAATATAGCAGCAAAGCTTTCCCTAGCACTGTGAGCTCATACTAGGGTCATGAGCATGATAAAGGAGAATGGACCCACAGAATAAGTTTTGGGTTTACATGTTATTTCTCTGCAACTAAGGTTCTAGCATATACATTAAAAAAAACTCCTCAGAATCTTAAAAACCTCAAAATCTATCAGATCTGTGTTTGAGTATGGACATGTATTTCATTTACCCAGTACATGCTATGTAAAGCATTTTCTAATTTCCCAACGTGCATTAATTTACTCATAATTTAATTTAATTCATCATTAAGACAACCCACTGCAAAATGTGTTTCAGTATTACCATCTGATGGGTAAGGACACTGAGGCACAGAGCAATTAAGTAGCTTTCCCATGGGTACAAAATTAGTAAAGGCAGAGAAAGAAATCAAAGCTGGGCTTGATTATATATAAAATGACTATATATAAAACTCTAGATGGTTTGAGGGGGGTTTTCTGCTTCTTTAGACTTAAGACTCTCAACTTGTACCAAGTCTCAACTTCCCTGTTCTTTATCCCTCTGAGAGTATGGACCAAAAGATCTGTGTGGGGTACAGAAGATAGGAGGTCTGGCTTCTGTAATTGCTTCTCTGCTGGACATGGGCGTTGACAGGTCAATCCATACTCCCAGCCTGTTCCTGTCTTTCCCTATTGGGGCTGAATGACTTTAAACATTTATGGAACTTGCATGCCCAAGGTTATATCTGATTCCCCATTTTCGGTCTTCTGACTTTGTTTTGTGATTAAGTGCATATGGGGAAAAATGCAAACCACCTTAAACTGATAATTTCCCCTTTTTTTCTCCTCTTGTATCACTTATTTATACTAAGAGAAAAGAGTTCTTTTCTATTGCTAAGCAGTTCTGTTTTCATAGCTATCTTTCCTTCAAACTTAAGCCCCTAGATTCTGATTCTGTCCATCAAACCATTGATCAAGATAAGTTTCCTAAACAAAGCTTCCTTTCCGAAGACAGCATCTTGGATAGGCAAGAGAATCATACTGTTCCCCTAATATGTGCACACAAATATGGAGGTGAGACATTTTATATTATGCTTAATGTAAAATGCTACTATTGCTGATTATAACGCTGTCATAATAGAACAAAGCTGACATATGCTTACTGACATCAGAACAGAGGCAGAGGCAATTCAAGTTCAAATGGCATTAAGTTAATTCATTAAAGTCTGAAATAAATCCATATGGGAGCAATTATTTTTCTTTGTATTTGAGAATTCATGGATAGAAATGACAATGCTTAATGACAAAAAGAAATCACATACCTCCACCCTGCCAATGAGGTTGTCAATATATATAACAAGCATTAAAAAGTCATGTCAAAACACTATTAGAAAAGACAGTTGAGGAATATAATTGGGGCATATACAGAGTAATAAATTATATGTACCTAATTAATATAAAATGAATTTATAAAACATCACCTATTTCTGAATATGAATTATTCACATAGCTTTATACTAGAGGGGATTAAAGCAGTAGGAGAAATAAAGGATTCAAAAATTAATCTTTAGGAAATGCAACAATGTTTCATAAATTGCTAGCATCCTTAGAGTCAGGTGAAAATATTTCTCAAGTACCTGAGAAACTTCGGTACTTTTAGGAGCAGAGAAGTGCAATCACCAGTGACTCTAGGAGGTATCCCTGTATATACGGTACTCAATTAGTCAAAGGCCTTCAAAGACAAAGAGCAGTCTTTGTCCTCAAAATGCTTTCACTGTCATTGAAGATAATCAACACTAGGCATCGTGGATACAAATAAAACATACTTTACTAGGTAAGGTGGGAAATAAAGGTTCAAGGCTCTAGGAATACCAAATACAATATACTCCTTAAGAGTAAGAACTGACAGGGGCCTGGCAGTGGTGCACCTAGTTTGGCATACATGTTACAACATGCAAGGACCTGGCTTCAAGCTTCTCATCCCCACCAACAGGGAAGAAGCTTCACGAGTAGTGAAGCAGGGCTGCAGGTGTCTTTCTTTCTCTCCCCTCTCAATTTCTATTTGTCCTATCAAATATAAAAAAGAAGAGAAGAAAAAAAGGAAATACGGTTGTGAGGAGTGGTGGATTAGTCATGCTGACACCAAGTTCCAGCAATAAATGGGGGGGGGGGCAGAGAAAGGAAAGGGAAAGAAAAAAAGGGGGGGGGAGGAAGGGAAGAAGGGAAGATAGAGGGGAGGAAGGAAGGAAAGGAAGAAGGATGGGAGGGAGGAAGGATGGAAGGAGAGAAGGAGGATAATAAAAAAAAGAGTAAGGACTAATATTAGTAATGTATTACTTTGAGTAAGTATTTCTTGAATGAATGTAGAAGTGATACATAGAAGTTATTTGTTGAGTAAGTTTGGCATTGTCATCTATTTAAGAGAAAGGACTCTATCGATGCCTGTTACCTACTGAGTGCTCAATTAATGTTTAGCTAATTAATAGTGATTAGAGAAGACAGAAGGTTAAATCTGGAGACTATTATTATGCTCATGTGAAGGCAAAAGGGAGGCAGTCTTTGGAAAAAAGGAGACAAAAAGACTACTGGGGGTAAGTAATGAAACTCCAGAAAGAGCTTTGTAATGGAAGAGACCAACTTCTGAAACCGGAAGAAAGCAAAAGAATAAATACAGCCAGAATTATTTGCAAGGGAAAAGGAAAAAATTCACACCACACACACACACACACACACAAACACACCTTCTCACATAATGAAGGTGATCTATTTTAAAAGTGCAAAGCAAGTTTCAGCAGAAAACACTACTATTAATAAATAAGTCCTGGGAATTGGGTTGTAACGCAGCGGGTTAAGTGCGCAAGGCACAAAACGCAAACACAGGCATAAGGATCCCGGTTCGAGCCCCCGACTCCCCACCTACAGGGGAGTCGCTTCACAAGCTGTGAAGCAGGTCTTTCTCTCCCCCTCTCTGTCTTCCCCTCCTCTCTCCATTTCTCTCTGTCCTGTCCAACAATGACGACATCAACAACAATAACTACAACAATAAAACAAGGGCAACAAAAGGAATAAATTAAAATATAAAATTAAATTAAAAAAAATAGGTCCAGGCTAAAGGGAATAAGATAAGTGTTATAAATGGTGAGAGGGGAAAGTAATCATTGTGTGTGGTTGCAGTAGGGGTGGCCTGCTTGGGAGAGACAGAAATTTAAATAAATAAATGTGTATGGTTTGAATCATATTTTTTCAAAATAGTTTTTTAATTGCTAATTCAGTAATTTTACCAAGAACTGTGCTAGGCACGAGTGCAGAATTTAGAGAAAAGTGAGATTATGGCTCTGTCCCCGAGAGAGAGAGTAAATAACAATCCAGACATATTTTATGGTAGAATGTGAGTATATGCCAGAAAAAGAACAAGGGAAAAACAAAGCAAACAAAAACAAAAAACTGGTAGGAAAAAAATATTCCATAATAAAACTGTATTCATCACACATTCTTTTGCTATCCAATTCTAATCGTTATTGATAATTCAATTCTAATCATTAGCTCCGCTACTCATTCTTTTGTTGTTGTCGTTATCTAATTTGCTATTGATTTATAGGGAGAAAAAGGGCAATTTTGGTTTTCATTTTGGAAGTCATTCTAGTGGGCATCTGAATTTTTCTTTTGCTTGTGCAAAGAAAAAAATGATTATCTTAAAGGGTCATTGAACAAAACAGCTCGTCACAAAGCTCTAACTGAACTCAGAGTCCCTTCTTAGCTAGACAGAACAGGTTATTTTAAAAAATACTCTGGGAATATATGGCAAACATGGCAAACAAAAAGCTGTTTTACTGTCCACACAAAATGAGGCCAGACCTGAGAGGGTTAAACTAAAAATCAAGTTATTGTTGCTTTGCTTTTGGTTTAGTACAGCTTTTCTATAATTCTCTAGAGCTAGGCAGCTGACAGCATGGATTTTTATTGAAGAAATGCTATGACATTTGTTCTAAATGTCACATTTCTCCCCACAAACTAAAAGTAGCACGTCACCATACCCCTACCCCTAATAAAATCATTGGCTTAGAAATGACATTGATAAGCAAAATGAAGCGTATAACCTTTTCTCCCCTTTTCTATAAATGTTTTATTTATTCCTGAGTAACATTTGGTATCTTTTGTAGGCTGAGATCAAAGGGACAAATCAGTAAATTTTACTGCTGAAACAGTCTTTACAGTATGGGATTGTCATTTTTAAAGCATGTTTCAGGCAGGCATGCTGTCATTTGAGTAGTGATCTAGTGAGTGACAGAAAAATATCTGTAGAAATAATGTGTGCTCTCATAGTAATGTGACATTTTATGAGCAGTTTGACTGTTTTCATTACTCTGATTTCAGTATGGTGAAGAGTAAGTTAGAAAGCCGGCAATGGAATATGAAAAGCCTGTCAGGATGAAGTTGAAAGGACAACCTTGAAATTGGGCTGCTGTATTTAATAAGACTTTGTGGCAATTATCTGAAGGCATTTTAAATATTAAGTTGACTTCATCACCTAATCCGATCAATTCCAAGGTCACTGGTTTTACTATAAGGGTGTTGGCTAACTGAGTTTCTAAGTAAACTTTATAGAGTATTTAGTTTTACTTACCTTCATATTCTAACTGGGTTTTGTGTTTGTGGGTGAAGATTTAATTAAATTGGGAGGGAATTTTTCACTATAACACGCTTCATACCCAAACTGTTCTTTTCAGCGGTGGAGTTCTGTTAAACTAGAAAACATGATCCTGGATTAAAGGGTATATAGGCAAGCTTGCACCTGCTACTCTCTAAGGAATCATTGTAAGCTTCAATTTTTAGCAATGACAAGTAAAGAAAGCTGTGCATCTTTCTCATGAATGACGATTCTCTTCTTGTGCTGTTCAGTGAAATGTACATAATTTTTAGATCTACATTAGTTATTACCTCAACTGAGGTGGTGAGGACACATAACTACTTGTTATTTTGAATATGTACAATGCAAAATTTCCAATTTGCTTCAAGACTGACTGACAAATGGGATGAACTCACAGAGTGAATTTAGCAACTAGGGAAGTGGTGCCATGGATAAGGCACTGGACTCTCAAGCATGAGGGCCTGCATTCAATCCCTGGCATTGCAAGGGCCAGAGTGATGCTCTGGTTCTCTCTCTCATAAATAAATAAATAAAAATTTTAAAAAAGTGAAGTTAACCAGTTTTCTATCCAGTATCTGTATTTTGTTCCTTTTTATGCAGTACCTGAGAACGACCCAGGACCCAGGACCTGGAGTTTGCATAGTTGTGCTGCCTCCATGAACTAATCTTTATTCTCTGTTTTTAATGAGAGAATGGGAGAGAGAGAGACAGAAAAGGAGGGAGAGGTGTACTGAAATTATCATTCATTCCATGATGCTCTCAAGTGGTGTCAGGTATCATACTCAGGACTTCATGCAAGGAACAGCATGTGACTGACCCATCAAGCCATTTCTAGGGCTCGAGTATTTGCACCTTTATGTGGGTTCTTTACTGTTAGTGTACACAGTCACTTGTAGAGAGGCCTGGGGGCCGGTGGTGGCACACCTGGTTGAGTGCACATGTTAACAGTGTGCAAGGATCCCGTTTTGAGCCCCCAGTTCCCACCTGTAAAGGAAAAGCTTTACAAGTGGTGAAGCAGGGCTACAGGTATCTCTCTGTCTCTCTCCCTCTCTATCCCTTCCTCTTAATTTCAGGCTGTCTCTATCCAATAAATATAAAGATAAAGATAATAAAAAATGTTAAAAAAAAAAAAAGAAAAAAGAAAGGCCTGAAAGCATCAGTCTGTTTTCAGTTATATGAGTAGCATGATTTAGGACTGCAACTATAAGCTTTAAGGTTGTTTGAGAATCAAAGAGTTACAAAGGCTATTGAATACACCACTAGCAAATATCAATATTAGATCACTATACACAAATCACTGCAACCAACTAAGTACTATTCCCATTCTCTTCAACTAAAATAATTTTATTATTATCTAAATTTACCTTTATTATAGAAATAGTACATTAAATTACAACATTTTCAATTTTGCTATGACTTCTAGTCTCCAAAATCTGTATTTACACTCTAAGTTCCCAGAGGGAGGTTACTTGGTTTATATTCCTCAGCCCACAGTATATGATATGCATTAAAATGAATGCCTCTTATGCTCCAAGATAAAAATCTTTTATCTAGTATTCTAGGACTTAAATAAGTATTCAGATATCACTTCACATAGTTTATAATATTTTAGTCATGAGTGGCACTTGTTCTTATCTAAAAGTACCTATTTTTGCCAGTAAATCTGTAGCCTACATTGTTTCTTGTACACCCTGTTCAATTCTTCAATTATTTGAGTGCAATCACAGTCATTGCTGGAGGCTTGGTGCCTACATCACCACTCATGGCAGCCACTATTTCCTCCCCCACCTCCTTTTCTTTGTTTGATAGGACAAAGAGAAATTGGGAGGAAAAATGGAGATAAAGAAGGGGAGAAATGAGAGACATCTAGCACTGCTTTCCCACTTGTGGAAGCTTTCCCCCTGCAGGTACAGACTGGGGACCTGAAACCAGGTCCACTGCCTGGACCCACGCCCAACTCTCTAGTTTTATTACCTATCCTTATGGACAATTTATTAGTCTATTACCACTTTTTGCTATTACAACATGATGCCTTAAAAACTGACCATTTCTCCAACTATGAAAATCAGTATGCTTAAAATTAAAAAAAAAGTCTGCAGTATTTCAGAAGCTAAAACAAACAAACAAAAACCAGACAAATAAAAAACCATAGCCAGAAATATTTCTTTCCAAGAGACACCTGCAGCCTTGCTTCACCACTCATGCAGCTTACCCCTGAAGATGGGGACCAGGGGCTTGAACGCAGGTCCTTGCACACCATAATATGTGTGCTTAACCATGTGTGCCGGGTCCTATAACTTTATTTTTAAATGACAAAATTAAAAAAAGAATTATTTGAAACTCCAAATGGTAGTGCCATTATTCTGTGTACTCAGGACATAAAAACACTGAAAAAAAAATAAGTCTTTCTGAATTTCATAAGTTACATATTCTTCTACATCTATTCCATGATAGCTAAATGAGGCTACATAGCTATTTAACTAATGCTAATACCATCTATTAGATTAGATTTAATTATTTTTTTTAAAAGAATGATTTATGACGACTATCCCAAATAAATGTGGCTACAAAGTGGGGCAGAGAAGGGCAACAGCAAATACCTAGTCACAACATTTCAACATTTCATTTCTCTTTTCTTTGGTTCATTCATAAACATTCCCATCTTCTTACTTGCCTCCCCCCCAGTAAAACATTATTAACTGAAGCTTCCAACTGTGACAGAAATTACAGTCGTGTTAATGGTACAGATGGTGTAAAAAATGCAATCTAAAAACATGATTAAAAAAACTAGGGAGCTAGGTAACCCAAGTTCATCTCAGATATGGCTGACCAGACATCTGTGAGGAAGGAAATACACATTTTTGGTTAATTACTTTGCTTTTATCCATCCCTGTAATTAGAACATGCTTTCCCCCTACTTAATCCTAAAACAGTCATTAGATTTAATAAACCTTTCTAGATTGACATAAATGAGAAAATGAATTAGTTAAAAAGTAAGGCATTAAGCTGATATTAGCAATATGACTGTAATATTACATGAATAAAAATGCTTAATTATTCAAGACTGAATGTATCATTTTATAGCTAGTTGCTGAAATATACAGTTGTTCACCTCTGTTGTTTATGTTGGTTCATATGGTAGTAAAAACAATACTGCCTTCGTAGATTGCATTCCACCAAATAGAAGTAAAAATTAGTCATTCTTTCCAAAAAGCAATGCTTAGGTAACATGCTCTCAAATGAAAATAAAATCATAATTATATATGACAAAAAGAGAGATGATAGTCTTAGTTACAGAGCAGTGACTAGAAAGACACGTTTATATAATTCTTAAGGTTCCTGTGAATTGACAATGGAAACACAATATAAGTTAGTCTTTTTATTCTTGTTACTTTAATATCTAAGATTTTGTGTGGTGGTCTGATGTCTCAGGGACTTCAGAAAGATTTTATTTATTTATTTTTTTGGCTTCTTAATGTGGAGGAAGTCGCTCGCTAATTCCTATCAGACTCTTATTTGCCAGTCTGATAGATCAGTTCTTACATGGTAGTGTTTTTCAGTTTGAGATCACTTTTAAAAAAGTAGAAAGGGCAGGAATGGGAGTAGATAGCATCATGGTAATGCAAAGAGACTCATTTGCCTGAGGCTCCAAAGTCCCAGGTTCAATCCCCTGCACCACCATAAACCAGAGCTGTGTAGTGCTCTGGTAAACAAACAAACAAAAGGTAGAAAGGGCAGGTGATGGTGCAACTGGTAAAACACATGCTACAATGAACAAGGAGCTGGGTTAAAGATCCTGGTCCTCATTTGTAGTGGAGAGGCTTCATGACCAGGGAAGCAGTGCTGCAGGTGTCTCTATTTCTCTCTCTCTTTCTTTTTAAATAATTTATTTACTTATTCATGAGAAAGACAGGAGGAGAGAAAGAACCAGACATCACTCCAGTACATGTGCTGCCGGGGATCAAACTCAGGACCTCATAGTTGAGAATCCAATGCTTTATCCACAGACCCACCTCCTGGATGACTCTATTTCTCTTTCATCTGCTTCCTTCTTGATTTCTCTCTGTCTCTATGCAGTAAATAAATAAAGAATCTAAAAAGTTAAAAGAAAGCAATATATTACAAAGTTGAGGCTCTAAGACTTTCACTCTTTTATCTTGTTGCATCCTCCATACTATATGAAGCGACTCACTGTAATACATCAACATGACTTTCAATAAAACAACTTTATGTATTAAGAATAACCAAGATCAGATTAAATCGATGGGGTTTACAGTCAACAATATTCATACACCTTTCCCATATTTGGGAGCTACTCTTTTCCCTGATCCAGCTTTATGGTCCTATTTCCAGCCATGACATCATCTCCCCAGACAATAACTTGGATCCACATGCATAAAAGATTTCAGGCTCAGGGAAAAGACAAAACAAAACAAAACAAAACAAAACAAAACAAAACAAAACAAAACCCTAGCATAGCCACAGGCCCTTTGGAATATAACTAAAATATGCCTACTAGCTATCTACAGAACAGAGGACCTCTCCCCACCCCCAACTCTTCATCTGCACTATTCCAGCCTTTAGGTCCATGATTGTTCAACAATTTGTTTGGCTTTATATGTTAACTATCTTTTCAGCCACCAGGTTCCAGATGCTAGCATGATGCCAACCAGACTTCCCTGGACAGACAACTGCACCAATGTGGCCTAGAGCTCTGATTCCCCAGAACCCTGCCTTCCCCACTAGGGAAAGAGAGACGCAGGCTGGGAGTATGGATCAAGCAGTCAACACCCATGTCCAACGGGGAAGCAATTAGAGAAGCCAGACCTTCCACCTTCTGCATCCCACAATGACCTTGGGTCCATACTCCCAGAGGGTTAAAGAATAGGAAAGCTATCAGGGGAGGGAATGGGATACAGAGTTCTGGTGGTGGGAATTGTGTGGAGTTGTAGCCCTCTTATCCTATGGCTTTGTCAATGTTTCCTTTTTATAAATAAAAAATTAAAAAAAATAAAAAATAAATTTCAAAAAAGAACTGATATTGCAGACCAGCTGAAAAAGTGTATGATGGAACTCTGTTTGTGGGAACATGTGGAATTTTACTCAGACTATCTTATAATTTTGTAAATCAGTATTAAATAACTAATAAAAGAACTTGAAAAAGTGAAAAAAAAATAACCAAAATGAGAAGGAAAAAAAAAGCAAGAAAAAAAAATAACCCAAGGGATTTGATACACATGAAACTGGGAGAGGAAAAAAAAAAAATGGAACAACAAAATAGACCCATTTGTGGGCCCCACATAAGACCTTGACCTCAACTTGGATCAACAACAGTAGAGAATGTTCCATTCTCTGAAGGAAGGATGGACAACATACTCTGTGCTACACCTGAGGAAGATGAGTCGATATTGGGGCAGCTTGGAATGGTCCTACTTATGACCACAGAATGTGAATTCAGATCTACAGGTATGCAGAGGTTACACAGGCTCCTAAGCTGAATATGGGCCCCAGATCAAATCAAATCGATGGGGTGTACAGTCAACAATATTTACACCCCTTCCCCATATTTGGGAGCTACTCTCTTCCCTGATCCAGCTTTCTGTCCAGCCATGAAATCATCTCCCCAGACAATAACTTGGATCCACCTGCATATCAGATTTCAGGCTCAGGGAAAAAGCAACAACAAAAAACTAGCATAGCCACAGGCCCTTTGGAATATAACTAAAATATGCCTACTAGCTATCTACAAAATGAAGGCCCCCACCCCAACTCTTCATCTGCACTATTCCAGCCTTTAGGTCCATGAATGTTCAACAATTTGTTTGGCTTTGTATGTTAACTCTCTTTTCAGCCACCAGGTTACAGATGCTACCATGATGCCAACCAGACATCCATGGACAGAGGACCCCACTAATGTGTCCTGGAGCTCTGCTTCCCCAGAGCCCCACCCTACTAGGGAAAGAGAGAGGCATGTTGGGAGTATGGATCGACCAGTCAACATCCATGAACAGTGGGAAAGCAATTAGAGAAGCCAGACCTTCCACCTTCTGTATCCCATAATGATCTTGGGTGCATACTCCCAGAGGGTTAAAGAATAGGAAAGCTATCAGGGGAGGAGATGGGATACAGAGTTCTGGTGGTGGGAATTGTGTGGAGTTGTACCCCTCTTATCCTATAGTTTAGTCGTTTCCTTTTTTGTAACCTACTATTAATAACGAATTTTAAATAATGAAGAAAATAACAAATAAATAAAAAGAAAGAATAACTGAAGGTGGTCCTCATCTGAATTCTGGGATTCATTTTCAGTGAAATAAAAGGAAAACTAAATATTCACCATAACTAAAGCAAACAAACAAAAAGTCCTGTTAGATGGCTCCTCTAGGACATCATTTCTCCTAATCAACTTCCTGCTTTTGCATGTGAAAAGGGCCTTTGTTCATAGCCTCCCAGATCATGATTGCTTAAAGACCATGGTTAATGTGGACCTTCAAAAAAAAAAGCATTTTGGATCCTGATAAAGTCAGAAGCATGAAGACAGTCTACTTTGATCATGGGACAATAGAGGTTAATACATTAAAAAAAACTATTTAATAAAGGTAGATGCTGTGATGATTTTGCTGTATCTCTATAAATTAAGACAAGGTTTAAAACTTCATATAGATCAATTATTTTGGCTTCGAGTGCCTGCTAAAATTCTGGTGGTTTTCACCATTAAACTCCCTCTTTGTTTAACCATATAGAAGGTGGTGCTCCTTTTTTATCCTAGAACAGCAGGCAATTCAGCATGTAAAATACACTGTTCTACGACCTGAGTTGTTCCAGACAAGCTGTCACTGGGCTTTCAACAGAGAGCAGCACGATACACAATTACCCTCCTGACTAGGGTCCCTGGAGACACAGATCTGGAGAATTATGGCATTAAGAAACAATGTTTGGTACAATCAATAGTCTTTCAGGTTGACTTAACGTGGAAAGAAAATAGTATTAAATAATTATGCTGCACATGAGCATTCCACATAAGTGTGCCCAGTTGATCATTTTTATGGTTTAATAAAAATGTATTTGCTTTTGTTTATTACAAATAAATCAGAAAACTGAAACATCTAATATAGAATGGAAGTTGGCTGGCAAGATAGCCTCACAAATTCAAAAAACATCAATTTCAAATGTATATAAACAGCAAGACAATTGTGTTTAAAAAGCAGATAAAGGTTTTATTCGAGGCTGTTGGTAACCCTTGTTTTTCTTCAACAGAAAAATTAACAGGAGAGCTTTGTGTACTGCTAGTATCAAGGGTTTATATGGCGTGCACTCATGAGACACAACACTAAAAAAGAGAAAAATTCCTTCAAAGTAAATGTTGAAAGAAAAACTTTTAGAAATTAATTACTTCTAACTTCCCTCTTTCAGAATAAATAGAACTATATTAAAGCTTTTATTTATTTGCTTTTGGTCTTGTAGCAAATGTGTTTTTAGCTTTTAAGGAATAAAATATGACTACATGACATATGAACATAAAGGTTTCTGTTTCACCACCTGAGAATAAAGAGTAGGCTGAGTCAGCAAATTAATTATGTTCTCTATATTTTGAGCTTGATGGAGTGATTATTTGGCTACATGCTGCATAGATCATGCATTCTTCTCTGTAACAAGACAAATTAGATATTTATGTTTCTACTCCAAACAAAGCAGACATACTGTCTGGCAGTATTCTCCCCCTCCCCCCAACACTAGTTAGAACCCTGTAAGTAAGCTTATGAGTTTTATCATGTGGTACTGCAACCCTGCTAACATAAACAGTCTTTATAAGGGTCATGTGGATTCTTATTTAACCATCAATAATTGTACTGTTGCTGTTGCCATCTCTAACTTCTAGTTATAATTTTCTAAGAATAAGGTTCGCTTAGAGTTTCCACACTTTTTTTTTTTTTTTTTTAATCAGAGCACTGCTCAGCTCTGGCTTATGGTAGTGCAGGGGACTGAACCAGAACTTCCGAGCCTCAGGTATAAGTCTGCATAACCATTATGCTATCTACTTCTGCCCCCACCTCTTTTCTTTAATATATCTCACTAGAATTTGGAATCCTGTTCTTCCTAAAGCATTCTACTTGCATATGTGCCTATGTTTTTGTTTCAAAATTTTATTGTAGTTGCTCATCTCTGAATCTTTATACTTGGTACAACACTCTTCATATCCGAAGTATGTCAGCAACTGACTTTCATAACCTACTTAGCCACTACAATGAGCTTCTTTGGTCTACAACTAGTTAAGTCTCATTAAGTTCTTCAGCTAGTCACTGTGAAGATGGAATACAGTCATGGCTGTAAGCTTACTAGAAGGCAAGTGCTAGAATGAGTTGTACTAACTATCACACGATCTTCTGCATGATATGAAAACTGGACACTCCAATTTCTGTGACATCTTAGCTCTTCTGATGTCCCTAGTACACTGACTTCAACTGCACAATTAAGACTTTATTTGGTTTTCTGTTTGGTAGTGTAGGTCTTTCTAGGTCCTACTTGCTATATTGCCCAGAAATGGCCTTGATCATAACCATGGGTTTTTATCTCAAGTTAGCCATTCTACTGCCAGGAAGAAAAGAATTATCAGAAGTTCCTGTTTCTTCAGCACTTAATTTAGAATCAGGCATGGCACAAATCTATCACTATACAGGGGACATCTAGACTAGTGACAATCAAGCTGTGTTGAAGTCAAGTTAAATCAAAACAAAACAAAATCTTCTTTCATTTCCAAATGAAAAATACCTCAGATGCATCAGGTAGTAATTTAGTTATAAAGTATAATAAAAATTGGTAACTTGAGAATAATAAAATTAAAAAGACATGCACAGTACAGTCCTGGTATTTTTAGTATGAGACTTAAGAGACATAAAATAATTCTACGAAGTTCCTAAACACTTACTTCAACATATGTTATTACTTCACTTAAGGATAATTTATTTGTGGACTGCCAGGACCTGAGAACTAGAATAAATGGTCAGGCCTTTCTACTCATATGTCCAACTTAGAGGTACAGAGTATGCCAAACCTGAGCTAGTTCCATGGTAATCATAATTTTCTCTTTCTCCCTACTGCTTCCCTACCTTGAACAAAATTTGCTCTCCATTCATAATACTAGTATTGTTGATAGACTAGCAGGTCTTATGGTTTTTCAAAGTTATAAAAAGTACATAATGCATATTTACTGAATAAACTAATTCTAGTCTGAAAATGTCACTTATTAATTAAAAAATATTTATTGAGTGCTCACTGTGTTGCAGGCATTGACTGAATTCCTAGGACATGCAACTTGTCCTTAAGTAGTTTCTAGTCTAGTAGGAGAGAAAGAAAGTAAACAAATGGCCACAATTCACTGAGATAAATGTCATAACAGAATGAAGCACAAGAGTGTTTTGAGAATTCTACCACTGAGCCACCAATGCTTCAGTATAAGAGTGTTTTGAAAGCACATAAAAAAGTGCCACTTATTCTAGTCTAGATTTGTAACAATCAAAGGTTTCCTGGTAGACATGGTGCCTGAGCTGAGTTCCTGAAAGATTAGAAGACATTTTCTATAGAGAAATTCAGACAAGACAAGAAGAAACACAATTAGAAACTGATAGCTTGCACAGTCAAGCATCAAATAGTTCATTAAGGGAGTCGGGCGGTAGTGCAGCGGGTTAAGCGCACGTGCCACAAAGCACAAGGACCTGCATAAGGATCCCGGTTCAAGCCCCCGGCTCCCCACCTGCAGGGGAGTCGCTTCACAGGCGGTGAAGCAGGTCTGCAGGTGTCTGTCTTTCTCTCCCCCTTTTTGTCTTCCCCTCCTCTCTCCATTTCTCTCTGTGCTATCCAACAACAATGGCATCAATCATAACTACAACAATAAAAAAAATAGTTCATTAAGATTTAAATATAGAATTTAAAGAGGGTGGACATATGAATTTTGTATAGTAAGAAATGGCAGAAGTTTAAAGTAATCCAGTGTTTATAAACTATGAGAACTGTGACTGGTAAATATGTGTTATGGTTACTATTATTATTACTATTTTTGCTGTGGTGCAATATTTAGATTTCAGCAACCCTGGTCCATCCTTGTGTACTAAATACTAGTCGCACTATGAACAAGTGACATCACCCCTGACTAAGAACTGTGAGTATACTGATGAGTTGGACAAAAATGTTGACAAGTCATTTAAGAAAATACGGTGATACCAGTCTTCATAAATTAAATTGTTATCTTGAAGGTATGGCCAAGGAAAACCATACCAACCATGTCCAAAGTATTTCTAAAGAAAATCACATCAAAACCCTCTGTGTTTACGACAGGTCTCTATATAAGTAATTTCTAAGCGACTTTGCCATAAATTTAATTCCACTTAGCAAGTATTCACTTAGACTCTATTAAATGTCAACTACTAGCCTATTTTTCTTTAGATATTTGAAAATGTAAGGTATATACTCTAACCCATGTGAAATTTACAGTCTAGTTGCTAAGACAATTAAACAAACATATTAGGCAGTATATAATCCAACACTTGACAGTGTGCTAGCTATTTATATTTTATGGGAACACTTAGCAATTAAGTGAATTCTTTACCCCATCTCCTTGATCTTTCATATCTGAGCTGTATCTACTACCTGATGAGTACAACAAAGAAAGAGTCAGCAGAATGTTGAGACAAACAACAATTACATAAGACTCTTTCCAGTTTCTCCCTAATTTGGGATTTGGGAGAACATGCTATTTTAATTTACCTGAGAAAACAAAGATAATTTTGTAATACATAATACAGTACATAGCAATGGTGCCATTCACTTTTATGTATTTACCATTATCAAAGATTGTAAGGAAAGGTACAATAATATGGACTTTTCATTGAAGGTGAAAGTTTTATATGTTTTCTTCAGTTCTATTCTGTCTTTCTTGGGAAATGATGATGCCCAGAAATAACTATATCTATTGGTATATTGCACCAAAGTAAAAGATTCTGGGGTGGGGGTGAGGGGTTCAGGTCCTGGAATACCAAGTGGAGGGTGAATTGTTATGTAGAAAACTAGGAAATGTTATGCATGTAAAAACTATTTTATTTTACTGTCAACTGTAAATCATTAATCCCCCAATAAAGAAATTAAAAAATAACTACGTCTAGTAGTTGTGTTATTCTCTGGTTAGTCCCCCAAGTTACATCTCTGATGATATTGTGCATTTTGCTGAACTACATGGTTACATGCATAATGGGTTTCTGCCTAAAGGGAATAGTTTCCAAATGATTTGTAGTTTTTTTTTGTGGTTTTTTTTTTTTTTTTTGCTGAAGTCACAAGTTATGAAAATCAACCTCTTTAATGGGGAAAATCAATTAAAACTTATAATTCTCAGGGCCACAATAATTGACAAGGCTATTAGAAAATAGAAAGATCCATTAATATATTAGAATCAACAATTAGTAGTTCAAACTTTGGCTTAGCTCCTTGTCTGTTATATTAAAGCGAAATTGTCAGGGAGATTTTCATATTGAACTTTTCAATAATTTATACCTTGTAATGGGTGTGTTTATCACTCTTTCCTGAAAGTAGGATTGACTGTAGATGACTAGAGACAATAAGAGGTTATGGAGTTCATAAGCAATGAGAAGGTCATGCAAAGGGAAGCTGAATGGTAAAGAGGCTAACTTGCCTCCACAATTTTCTCTGGAGCTAGATCTGATTTTGCATTTACATATTAAAATGCACTTGACCAAGATACTACATGTGTGTATTTCCATTATAATGTATTTCTTCTCAAGTGCAATGGAAATGTGTGAGAAATAAAACAAAGTGCTTTTTTTCAAATAATTTAGTATTTTTTGAAGTATTTAGACTCCTGAGCATAACTATTTGGAAAGAAGGATAAGGAATTGTGTATGCATATTTATTATGAGTCAGTTATTATTATTTTAATATTTATTTATTCCCTTTTGTTGCCCTTGTTTTATTGTTGTAGTTATTATTGTTATTGTTATTGCTGTCTAAATGTTGGATGGGACAGAAAAAAATGGAGAGAGGAGGGGCAACAGAAAGGGGGGGAGAGAAAAAGAGACACCTGCAGACCTGCTTCACCGCTTGTGAAGTGACTCCTCTGCAGGTGGGGAGCCAGGGGCTTGAACCTGAATCCTTATGCTGGTCCTCGTGCTTTGCGCCATCTGAGCTTAACATGCTGCGCTACCACCCGACTCCCGAGTCAGTTATTTTTAAGAAGCTTCAGGAAATAGGGTAAGTACTGTTATTGTTACTTTAAAAATAAAGATTAAAAGTGTGAGTCAGGTAGAACAGAAGTGTCACCAAAGTTTCATAGTTAGTAAATGAAAGAATGCACATTCTAAGCCAGGTTCCCTCACTGTTATAGTTACCATACTGCCAGGATACTTCAGATTATAGACATATTACAAATAAAATTATGTGGGGCCAGGAACAACAAAATAGACCCCTTTGTGGGCCCCACATAGGACCTTGCCCTCACCTTGGATCAATAACAGTAGAGAATGTTCCATTCTCCAAAGGGAGGATGGACAACATACTTTATGTATTTATTGGAGCAGCTTGGAATGTTTCTACTCATGACCACAGAATGTGAGCTCAGATCTATAGGGATGCAGAGGTTACATAGGCTCCTAAACTGAATATGGGCCTCAGACCAAATCAAATCGATGGGGTTTACAGTCAACAATATTTATATCCCTTTCCCATATTAGGGAGCTACTCTCATCCCTGATCCAGCATCTGCTCCTTTTCCAGCCATGACATCATCTCCCTAGACAATAACTTGGATCCACCTGCATATCAGATTTCAGGCTCAGGGGAAAAAAAAGAAAAAAAAAAACGAATATAGCCACAGGCCTTCTGGAAAATAACTAAAATATACCTACTAGCTATCTACAAAATGGAGGACCCCCACCCCCAACACTTCATCTGCACTATTCCAGTCTTTAGGTTCATGATTAGTCAACAATTTGTTTGGCTTTGTATGTTAACTCTCTTTTCAGCCACCAGGTTCCAGATGCTACTATGATGCCAACCAGACTTCCCTGGACAGACAACCCCACTAATGTGTCCTGGAGCTCTGCTTCCCCAGAGCCCCACCCTACTAGGGAAAGAAAGATGCAGGCTGGGAGTATGGATCTACCTGTCAATGCCCATGTTCAGCGGGGAAGCAATTACAGAAGCCAGACCTTCCACCTTCTGCATCCTACAATGACCTTAGGTCCTTACTCCCAGAGGGATAAAGAATAGGAAAGCTATCAGGGGAGGGGATGGGATATGGAGTTCTGGTGGTGGGAATTGTGTGGAGTTGTACCCCTCCTATCCTATGGTTTTGTCAACGCTTCCTTTTTATAAATAAAAAAAAATTATGTGGGGCCAGGTAGTTGTCCACCTGGTTAAGCACACACATACAGTGCAGAAGGACCTAGGTTCAAGCCCCTGGTCCCTACCTGCATGAGTAAAGCTTCACAAGTGGTGAAGTAGGGCTGCAGGTGTCTCTGTTTCTTTTATAAAAATTTTTATTAGTGATTTAATACTGATTTACAAAGTTACATGTCAACAGGGGTACAACTCTGCACAATTCCTACCACCAGAGTTCTGAATCACCATCCCCTCCACTGCAAGCCATAGCAGTTCTCCTAAAGTTATAGTCTCTCTCTCTGAGCATATATATCCTCTACCCCTCTCAATTTCTCTCTGCCTCTATGCAATAATAAATATAATAAAAAGAATAAAATATGTTAAAAACAAATACAGTTATGCTTGTTACAGTACAGACATTTTATTTTATTTTTTAGGATAGATATTTTAAAATCCTTTGATTATGATTTAGCTTGAAATGGTAAAATGACAGTTATGCCTACACTGATAATGTTGGCTATTATGGTGTAGTCGTTGAATTAATTTGAAAAAGTCATTTTCTTTTTGTATGGTAAAAATAAAGATGGCACTAAACTATTTTTTAAAAGTGTACCTTTTTCTTTAAGATTTTATTAGTGTATTTTATAGTTATTTTGATAGGACAAAGAGAAATGAAGAGGGAAGGTGGAGGCAGAAAGGGAGAGAGACACTTGCAGCACTGCTTTATCACCTTGAAGACTCTCTCCTGCAGGTGGAGACTGGGGACTTGAATTCTGGTCCATGCACATTGTAACATGTACACTCAACAGGGTATGCCACTGCCTAGTCCCGCACTACTCTACTCAGACCATTTGGAGATGAGGGCTATCAGCATCATTTGGATAAAAAAAAAAAGACTCTAATAGTGTTTATGTCTATAAACTGCCTTGTTTTTTAAACTTTATTTTAATTAGTTAATTAATTAATTATTGGATAGGAATAGAGAAAAAATTGAAAGGGGAGAAGGAAATATATATATAGAGAGAGAGAGAGACAGAGAGACACCTGCAGCCCTGTTTCACCACTCATGAAGCTTTCCCCCTGCAGGTGGGGACCAGGGTACTTGTGCATATAAAATGTTTTTTTTTTTAAGGTAGAGATAAAATGATAAGAATAAAAGTAATATTAGATTAAGGGTAGCTGATTACAACACATAGGTATATGTTACAAAAGTAGCTGTTCTAGTTGTTTATAAACAATAAATATTAGAATGAAAAGTTGAATACTTTGATACTAAGACTTTCCATTCTTGGAAAAATTATGGACATTGTGACCCATCCATTATTTGATTCTGATAAGCCTCTTCCTATCTTGTATACTGCTTAAGAGGCTTTTATTAGTCTATGCTTCTGCCATTTGAAAATAATGAGTTTAAACAGTAAGCATGCTGTCATTTTACCGTGAGTAGGTTATTTTAATGAGTAACTCTAATGAAATTATAGCTTTAGGAAAGAAAGGCAATTCACATATTTTCATATGTGTGTTATAGTGTATTACAAAACCCAAATCACTAAAATACTCATTCAAAAGATAAATATCTTATATATTTTGTTTCTTTGCTTTTTGCCTCCAGGGTTGTCACTAGGATTCAGTGCCTGCACTATGAATCCACTGCTCCTGTGGCCATTGTTTTGATTTTTTTTTTGATAGGACAGAGAGAAATTGAGAGGGGAAGGGAAGATAGAGAGGAAGAGAGAAAGACACCTGCAGACTTGCTTCACTGCTTGTGAAGTGACCCCCCTGCAGGTGGGGAGCTGGGGGCTTGAACCCAGATCCTTCTGTGGGTACTTATGCTTCACACTACATGCACTTAACATGGTGTGCCACTGACTGGCCCCTAATATCTTAAATATTTGGAAGATAACTTTGGTTTAGTTATCATTTCCAAGATTTATCATGATTTAACCACCTTTAAAAAAAAAAAAAAACCTTTGGGAGTCGGGCGGTAGCGCAGCGGGTTAAGCAGGTTAAGCGGATTAAGGACCAGTGCAAGGGTCTCAGTTTGAGGCCCAGGTTCCCCATCTGCAGGGGAGTCACTTCACAGGCGGTGAAGCAGGTCTGCAGGTGTCTCTCTCTCTCTCCCTCTCTCTGTCTTTCCCTCCTCTCTCCATCTCTCTCTGTCCTAACAGTAACGGCATCATCATCAACAACAACAATAATGACAACAATGATAAAAAACGAGGGCAACAAAAGGGAAAAAACATATGTATACATATATAAAAAAATTTTAATTAAAAAAAAAAAACCTTTAACAAGCTGTGGAAAAGAAAAAAATAAGCAGTTCCTTTCCTTATATGAAAAACCTGCCTTTGACTGGGAGTATGGACCGACCAGTCAACGCCCATGTTCAGCGAGGAAGCAATTACAGAAGCCAGACCTTCTACCTTCTGCAACCCTCAATGACCCTGGGTCCATGCTCCCAGAGAGATAGAGAATGGGAAAGCTATCAGGGGAGGGGGTGGGTTATGGAGATTGGGTGGCGGGAATTCTGTGGAGTTGTACCCCTCCTACCCTATGGTTTTGTTAATTAATCCTTTCTTTAATAAAAAAAAAAAAAAAAAAAGGAAAAAAAAAAAAAAAAAAACCTGCCTTTGACTGTGAAGCTTGAGTACATAGCTTGATGTATATAGCTCATTCCTTGTTAGTACATGAGTTAATCAAGTACTATTATAACAAACAGATTAAAAAAAAAAAGCAAGAGTAATACCTTTAACTTGAAACTAAATAATAACAATATAGAATAACTATGAATGAATTATAAGAAGCAAATTTCTCTCCCTATTATAAATTTGATGAGTATTTGTGAGCTTCTGTTCAAGTAAGTGCTGACAAATTCTGTATAATGCATAACTATCTCATCCTCCACCTCCTCCCCAAAGAGTTTCCTGCTTTTATTCCAATCAGGGTATTTGAGGATGTGGATGCAGGGCAAGACACATTAGTAAGGGGTGGAGATGAAGGCATGGCAATTCTAGACACAGGTCTGGACTATCAATAATAACCTTGGAGCCCTTTGAGAAGAGTAGAGGGCAAATAATTTATTGCAGTATGGAAGAGATAGCTAGAAAGTGATTCCTCAGAGTTATCTTTATGATTTGAGATAGAGTCAAAAGAAATAATACATGAGAATTCAGTACTAATAGAGAAAAAGCACTGCACAGGTGTGTGCTCAGTTTCTGGTTACAATTTAAGCCAGATGTGAAACCCTAAATACTGAGACCATTATGATCTTAGTGAATTGTCACAAGGGCTACAATAGCTTATATAAACCTCAAATATAAATTTCTGGGAGGAGGAGAATGTAGGCATGCTTAGGTCTTCAGGGAAAAAAAAGAATGTGAATCAAATAACGAGTCACGGTCCCCACAATTGTTTTCAGGCACTGAAACTGGTACTGATGAAGCTGGTACTGAATTCCTCCTGTTTTCAAAATCCCAAATAAAACTAATAAAGTACTAATAGGAGTATTGTCAGTATCATCTTTGAATGTCAGAATTAAAACTGTTCTCTTCTATCCTCCTCAATGCATGGTATATTAAGACATGAGACCACATATTACCTTAGTGACTGCGTGCGTGTGTGCGTGAGTGCATGCGTGCGTGCGTGTGTCTGTGTGTGTGTGTGTGTGTGTGTGTGTGTGTGTGTCTGTGTGTGTTTGTTTCTTGGTGCTTCACAAACAGTGACTGAATAAATATGTGAGTTTTATAAAATTTCATACAATGACTAAGTCTTATTGACAATACTGGCTTGGGGCAAGAACTACTATTTGTAAACATAAAGATCTACTCTCTGAGATGAAAGACAACTACTTGAGTTTCATTCATATGTGGAATCTAGAGAACCGATATAAATGAACTTGCAAAAAAAAAAAAAAGAGAATCAAAAAGTTTCTAAGACTTTGGGAGAACTATGGTGGTTATCACTGGGAGGTAGTTGGGTAGGACACAGAACTTCGGTGGTGGTTGCAATATGGAATTATACCTATTAATCTTACAGTCCCTACCTGCATGGGGAAAGCTTCACTATTAATCAAAAATTTAAAAATAAAAGTAAGTAAATTTATGTTTAGGTAAAAAAAATACTACTAAAAAAAGAAAAGATCTACTGTGATATTAGGTAATGAGTGCAGAGGATACCTGATTTCATATAAAGTCAAAATAAACACAAATTACAATCTAGAATAGGAAATTGTTTTTCTCTGCTTTGGAGAACCATGCATATATGTGGTTTCCAGACAAACTGATGACATTGAAAAATGCTTAAAATTCAATAGCAACAACAAAACATTCATATCTTTGACAATGAAGAAACATAACAATTAAGGTTAACGAAAATGTTACAATTAAAAAAAAGACACTTACGGTTTTGTATTAATATATTTGAACACGGTTTACTTGGCATTCTGGGAGCTTACCGAATTTTGAATCAAAGTCTAACCAATGAATTGAGGAAGAAGGGGAAAGCTGTCTAGTCAGCTCACTTGTCCATCTGTTCACGCTCCCCTCCTGCATGGTACCATTTCTCCAATAGAGAAGTGAAGCACTGGCCTATAAAAGCAGTCTTTTTGGCATTGTTTCTCTGAATAAATGAAATGTTTTGGTGTAAAAGTTCTTCCCCGTTCAGCCCTGCTTGAACTTTAAGATAAATGTCCTGAATTTTAGAGGATTAATCATAGTTTAATAATTTATAGGCTGCTCAATGGAAATAATTAAATTTTACTGTATTTCACTGGCTTATGGTCATTTATATGGAAGAAAATAGTTTTCAACCTCTCATATACTCTATAGAGGGTACTCATAGAAGAGGAGGAATTTGGACGCCAGAAAACATGCATATTCATCATTTCACTAGTTCTTAAATTTACTATAGCAGAAAAGGGGGGGTGGGTCGACCTGTGCAAACTCTCATTAATACAACAGATAAAATTCCAAGAAGTTTAATCAACAAAAATACATATATTTTTATGGCATTTCAAAGTTTATAACACATGCACATTAGTTATCTCACTTGACCTTCACAAACAGCTAAAGGTAGATAGAGATTATTTTCAATTTCAAGGGGAAAAAAAGTTTCTGTTCCTTAAAGATATTTCATTTTTAAGTAAATAAAAAAAACACTAAAAGGGGCTGAAAAGATAATGATAGAGGGGGCTGGAAAATAACTCACAGAGTACACACTTCAATACTTGTGAGGACCTAGTTCGAGTCTATAGTCATTAAATGACGGGGAGTTTTCATGAGCCATGAAGTAGTGCTGTGATGTCTTTTCTACCCCCCAACCTATCTTTTGCCCAGTATCTGGGAAGACAAAAAATTCTGCAGGGAGCTATAGAATCTTGCAGGTAGAAAGCCCTAGGAAGCCCTGGAGGCAAACAAAAACCTTACTAAAACTATTTTATCCTGGGAAGTGTATTAATCTGGAAATAGTTCCATAAGTTTGAACCCATTTTCCAGATCTTAGTAGGAGAAACAAGATATTAACTCTGCTTTCAAGTAGAATAACCAATGCTTTTCACAAACTTCTATAACTATGTCAATGTTCTTGGGTCATAAGTCTGTCTATTATAGATTTTTCTACTCTCTGATTTGTCAATGAAGTATTCTTTGTAGTGACTGTACTTTAAAAAATCAATTAATAGAATAAATTAAACAATAATGAGATCTAGATTACTGGAAGAAACAGCTAAACCAGCTTTAAAGTAAGAAATGGATGAGCTGTATATTAACTTTACTACTAAAATTATTTTTTTTTCAGTTTTATAGATATTATCTTGTTACAAATGCCTACGTGGTATGTTTTAAATAGTTTCTGTTGGTATGGATCACAGTACTAATGGGTGACAAGTCTAGCAGATGGAGACTTGTCTCAAGTGGCCTCCCCCAGGGCTCTGTTCTGGCTCCTACGCTATTTAATATTTACATCAATGACCTCCCAGAAACTTCTTCAAGGAAGTTCATCTACGCCGATGACATCTACTGTGCAACTCAGGCATCCAAGTTCGACATCCTCGAGGAAACACTCACGAAAGACATGTCTCTGATATCTGATTACTGTAAAAAATGGCGACTAATCCCTAGCACTGCAAAAACGGTATCATCTATTTTCCATCTACACCATGCCTCGGCCTCGCGTGAGCTTAATGTGCAGCTTGACGATACGAGAATCCGGCATGAAGCCCAGCCAGTCTATCTTGGCGTTACTCTCGATCGCACTCTGTCATTTCACAAACATCTCATAAAAACTGCAGCAAAGGTGGGTGCAAGGAATAACATCATTTGCAAGACTGGCCAGCTCCTCATGGGGCGCGAGTGCTTCCACACTACGATCATCATCTCTGGCATTATGCTATTCCACTGCAGAATACTGTGCCCCAGTATGGTTCCGTAGCCCCCATGTCCACTTGGTCGATTCCAAATTACATTCCTCCATGAGGATAATTTCTGGAACCATCCATTCCACCCCGGTTCCATGGCTGCCAGTTCTTAGCAACATTGCCTCGCCAGATATTCGTCGGGATGCGGCATCATCTAAGTTCATTTCCCATGTCTACGCTCAACCGGACCTGCCAATATACGCGGATATCTTCGCCCACCCTGTCCAACGCTTGACGTCTCGTCACCCAATCTGGTCCCCTACGCCTACACTGAACTTCTCTGTTCCAGACTCTTGGAAACAGAGTTGGCAGTCAGCTGAGGTCAAGAACAAACACCTCATCACAGACCCCTGCAAGCGTCAACCCGGCTTTGACCTAGCACGTTATGATTGGGCCCTCCTCAATCGCTATCGAACAGGCCATGGCCGGTGCACCGCTATGTTCCATCGCTGGGGAGCCAGAGACGACCTGAACTGCCCCTGCGGCTACAGACAGACTATGACCCACATAGTCAACGACTGCCACCTCTCCAGATTCAAAGGAGGTCTCGAAACTTTACATCAGGCTCAACTTGATGCTGTTGACTGGCTACGGAAGAAGGGCAAACGCTAGAAGAAGAACAGTACTAATGTGACTAATTAAACCTCAGTGAAATCGCATTTCGAACAGAAGCTGCAGTTTACTTATTTCTCAACAGAAACTATGATCATCTGCCTGTTTCTCATGTGCTATTCCATGATTGATTACTGTTGCAGTGTGAATTGTATTTTGTATTCTGCAACACACAAACATTAATCTTCACTCATTCTTCAATAGTGTAATTCATTAAAATATATACTTTGAATTTGGGGCACATACAAGAAGACGTAACCACATAGGAATATAGTGCTGTTATGACAAAATGTAATTAATAAAACATGAAATATGTTTTATGAAGTTATGGCTTTAATTTGCTACCTCAAGAAATATGCTCTAGCAATTTTATAGAATGTACCTTCCCAGGAGAATTTAAATCCCCTTACCCTTCCTCCTCTAGGTACTGAAAGGATTATGATTAATGCACACTAAATCTCTCTTACTGGAAAAAGTCCTAGCAAATTTCTAAAACCAAATATAAGCTACTGATGAGTATGATAGCCTAAATCTGGAGCAAAGTCAGAGTCAACTTTGTTTGACTTGTGAATTCCTATCCTGCCTCTTTTTTTTTTTTTTGGCTGTTATTACACAGCAGGGGACAGAGTGTGTTAAAAGTAGGCCCAGCTGGAGACAATACAAAAGAGCAGGGCCATAGATATCCCCAGCAACCCCAGCAAATTAACGCCCTACATTTGATGCAGCAGTTCACATGAGAAAAAGCGAATCTGTGTTGTAACTTTCATTTAACCTGTATTAACAGGCAATAAGAGAAATATAAAAAGCTAATATGGGTAAGATAATTACTATAGATATTCATTGCCTCAAAATTTATAAAGACATCAGCAAAACTATATATGTTCGTATACATGTGCACACGGTCTTCTTTCTCTTAATTTCTCAATTTTCATAAACAAATGCACTAGTGGGAGGTTAGTACAAGTAAAAACAGCATTAATGGGTGGCATATTAATATTTATGCTTTACTATATAAAGACCTTGCATACATTATGACTCTGTTTTGCAAGCTGAATGAATAACTAATGTTACATTATGTATGGGTACATATTAAACAGACATGTCTACACTTTCTTAGTTCAGGATATGATTAATGCAGCCTATCAGGAGCCAGATGGTGTAGAACCAGAACCATCAATCAAAATGAAAAGACCACTGCGTGCTATCCACAATGAGGTTCTCACAAACAGAGATTCTGTTCACAGACCCTAACTGGTAATAGGCAGAAAACGCCAAGAACATAGCTGTACTGTCCCACTGGGACACAGAGTCATAGCTCAGGCTTGGCTAGATAAAAAATCTGGCACAGGAACATTCATGGCTGCACCCTGAGTAGCAGAACCAGGAAAGCCCATACAGACCAAACAGCCTGGCCTTAGTATTAAGAGAAAAAAGAAAGATGAAGAAATGAGATGCTTTTTAATATTTTAATAACGTTTGCACTGATGACAGTATCTGTCAAACAGTATCCATTTCCCATCTGATTTAGGATGGTACAGTGCCACATAGTAACAAAGCAGATGCCACTGTCTGCCTGACACGTGAGTTGGCATCTTGTTTCTCTTACACAGCCTTTATTGTAAATAATCCCAAATGCTCAAGTGCTGCTTTGCAACTTTTTCTTCACTGATCTATGGGAAACAATTCTAGTCTGTTATGTTTAATACTAACAGCTATTTTGGGGGGAGTGTAGAGGTGGTTGAAAGACCTTTCCTGTTCCTTTAATAGCTTTACATTAAAATAACTACAGAAACACAAGGTGCTTTGTCTTTGTAAATGGATCATGTGTGCAGAGAAAATGTTAAATAATTCTCAGGTCAAAAATAAATAAATAGAATACATGTATAGTTCCAATTCCATATAGTCACTGTAATATCGTATTGAAATTCTAGTTTTACAGTTTAGAGAGGTAGGCAGATGTGCAGGAAAATTCCAGGAAATGTAACCTTAGAGAAGAGGTATGCAAAGAAAGAGGGGGGGGGGGAATGGAGAGAAAGAGAGAGAGAGAGACTTAAATATATATTAAGATTCACAAATACAAAAGGTTAATGGACATGGATATATTTGAGAAGCCTAATATTATCTAAAGACATTTATAAAAATAAAAAAATTGCATTAAGAGAAAGGACATTGTGACTCCTAATTTGTCATGTGAGGTGCTATATACAGGAAGGACATAGTTTACCTCTGCTTCTGTAGTAATTATGAAAAGATCTTAAGTGGGATGGCTGAATTTTACAAGTTTAAACTTTTTCTACCCACATTGCTGGTTTGATTTACAATAGGACTGCTGTTGTAATTTATGTAAAATTTCCTTTCCATACTTTCTCAGTATCATTTTCCACATTGTTATAACTTCTGCATACATTTTTATTATTTGGGTATTATTCCATTGAACATATATGTTTTGATTTACTTTATAATTTCCTTAATGTTGGACATTTAAGCTTTTTCTCTCTCCTATTATTAGTAAAGTGATTTTTTTTGTGTGTGAAAAGTGTTATTTTTGTCTTCTAGTCATATCCTTAGAAAAGTTTTTTCAGAAGCTGTGTTGCGGAGCTAAATGATGCAAATTTTAAAACACTTTCTAAAAATTGTATTTCTATCAGCTCTCTGAAATCTCTTATTTTTTATTATATTTATTTATTTATTGGATAGAGGCAGCAAGAAATCAAGAGGTAAAGGGGTGATAGGGAGAAAGACAGAGAGACAACTGCCGCCCTACTTCACCACTCGCAAAACTTTCCCACTGCAGGTGGGGAATGGGCTTGAACCCAGATACGCCACCACCCAGCCCCAGCACTTTGAAATCTCTATTAAAAAAATCTTCAGTAATATTATAAGTGAAAATAAGGCTTTGCTATAATTTAAGTTTATTTTATTGTCAGCTAAATTGAAAATTATTCCTTGGATAAATGACTTCCTTCCCTTTTTGAAATCCTAATTATATCTTAGAAAATGCATCATTTTTATGTATCCATAAAAAGGATCACAAGGCCCTTCTCCTTGGAATACTGACTTCATCAGTTTACTTGAATGTGATATAGTGTATTTTTTTTGGAATACACTATTTAAAATAAAGATGTTTCACTAATTCAAACTTTGCATGAATTATGAATGTTTTTGTAAGATGAAAGAGTAACTAATATTGCATTAGTTACTCTACATATTAAAGAGACATATTTACACTTTAAAGAGACATAGCTATACTTTCTTAGTTTATTATATGATTTAATAAATTTTCCATCTCTTTTGAAGTCACTTCACAATCAGTGAAAATTTAACATAAATAACTAAATAGCAGTAAGACTGTAAAACAGCCATCTATTTTATTTCTCAGTGGTGGAATGTTAAATTGACAACTGTCTTTCTCAGTAACTCTATCTTGTAAAAAATGCCTGTTTCATTTCTAGCAAAACTATAATATTGAATAGTTAGCAATCAAATTCCGTTGGATTAGCTATGGTGACTTTTCTGACATACATATAATATGAATCACACCAAAGTAGTAATGGCACATGGTTTAAAAGAAAAGTGGTTGAGATCAAAACATAAAAAATCAGAATGGGCGTCGGGCGGTAGCAGCGGGTTAAGCGCGCGTGGTGCAAAGAGCAAGGACCAGCATAGGGACCCTGGTTGGGGCCCCAGGCTCCCCACCTGCAGGGGAGTTGCTTCACAGGCGGTGAAGCAGGTCTGCAGGTGTCTATCTTTCTCTCCCCCTCTCTGTCTTTCCCTCCTCTCTCCATTTCTCTCTGTCCTAGCCAACAACGAGTGACATCATCAACAACAATAATAACCACAACAAGGCTACAACAACAAGGGCAACAAAATGAGGGAAAAAATGGCCTCCAGAAGCAGTGGATTAATGGTGCAGACACCGAGCCCAAGCTATAACCCTGGAGGCAAAATAAAATAAAATATCAGAACAGTACCATAAAGGGAAAATGAAAGTGATACAGAAACTTCTCTCTTTCCTTCTTTTCCTTTTTTTTTAACCTCCACTCATTCCTCTGTTCCTTTCTTCTTTCCAGTCAGCCTCTCTTCCTCTCTCCCTCTCTCTCTCTCTCTCTCTCTCTCTCTCTCTCTCTCCCCTCCAGGGTTATTGCTGGGTCTAGGGTCTCAGTGCCTGCAATATGAATCCATAGCTTCTGGTGGCCACTTTTCATTTTTATTGGATAGGACAGAGAAAAACTGAGAAGGGAGGGTTACAGATGGAGAGAGAAAGGTATCTGCAGACCTGCTTCACTGCTTGTGAGGGGAACCCTGGGGAGCTGGGAGTTTGAACCAGGACACTTGCACAGGTCCTTGCACTTCGTACTATGTGCACTTAACTCAGTGTGCCACTGCCTGCCCCCCTGTTTCTTTCTTTCATAGAGACAAACAAAGCAGAGTGGCAATAAAGTGAAAAGACCACAGCACCAAAGTTTTCTTCAGTGAAGGGTAGCTAGGCTCAAACCTGCCATGCACATGGCAAAGCTGCACACTGTTTAAATGAACTATTTCATCATAGTGTGGCTAAGGCTGTGGAGAATGGTGGACTCATTTATTTATTTATTTATTTTTTAATTTTCTTTAATCTTTATTGATTGGATAGAGACAGCCAGAAATAGAGAGAGAAGGGGGAAGATAGGGAGAGAGACAGACACCTGAAGCACTGCTTTACCACTTGCAAAGCTTTTCCCATGCAGGTGGGGGACTGGAGACTCAAGCCTGTGTCCTCATGCATATGCACTCAACCAGGTGCGCCCCCACCTGCCCTCTGGACTCATACACTGCTGGTATGAATGCACACTGGTGCAGCCCCTCTAAATACTGTATGGAGATTCCTTAAACAAATAGAAAAGGAACTACTTTATGGCCCAACAATACCACTCTTAGGTATTTACACACACAAACACTTAACCAAAGGGACATATGCACATCTATATTCATAGCCACAATATCTACCATAGTCAACGACTGAAAGCAGCCTACATATCCAAAGATGACTAGATAAAGAAGTTATGGAATATATACTTCATGGAATCCATCTGTGGCTATAAAAAAAAAGAAAAGAAAAGAAAAGGTGATATATCCTTTAGGACAAAGTGCATGGAAATGGAGGTGATAAAGCTTAGTGAAATAAGCAAAGAGGGAAAAGGCAACTCCCAGATGATTTCACTTATATGTGACATCTAGAGAACTGAAATACATAACCTGGGTGTGTGTATGTGTGTGTGTGTGGGGGGGGGGTTGTGGAGAAAAGAAAAGAGGAGGGGAGGGGAGGAGAGGGAAGGGGAGAGGAGAGATGAGGAAAGAAGAGAAACTGTCTCTAAGACCTTGTGAGAACTATGTTGGTTACCACTGGGAGGGTGAAGGCAGAGAATGTTGGTGGTGGATATGGTATAGAACTATACCCTATAACTCTACAACCTTATAAATTACTATAAATCACATACACACACAAAAGGAAATATTTCACCAGTCATGAAACGTCTGGGTGTTATGTTTTTTACAACTACATGTGATTGAGATAAGAACTCCAAAAGGACAGTACCTGCCATGCAGAATTGGGATATATTTAAAATTCAGTAATGGTTATATTTGAAGCAAATAATATATAAATCTAATTAACAATAATTCCTGATATTCATTTACACATCAACCCTGGCGATCCATGGGGTACAGATGTTGCATCCAGATCACCCTCACATGCATGCTTCCATATCTAAATATAAAAGAACTGTATTAAGCTGAATCTTATAATTTTTTCTATGGCTAAGATTCAATGACTCTTAACTATAAAGCTCACCATGTTGATTACCTGAGGGACAAACTTTAGCAGTGGTATCATACATGCATGAAGTTCGGGGTTCATTCTCCGGCACCACATATAACTAACTAAATAAATAAATTCACTGACAAAGAGTAATTTGTTATATATTGTCGGGCTGCGTCGAGGGGGAGAGAGATGCAAGCGAAGCTAAGAGGGAACACAAGTCTTTATTCACACAGGCGCCTCAGAGTTGGGAGATAGCACAGCAGTTCTGGATACATGGAGCTAGCAAAATGGCCACCTTCACTACTCACAGCAACCCTCCTCTGCCTTCCAGTCAGTGAAGTGAAGGGGCTAAGAGAACTAGGGGCGGAAGAAGAAGAGCTTTTATGGGAGAAATTCCGGAATTGACAAGTTGGGATGTGACTGGCTAGGAAACAAGGTACTCGGGATAGGATTACAGCTCTCTGGGGAATGGGAAGGGGGAGGAGTAAACAAGGCAATATTGTATCAACTCTCATGGGGAATTGACAATACCCTGAGGGGGCAACATGGTGGATGTGACCACATCTGCACATTTTCCCAACAATATATTATAACTTCCTTCTCATTCTCATCACAAGAAATTCAAAATGGGCCAAGCAACTTTACTTAATTTATTTTTTAACACTTCAAATTACACACACATCAAATTTTGATGAAACACTTATGAACACTATTATGATAGTATGTATTATTGTATATTATTGCTCTTTTGAATTTATTCTACACTACTTGAGAAATTCATCCAACACTTAAGAAATTTACAATATGTTGTCAGTTGATTAGCTGTGCATCCACCCCAGCTCTTAGGATGAGAGATCTAACTGACTTAAGTCAATCATATATTAACTCCTAACTTGGGCAAATGCATAAAACTCAGATCAATACTTCTGATGGAACTTTGTTTGAATTTCCCAAAACAACAGTCTTTTCTCTCTCTCTCTCTCCCCCTCACCCCCCCTTTATCTGGTATGAGCAGTGAGGGTGAAAACACATCAGCCGCACTGTGATCCCCACAGATTAAAGCCGAGAAAGGATGATATATTAAAGATTGCCAAGTGAAAGCAACTGGTGACTGAATTTATGTCCTGAATCAAATCTTGCTTAATGCCAAATCCACCCTGACAGTTCAATTAAGGAAGTCAGTAAATTATAAATTGTCTCTTTCGTTAAGCCATGCTAAGTTGGGTTATTTACAACATAGTCCTAACTCAAATATCTAATAAGTCAACTGGGACCCTTAGGGATATGTCACATTATCAGATTGAGTACAACTTGAGTAAAACTAAAAATTCAAAATGAGAGAGTAAGTAAAACAAATCGATGACTAATTCACAAGGGGGTAGGTGTATGGGTGGATATAGATATGTATATGTATATATGAATGGTACAGGCAGACGTAAAATAGGACTAAGGAAAGTTAAGGCGATTTAGGACAAGTGCCAGAGGAAACAGGAATGGGAACTGATGGAGAAAAGAACTAGGGCTGAGTGCTCAGCTGATCTGAGAATGCAGAACTTGATCATTGGAATTACTCAAAGCAATACACAGTCAACAGCAAGTTGTGTACATATGTGAGGGGATATCCCCATATCTACTTTAAAGTACCCCAGGCAATTCTAATGTGCTATCAAGTTTTGCCAACACATGGTGTTGAAGGGGCATCATTCATGAAGAGCTGGTACACTTTTCACATAGCTGCAGGAAAAAAAACCAAAAAGACCCTTCTTCCTTCTTTCAACCCAGGAAAGAAAAGATATATTTTAAGGATATAATTGAGAAATCCAGTGGAATTTTGCTTGTTCACATGAGATTTTTAATTTACCATGTGAGCACAATACAGAAGATGATTCAGAGAAAGTTACTTATGGGTTCCTCCAAAAGAGACAATCACATTTTGGTAAAGCATCAATATTCACATCTTGAATTACTTTTGTTAAACATTTATTATGTTGATAGCACCTAGACTTGTCCTTCAGGGTAACAAATTTTACTAACCCAACATCCGTCCACAATAAGTTCACATTCATTCAGGGCAGACAAAGTCTATGAGATTGGGTAAAGACACAAAGGGAGAGATAAAAAGGAATGGCTTTCTGGAGGGCAGTTGTTAACTAAATGTTCTTAAGAGGGGTGATGAAACAGATGAATAAAAATAATAGCCATCTTCTAGAAACAGAAAGTAAGCTGTGCATGGACATGATGAACGTGTACAACACATGAGATCGGCAACTACTTTGGTAAGTTTACAAGGTAAAGGAGAAGGAGCACCAACCCATAAAGGGTCTTACTGTCATGCGGGGCTTTATTCCAGCGTGACTAAAAGCTGTGGTAGTATTCTATTCAAGTGCTTAATGCAAACAAGATGAACTGTATTTTCTTTTTTTTTTTTCTTTTTTTAGTATACTCATTTATTTGAGGGGAAATATTCATTTATTTTCTAAAGATCCTCATCAGGAATGAACTGGGGTTTGGGAGTAAAGTCAGAATGGAAATGGGGAAATCACCTTGAGACTGACAAAGACCTCCAATGAAGACAATGAGGTCAAATTTATATAAATATGGGAAAACTAGTCCAGTCAAAAGGAGTGGGCAAAAGGAGAAGGAGGAGCCCAGGATGACATTCTTGTTTATGGTCCAATAGTAGAAATAATGTGTTAATATTCACCAAGAGAATAAGGACAGACCATGTGTTGGGTGGTAATGTGACACAGTAAATTCAATCTAGTATAGAGTGGGGTTGAGGCAGTACCCAGAAGGAAATGAGTTGAGCCTATTGTATGAAAGCAGTCATGAATGCTCAGGGGACAGTACCATGGAAGGGAAACAGCAAATTCTGAGACACACAAATAAGAAGCTTAGAGGGAGTATGCAGGGAAGTGAAGAGAAAATCTGGCAGAAATCTAACATGTGAGTATCATAAACTTATTACTGGGGTGTTATGTAATTATATACATAGATACATGTTTTTGCAATCTTGGAAGGAGGCTTCAAACACTTATCTATGACATATGCAAATGTGTTTTAAAATAGATGTTATATATATGATACAAGTTTCACAGGAGGGAGAAACCAGAGCGCCACTCCAGTACATGAAGCACTGGATCAACCTGGAAGCCCTTGTTTTGCAATTACTAAGCTCTACCAGCCGAGTTATCCCCACATATGTAAAATTTATTATTACGGGAGTCGGGCAGTAGTGCAGCAGGCTATTCATACATAGCACGAAGCGAAAGGACTGGTATAAGGATCCCGGTTTGAGCCCTTTGCTCCCCACCTGCAGGGGAGTCTCTTCACAGGCAGTGAAGCAGGTCTGCAGGTGTCTATCTTTCTCTCCCCCTCTCTCTCATTCCCCTCTTCTTTCCATTTCTCTCTGTCCTATCCAACAACGATGACATCAATAACAACAACAATAAAAATATTATTACAAATACTTAATCGGAAATAGACATTTCATCCATCAGCTCAAATCATTTGTCTTTATTTTAAAATGATAATATATGTTGTATGCTTTACATTGGGTTCTAGTTCTCCCCTGCCAAGAGAATTAGATCAGTCCAGTTAATTTCGCGGGCCGCTTGGCCCCGCCCCAAGGAACCCCGCGAGAGTTTCAGAGGGTTCCTGAGTACGAGAGTTCCAGAGTTTCAGAGTTACAGAGTAAGAGAGAGTTCGACAGTTGAAGAGTTTCAGAGTTCCAGAGTTGGAGGGTTCCTGAGTTACAGAGTAAGAGAGAGTGCTTGTGCCGCCGCAAAGAGACAGCAGAGTTCTGTTTGGTGATTAGTTTGTCTTAGTTTATGAATCGTTGTTCCTGAATAAAAAAAATACAGCTTCCCTGCCCAGCCATTGTCTCCGCGTCTCTGTTACCCGCCCGTGAAGCTAGCCCCGCCCGGCAAGAGCCCACGAATTTTAACAACAAATATACATACAAATTACAACTGAAGTGAAAACTGCTAATGTTCAAGCATAACAAATATAAAAAGAGGAGCAGGGGTAGATAGCATAATGGTTATGCAAAGAGACTTTCAAGTCTGAGGTTCTCAAGTCCCAGGTTCAATCTCCCACACCACCATAAACCAGAGCCAAGCAGTGCTCTGGTAAAATAAATAAATAAATAAATAAATAAATAAATAAATAAATATAAATACAGTTATCTCATTCACTCCAAATCTAACCTGATCAAAGCAAGGACTACAAAAGTTGAATAAGGGCAAGAGACTGGCATACTTTAACAATGACTCTTTAGTCACTATCAGGCCACCCCATCAGCTGGGACCCTATTCGGGGAGCACTGAGATTCCCACACAGACATGATGGGCCTAGACCTCGAATAAATTCCCTCTCTATATTGTTACTGGTCATTTCTATCAGGAACAACACAACAGAGCCCTTTGTGGGCCCCCATAGGACCTTGCCCTCAACTTGGATCAACAATGGTAGAGAATGTCCCATCCTCTGAAGGGAAGATGGACAACATACTCTATGCTACACCTGAGGAAGATGGGTCCTGATACTGGGGCAGCTTGGAATGTTCCTACTCATGACCACAGAATGTGAGCTCAGATCTACAGAAATGCAGAGGTTACACAGGCTCCTCAGCTGAATATGGGCCCCAGATCACATCAAATCGGTGGGGTTTACAGTCAACAATATTTATACCTCTTTCCCACATTAGGGAGCTACTCTCTTCCCTGATCCAGCTTTCTGGTTCTTTTTCCAGCCATTATATCATCTCCCCAGACAATAACTTGGATCCACATGCATAAAAGATTTCAGGTTCATGGGGAAAAAAGAAAAACACTAGGATAGCCACAGGCCCTTTGAAATATAACTAAAATATGCCTACTAGCTATCTACAAAATGGAGGACCCCCCCCCCCCAACACTTCATCTGCACTATCCCAGCCTTTAGGTCCATGATTGTTCAACAATTTGTTTGGCTTAATATGTTAATTCTCTTTTCAACCACCAGGTGCCAGATGCTAGCATGATGCTGACCAGACTTCCCTGGACAGACAACCCCACCAATGTGTCCTGGAGCTCTGATTCCCCAGAACCCTGCCCCACCAGCGAAAGAAAGAGATAGTCTGGGAGTGTGGATCGACCAGTCAACGCCCATGTTCAGCAGGGAAGCAATTACAGAAGCCAGACCTTCAACCTTCTGCATCCCACAATGACCTTGGTTCCATACTCCCAGAGGGTCAAAGAATCAGAAAGCTATCAGGGGAGGGAATGGGATACAGAGTTCTGGTGGTGGGAATTGTGTGGAGTTGTACCCCTCTTATCCTATAGTTTAGTCGTTTCCTTTTTATAAATAAAAAATTAAAAAATAAAAAAAACAGAAAAAATCCATATCTCTCTATATTATATATAAATATATATTTATATAAATATAATAAATATATATTTTATTTATATAAATATATATTATTTTTGCATAATGGTTATGCAAACAGACTCTTGTACCTGAGGTTCTAAAGTCCCAGGTTCAATCTCCCACACCACCATAAACCAGAGCTGAGAAGTGCTCTGGTAAAAATAAAATAAAAATAAAAAATTCCATCTCTCTCTCTCTGTATATATGTATATATACGGATGTATACATATATACAGAGAGAGAGAGAAAGAGAGAGATATGGAATGTTGAATTGCTAATCATGTCTGTAAAGGGGTCACACTCACAGACTTGATACTTTAACAACGGCTAACCCTCTGGAGACAAATTTAGTGAGAGCTTGGCAACAGCTTTTTAATCTGTTGTTCTAGGCTTTCCTGCAAATTGTGACAGTGTTTCAATAGAAGATATTAGGTTTGTCTCAGTTTTTCAGAGCAAACTTTCAGGTTTCGACCCTATCTTCTTCAAGTAAGTGAAAGGTAAATGATTCTAAAGTCAGATAAATACATCAGCAAACCATTCTGTGATGAAAGTGGACTTTTACAACATGTGGGAATGACCTCCAACCACATGGAGATGTTCATACAAGAAAGAGAAACAGAATGCTTTAGTTCTCCCACAGAAGGCATGATAGTAAGGAAATGCTCTACTAATTTTGAAGGCATTCAAATAATTTTATACTACTTAAATTCTTAGGGAAATGTGACTACTATGGAGAATTAATTCATCTCTGTTAATCTTTTTTTTTTTTTTCTCCCACCAGGTTTATTGCCAGGGCATGGAAAATTCCACTACCCCAAATGACCTTTTTTTTTTTTTTTCCTTAGAGAAAAATTAGTAGGGGAGACAAAGTGATAAAGTGAAACAAACATAGCACTGCTTCCCCCCTTTTTAAAAAAGTATTTATTTATTTATTTATTTATTTACTTTTTGTTACCCTTGTTGCTTTTATTGTTGTTGTGGTTATTATTGCTGTTGATGTCATTGTTGTTGGATAGGACAGACAAAAATGGAGAGAGCAGGGGAAGACAGGGAGGGGGACAAAAAGAGAGACACCTGCAGACCTGCTTCACCACCTGTGAAGGAACACCCCTGGCAGGTGGGGAGCCGGGGACTCAAATCGGGATCCTCACACTGGTCCTTGAGCTTTGCGCCACATGCGCTTAACCCACTGTGCTACCGCCCGACTCCCACTTCTACATATTCCCCTGTAGATGGGGACCAGGGCCTGGAGTTTGGATCCCTGCGCATGGTGATGTTCTTGCACTCAACTAGTGTAGCATCGCCAGGCCCCTCAGTCACTCTTAATGTTATACAGAGTTTATATTTTGGCCACAGCATGCCTGCATATCAATGAGTCACCTGTCTCTAAACCTATATTCACATAAAAGTATCCAGAAGTTTTGGCAGGTGTAGAGGAGGAAGTAAGTCACAGGACTCACCAGGGAGATAGCACAGCAATAGTGCACTAGCTTTTCAGGCCTGGGATTTCAGAAGTCCCAGGTTCAGTCTCTAGCACCACCATAAACCAGAGCTGAGTAGTATTCTCTTCCTCCCTCCCTCTCTCATTCAAATGAATAAATAAATCTGAAAGGAAGAAAGAAAGAAAGAAAGGGAGAAAGGGAGAGAAAAAGAAGGAAAGAAAGAAAGAAAGAAGGAAGGAAGGAAGGAAGGAAGGAAGGAAGGAAGGAAGGAGAGAGAGAAAGAAAAAAGAGAGAAAGATGGAAATGTAGGAAGGAAGGAAAGAAGGGAGGGAGGATGGACTGGCAGGTGTGGTATAGAACTAGCTATACCCCTATTTCCTGATGATTTTGTAAACCACTTCTGAATCATTAATATTTTAAAATATATATTATTTTATTCATTGCAAGAGAAAGAAAAATTCAGAGGGAAAAAGGAAATAGAGGGGGGAGAGAAAGAGAAACACCGATAGCACTGGTCTACCTACCACTTGTGAAGCATCCCCTCACCCACACATAGGTGAGGACTTGGGGCTTGAACCAAGGCTCTTGTGCACTGTAACATATGCTACCACCTGCCCCAGTTAAAAACAACTTTCTAAGGAGAAACAAAAAAACATGAGGTCAGAGAGTTCTGATATTCACTACCATTTGTCACTCAGGCAAAAGTGAGATTTCTACATGTATTTTCTACATATATAAAGCTTCCAGTAAAGGTTTAGAGAAAATAGAATAATTTCTTTAATCAATAGTTACATAGCACTTCCCTTGTAGTAAGAACTCCTTTAGATGTTGGAGAGATAAGAATGAACAAAGTAAAACACTTGTTTACATTTTAATAACCATAGTTTTGCATTATGAATAATAGACTGCTGAATAATCAAAACTATTGTGTTGTCAAAAAGTCATGAAGTATTTTTGCATAGAAAAACAGTAAAATATATGTCTGACAACTACATATGAACAACCACTAAAATAAGCTGGCTAATCTATTTTCAACCCATATACTAAAACTCTCTATTTTTCCAATCGCAAGAGATGAAACTAATGACTGCACTGATGTCATGGCTTACTCTTGCACAAAGACAACAGAGAAAATGAATTATAGGCCCAAGGAAATATCTTCATTTCACTATTCTCTCTTAACAGAGTTCTGACAATTTGCAAGTCAGAATCTGTTCCAGAATTAGTGATCACGTGAGAATGGCACTCAACCGGAGGCCTTACAGCCACTATTAATCAGACTAGCCAGGCCTGAGTAGCTCATACTGCAAACAGTATCTAACTACATTCCACCAATCCAAGAACTCTTGAAAGTCTTATACTATGAGAGGTAGAGCCACAAATTAAAAAATAAATAAATAAAAGCAGCAATAGTGTCCATATTCTGGGCCTAGATCCCTCTCTCCAAAATCAGTGGTCACTCCCATCAGGAACATCATCACAAGGCCTCTGTGGGCCTACCCATGAACTTGCCCTCATTATAAAGTAGTAATGATATGATAGGGACTGCCCCACTCAAGGAAGGCTCCTCCTGAAATGAGTGAAGCCTAGAGTGTTCCCAGGTATGACCATGAACTGCAAACTCAGACTGACAGTGACTCAGAGATTATACAAGCTCCTGTGCTAAGTATGAATATATACGGGCCCTGGGTCAAACTGATGGGGTAAACAGTTAATTGTATTTATATATTTTCTTAGAGTTTGGCAGCTACTCTAACTCAGCTTTCTAGTCCTATTCTCAACTCTGACACCATCTTCCCAGACAATATTTTTAATCTACCAACATGTTCACAATCAAGCTCAAGCAAAAATTACTAAAGTCATGGGCCCCTAGGAAAATACCTAAAATAGTCTTCCTAGTTTCTATCCACCCTAAGATTTCCATTCTCAGCTGCTCTACTCCTACTTTTTGGTGCCTGTTCATTAATTATTTTGTCCTGCTTTCTATCTTACCACCTTTCTGCCACCAAGTTGCAGATGCTACTAGGATTCCATCCTTACCTCCCTGGGCAGATGACCTCACCAGTGTGCTCCAGGACCTCACCTCCCCAGAGGCCTCCCCCCACTAGAGGAAGATAGATAGAGGCTGGGAGTATAGACCAACCTGCCAATGTTCATGTCCAGCAGAGAAGCAATTACAGAAGCCAGAGCTCCCACATTCAGCACCTCATAAAGAATTCTGGTCCAGGGGGTCAAGCAGTAGCACAGCAGGTTAAGCGCAAGTGGCACAAAGCACAAGGACTGGAGTAAGGATCCCGGTTCAAGTGCCCGGCTCCCCACCTGCAGGGGAGTTGCTTCACAAGCAGTGAAGCAGGTCTGCAGGTGTCTTTCTCTCCCTCTCTCTGTCTTCCTCTCCTCACCCCATTTCTTTCTGTCCTATCCAACAATGACGACATCATCATCATCAACAACAACAATAATAACTACAAAAAAAAAAAAAAGGACAAATGAAAGGGAAAAAAAAAAGAATTAAGGTCCAGTCTCCCAGAGGGGGGAAATATTAGATGACAAGAGAGCTCTGAAGTCCAATTCCACCAGTACCCACAGAGAGAAGAGGGAAAAAAGACATTCAGAAGCAGTACATAAGTGTGACTTACAAAGGAAAAGATGGTAGGACCATAGGAAAAAAATGGGCAAATACATATAAATATAGATAGTTATAGCAATAATGGTTGATCCATATCTGTGACCTCTGGAGAACTACTGCAGTTTCAATGTAGGGAATGGGGACACAGAACTCTGGTGGTGGAAATGGCATAGAATTATATCCCTATTATCTCATGATTTTGTAAATCAGTATCAAATCACTAATAAAAAATTTGAAAAAAAGATTAAAGAAATAATGTCCATATTCCTGTGGTGGGTATGTACTTCCACCATTACACAGTGACAGAGAATGTAGGATCTTGTTTTAACTGTAGTATCAGTCATATGAGTCAAACAATACCTGAGTCAAACAATTAGTGGCAGCTGAAAAGGAATACTTTGAGACTTACTAAATAATCTGAAAATACAATAACTTCATAGCTATGTAGATTATGGGACTTTTGATAACTACTTTTATACTGAAAATTAACAAAGGATTTTGCACCTTTCTTATCCAGAAAAGAAAGTTAACCTTTCTCATCACTCTCTGTGCTTTAGGAACAACTGGGTAAATGCTCTTTTTTTAATCACTCTCCATGTTTTAGCCTCTCTACTTCTCTGATGTGGACATTCCTGGCTATGCTGGTTCTTAAACAGTGATTCTTTATGCTGACAATTTGTCCCCCTTCTCCACGCCCTTAGGGGGAACTTACAGAGTAAAAGCTTATAGAGTGAAGCAAGGTAGACAGGGCTTGAGTAGTAACAGAGTACCAGATAGTCACCTGTTAGTCTCTGATTATATTAGTCCTGAACTCACTTAAGTCAAATTTCCTTACCCTGAGTTTATCATAAATTAATCACATGGGAGAAGAGTGGAATTCAGGGTGATAGCTTTTAGAGTGGCTTTTCATTTATTTATTTACTTTACTGTCTGCTTTATAGGGAGATTCAGTGGAATCCTAAATGCTTTTCCCCATTTCTACTTTTGTCCCATTTCTCTATTTATTCCTACTGGAATTATCTAATTAGATTTAGACTTGAAGTTAGGAAAAGAGAGGCAGAGTTAAGCAGGCCCATTTTCACTTTGATTTGCTGTTTGTCAAATTACTATTTATTAGAACCTTTTACAGTGTACATGTTTAGGTATTTATGATAAAGAGGTTGGAGTTAGACTGTTATACTAGTGTGTGACTTTGAAGTTATTTAATCACACTGTATCTCAGTTTCTCATCTATAAATTAGGAAGAAAGTAAGAATTAAAGATTAAATAGGGCTTTGTATATATGTAAATCTTTCAGAGTAGTGTTATTATGTGGCATGCTTTAAACAGTTGACGAATAAAAATGATACTAACAGCAACAGTAATAATAATGATGATAACAATAATAGTAATGGAGGTCCATTGCAGACTTCATTTTTCTCATCAATCCCTAGAGTAACAGGCAAAGCACAAAAAGTGTGTGTGTGTATATGCATAAATATATTTGTAATTTTTATTTTGTTTTGTAAGTATTTATTTATGGAGGATATGAACCAGTACATATCATTGCTGGGGATCAAATTCTGGATCTCATGCACCCAGGTCCAACACTTTAGCCACTGTGCCATCCCCTGGGCCACATATAAATTATTTTAAAAGAATTAACATATATGCCAGTCATACATACTTTTATACAATCATCTCTGATATGGTAAAAAAAAAAATGAATTAAACCAGGAGTGGGGTGGTAGTGCACCTGGTTGAGCGCACATGTTACAATGTGCAAGGACACCAGTTTGAGCTCCTGGTTCCCACCTGCAGGGGGAAAGCTTCATAGGTGGAGAAGCAGTATTGCAGGTGTCTGTCTCTCTCCCTCTCTATCACCACCCCCTTTCCTCTCAATTTCTGACAGTCTCTATCCAATAAATAAATAAAGATAATTTTAAAAAATGAATTAAACCAACATACAAAATAAATGTTCAATTCTTGACATAATACTATACTAGATAGAAATGAGAAAAGGGGGCTGGGGTGGTGGCGCATCTGGTTGAGGGCACATGTTACAATGTGCAAGGACAATGTTACAATGTTCAAGCCCCCGGTCCCCACGTGCCCCTAGGGGGAAAGCTTTGCAAGTGGTGAAGCAGAGCTGAAGGTATCTCTCTGTCTCTTTCCCTCTCTAGCATTCCTTTCCCTCTTGATTACCGGATGTCTCTATCAAAATAAAGAATAAAATTTAAAAAGAAATGAGAAAAAAGCAGGCTATAGTATTAGTTAAGGCTAAGAAAACATGATCTGCTACTCAACCTGAGTCACAAAGTGAGGAGAATTAAAAATTGGGAAACTATCTTTGGATCAAATTGCCACAAATAAAATTAATTAAGTGGAAAGTCATATATATTGTTCAAGTAGAAACAATACATTGTTCAAGCAAAAACCATGTCTGCATCTCCAGTAACTATTAATATGGTCACCTTGAGAAGGAAGACATTGGTGTAATATGATAGAAATGCTCACTTCTCCCAAACAATATTTTTAGTCCATCTGCATGTTAGCTATCAAACTCAGGCAAACTTATCACAATCACGAGCCCCTAAGAACATACCTAAAATAGACTTCCTAGCTTCTATCCACCCTAAAATGGATATTCCTATCTGTTCTATCCCTACTTAATGGTTCCTGTTCATTACACATTTTGTCCTGCTTTATATCTTCCTGTATTTCAGTTACCATGTTGCGGATGCTTCTAAAGTGTCATTCAGAACTCCCTGGGCAAATGACCTCACCAATGTGTTCCCAAACTAGCAAAGAAGCAATTACAGAGGACAGATCTTTCACCTTCTGCACCCCATAAAGAACCTTGGGCCATGGGGATGAGTGGTATAACACCTAGTTGAGCACAACTGTTATAATGCAAAAGGAGCAGATTCAATCACCCAGTCCCCACCTGTAGCAGGAAAGCTTCAAGAGTGATGAAGCAGTACTGCTTCTCCTCTCTATATCCCCCTTCCACTCAATTTCTGGCTGTCCCCATCAAATAAAATAAATAAAGATGAAAAAAAAAAATCTTGGTCAATACTTCCAGAAGGCTAAGTTCCAATTCCATCAGGACCCAGAGAAAGAAGGTGTGACTTAGAAAGAAAGAGAAGGCAGGACCATAGGGAAAAGGGGGGGGGGGGGCAAATATAGATAGATAGCTACAGAAATAATAGTCAACCCTATATGTGACCTTGGGAAAACTAATGCAGTTTCCAATGGAAGGAATGGGGACACAGAACTCTAGTGGTGGGCAAGGTGTGGAGTTATACTATAAGGTGTGGTCTTATCGTCTTGTAAATCAATATTAAATCACTAGTAGAAAAATAAACCAGAAAATAATAAAAAAAAATAAATGCTCACTTCTGTGTATTTCAAGTTCATAACATGAGCATGGTTGTAGTATAAGGACTTGTCAATATAATAATAATGGAACTCAATTAGACATTTATCCAATTGTTCTTGCTATTTGGCAACATCCCCCTGATTACTTCCAAAACATTTTTTAGTCAAAGATGGGAAATAGAGATAAGTGTACAAATGGTTTTGGACAATCTGCTGCAAAGAGCCGTTTTAAGCATGGCATAAACATGCCAAATCAATAACTTGTTTCTTTATATGTGCACGTGCCATGAAAATCTGGCTATCATAGAGTGCCGGATCCATTAAAAACTGAATTTGCTATTTCCAGACAGCAGATAGCTCAAAGCTCTACAGGGCCAGCAGGCAATAATCCAAATTCACATCTCCCTCTCCAGAAGAACAACTCAAAAGCACACTGTTGCTACGTTATGTTATTCAGAGCACAGGAGATAATGAAGCCTTGACAACACGGTGGCTGTTCTGGGATTGAATCGAATGGCCATTATTCTCCAAATATAAAGAACTGAGTAGTATGACTTCTGTTATTTTATACCACTAGACTAATCTGATTAATGAAGAAATATTAATCAAGACATGATTTCTGAAATGAAACTATCCTTTATGCTTAAGGTATATATGTATATATGAAATTTGATATTAAGAGACTCCTAGTATTTAGGGGGAAGAATTTACAGTGAAATTATCTATGACTTTTCCCCAGAGACTCAAAAATAGATATATTCTTGCAATCTTATGCCCTACAAAAGTCATAGAAACCACTATTTTACATTTATTTTTCTTTCTTTCTCTTTCTTTTTTTTTTTTTTTCTCCAGGATTTTGCTGGGGCTTGGACTATGAATCCACTGCTCCTGGAGGCCATTTCCCCCATTTTGTTGCCCTTGTTGTTGTTATTGTTGTTATAGCTGTTGTTGTTGGATAGGGCAGCGAGAACTGGAGAGAGAAGGGGAAGACAGAGAGGGGAGAGAAAGATAGACACTTCAGATCTGTGAAGCAACCCCTCTGCAGGAGGGGAGCCAGGGGCTTGAACTGGGATACCTAAGCTAGTCCTTGCGCTTTGCACCATGTGCACTTAACCAGGTGCATTACTTCCTGGCACCCTAGTTTATATTTCTATCATAAAATTTCATTATATTCAAGTATATAAGTATTTTCAGATGTGTTTCTATTAACAACAGATCTTAAAGTAGTTTTAGGAAGTATGGAGTATAATACATATTACTGTTTTAAATAGTATTACAATTAAAATGTATTTTACTGACTATATATATGCTTAATGAGAAAGATATATATTAAATATATATAGTCAGTAAAATACATTTTAGTTGCAATACTAATTAAAACATTAATGTGTATTATCATAATCCACACTTCCTAAAATACAGAGGTGGGGGTATAGTGTAATGGTTATGAAAAAGGCTTTTATGCCTGAAGTTCCAAAGTTATCAGGTTCAGGCCCCCACACTACCAAAAGCCAGAGGTGAGCAGTACTCTGGTGTCCCCTCTCTGTCTCATCTCTGTGTTTAGACACAGTTCTGCCCTTTTTCTACCTGCCAACGTTAAGTTCAACATCTTTTGGCTATTTTCACTTTCTGTAGGCATATACTTATGTACACTTATTAAGAACGCTTTGCTCTTGAGAGAATTTTTAAGATAAACAAATTATATTTGTAAAATTATAGTATTTATAAATTAGGTTAGATGCAGCTCTACTATTTTTAAATAAAGCATCTATGTCCTGATATTAACTAGACTCATTAATTTTACTAAGTTATAGAGGGGTGTTTAGGTTCACATTCTGTGGTCTTGAGCAGCTGGACTTTTAGAGTTCCTCTGTTAATGGCTCATGCGTTTATGACCTTGGCCTTGCCTTCATTTCGTATTCTTTCCACTTCTTAATGGGGCTCTGGCTGCCCGAAGCAATAACCACCTTCTAATAATGGCTGCTAGGGTTGACTAACTAGGCTTTGGACACCAGACAACTATGTTTATAAGAAATATATTTTTAATATATTTTTAAACGCTGACTGCTTTTGAATGGAGGGCTGAAGAAATAATGAATTAGAAAGAAAAAGAAATGTTGATGGTCTTCACCCTGCCAGATTGGCTTCTTTGAAGGTAGGCAGTTGTGTTTTAGATAGTAGAGATCACTGCTGCACAAAAGACTTCTAGCTGAGTAAAATATCAATGTTCGTTTTCTGTTCATATACAAACTTATCAATGTAGTTATTTTTGTCACACACGAATTTGTTTACAGTTCAACTAATACATGTCTACATATGAAAAAAAAAACAACAGTATAACACTAGCCACTAAAAGAAAAAGAGAAGCCTACTATATCAGAACAGGAACTATATAATGTTTCTTCTTAGGGCTATTCATTGATTTATGTTTATATATGTAGACAACTGCCAAAATAACAAGTCACTAAAGGACAATGAAAAGGTCATTTCACAAAACACAGAATCTGCAATAGTGACAGCCTGTTAAAGGAACAATTTTAACAGTCAAATGACTATATATTAAATTATATAGATTAACTGTTTAGTAATTTATTCAACTTCATAGATATTTAAAAAAAAAACAACAACACTACAGACCTAAACAAAATTTTACAACTCTTTTCTTCTAAACACTATCATATTGTATAATAGTTTATATATTAACAGATTACAAACATAGGTGAATAGCTAATAAACCTAGATTTTATAATTTATGTACATTTTAATTTATATAATTTTATAAATTTTTATAATTGTGATAAACCTAGCAAGAAGAAAAATAAAGACAAGGCCATAAGAGAGGAGGAGGAGGTAAAGGAGGAAAGGAGAAAGGATGTCTTTAGTATGCATTGCAGTATTTTCCTCAGGCCAAAAGGCAGAAAGCATAAGCTGACTTGGATAGCCTTAATAAAAATGTTTTAAGTATAATCTGATCTACTTATTCATGACTTACTCAAAGAAAAAAAATTCAACTCTGGGTTAGTTTTCTGTGACCTAGAAAGCATTTTGCTTTGTAAGCTTTCCTGGCAGTATGATGAGCTTTTAGAAATTAAAAAGTCATATTTGTTACCTATCTATTGAAATAACAGAAGGAAAAAATAATGACCAAAATACAATCCAATTACTGCTTGCTAATGGCCTCTATTATTATGGCAGATAAATGGGAACCAATTTTTGCCAAGTACATTTATAAAAGTCATTATTAGAAGAACATCTGAAACACTACCTAGTGGACTTGGTAGTAAAGATAACAGTCCAGAATGAAATTTTTCTACTCTTAGAATATAAAAATAAATAAATAAATAAATAAGTTGGGTTTTGTTCTCAATACTTACTCTGAGTGCACATTTTACCTCTAAGCTTTATTTGTTTTTGCAACACTGTATAAAAGAAAGCCAACTCACCATTTGCTATATAAACAATGTTATTAGACTATGCTTAAGAAATGCACCTGGTCTCACTCAAACACCTTTGTTTAACCTGGTGACTTTCCTGTGTCTGGGGTCAAACAGAAGCAATCTTGGTTATGGGAGGAAAGAGCAAATATAACTGACTCACTGGGTACAAAACAGTTGTTGTAACTAAGCTTTGTAATTACAACTGTTTTAACAGTTTCTTATAAGCAAACGTTATCATTTTAAGTGACCCACTATAATTTGAGCTAAAGCCCCAGAAATTTATGCCAACTTAAGAACAGGAATTGCATTCCTGAGTTTACTCAGCATATAATGAACCCACTGAAATGCTGAGCTTTCTTTCTTTGGTATAAATTTACATACATACACACAGAGAGAGGATTAACAATGAAAAGAATCTAGCTAGTGGGGAAAAGAATACTACAATACTCACTCCCAAGAGTTGACATTAGTTTATTTTACTTTTCGCATTTTTTTTATTATGAAAAACCATAATCAAGTAGGGGGAAGAAAAAACTAGATGAAACCAATGAATCTTAAACCCATCACTTTCAATAATCAGCTACATAGAGTCAATCTCATTTTACCACCCCCCCCACCCACACACACAAACATCTTGAATTCTTTCTTGGAGCAAATCCAAAATGGCTTGTATTTTACTTTATGTAAGCTTTTACTTATGAAATAAGTATGTTTTTCCTAAAGATAAGTCCAAATTTTTTACTGAGCTGAGATATTTAACACAAATTGAAAAATATTTTATTTTTTAATTAATTTATTTTTTAACAGAGCACTCACTGCTCAGCTCTGGCTTATGTACAGGGGATTGTAGTACAGGGGATTGAACCTGGGACTTTGGAGCCTCAGGCACAAGTGTCCCTTTGCATAACCATTATGCTATCTACACCTGCCCTTGGAAAACATTTTATACCAAGGCCTATCTGCCTAGAAAATTGATAGAATATAACTAGGGGAGGGCTGGGGAGATAGCATAATGTCTACGCAAACACTCTCATGCCCAAGGCACCAGAGATTCAATTTCACCAGAGATTCCAGTTTCATTCCTCCGCACCACCAAAACCCAGAGTTAATCAGTGCTCTAGTAAAACAAATAAATACCCTCAGTTTGAATATTGGGGGTGAGGTGGGGTGGATAGATAGCATAATGGTTATGTAAAGCAACTCTCATGTCTGAGACTCCAAAGTCCCAGGTTCAATCCCCTGTACCACCATAAGCCAGAGCTGAGCAGTGCTCTGGTAAAAATAAGTAAATAAAATGAATACTAAAGGTGATTAAAATGACAAAGTAACTTGAACCACTACCCTTTATTACTACATGTATAAAGAGATAAAAAATAATCCTAAGATTGAAAGCAATAACATATATGTTAATCAAATCCTGTGATTCTTAGTCTTTATGGAAACTCTGATCAATAAAAGACAACAGACTTGGCTGGTTGAGGTCAGGGTTATGGAAAAGACTTTTGTGTCTGAGGCTCTGAGTCCCAAGTTTGATCCCCCTTGCTGAGTGATGCTCTATTGAATAGAACACCCTATAAGGACTTGCCTGAAGGGGCTTGGAAAAATGGGTGGAGGATTTGAAGAGATCAGAAACTGCCTGGAAGGTAACTATCTCCTTTACCTTTACTATACAAGCAGAATAAAAAGGAATGCCAAAATGTTAAACCTTGGTAGATTCAAAAATTATAATAGTCAAGCTACACACAATAATTTATTAGGAATATTAAAGCAATGATTAAAAGGAACTCCATCTAGTTTTTAAATCCAATTTCTTATTGCTTTGTGACTAATTAGGAGAAAAATGGAGTCTTCATAAGAAGCCAAAATAATCTGGGGTGACTTTGATACAATGCCACAAAGGATATGAAGAGGAAGCTGGTAGCACTGCAAATGGTTTAGTTCCATTAAGAGTTCTAATAAAAGAACAGTGGAATTTCCCTTAAGTGAGAATTAAAAAATGTTACAAATGGACATAATTTAGTCAAGCAAGCAAAGCCTTTGATTTGTCATAAGCCTTTTGTAGGTGTTGATGCTAAATGCTAACTTCAGCCACTGCTGCACTTGCATTAATTAAATGGTTTTATCTTAAACAAACACAAACAAAAACCAAACAAACAAAAGTTTTCAGAAGCCTGTGCGATATCATTCCTTTTATTTATCAGCCTATGCCTTCTATCTATATTGTCAGACTTAACTGTTTTTTTTTTTCAAAGATATTGCTATATTTAACAAAGTGAGTGATTTAACTAAAAAAAAAAACAAAAACAAAAACAAAAAAAAAGAAAGAAATGAAACCTGGAATGATACAACCTTGAGTAGTATATAGCAAGATAGTCACATGGGATACAAACACTTCTTTTGCAGTTTTTGGTGTTTAAGTCAATTGGTCACTATAGAAACACCAGAAGCTATTCAAATCATTTCAACTACTATGAACAACTGGCACATTTTTTAACTCTTGAATCCAAACATCTCCATATTCTCAACTGAGAAAAGTAGTTTTCACACTAGTTATTTTGGCTAGTTAAAAAATCCCCACCACATGTCTCCTATAATTTCACAGATAAAGATTTAAGTTTATATTAACATTTCAACTGCGTGATTTTTTTTTTTTTGGATTGTTTCTGAAATCACCTCCAATTAGACATACTGGAACCTTATATGGTATAAAAGCTTTATATGTCTCAGAAATCTTGTAGCATACTTCTTCATGATGATGTAGTATTGAATTTTTTTTTCTTTCTTTCTGCTTTTTTACTACAACTCTTCTCAACTCTGGTTTTATGGTAGTGTGGGGGACTGAACCTAGGCATTTGGAGCCTAAGGCATGAGAGTTATTTTCCGTAGTCATTATGTTACCTACTCTTGCCCCGAACTTTTTCTTTAAAAAAAAAGGGGGGGGGGTGAGGGGACTAGGTGTGTTTGTATGCTTTAAGAGAACTATCTTTTACAAATACATGGTGAAATGTTCATAAGGGATGTCTGAGAATTTTTCAAATATAGGTAGTAGATTACAAATGAAATAGAACTGATCCCCAAACTGTAAAACTACAGGATGGATTCACAGGCATCATTGGTCATTTGGTGTTCTGTGGAGGCAAACTCTTGGCAGTGAATATTTCAGGTAAAATGTCATATGATAATTCTTGTTTAGGTTTTCACTTGGAAAAAAAAAAACTTTTGAACAGGCGCAATAAAGAACTAAGAGCTGGCAGTTCATATTTCAACTAACTACCAATTCAAAAGTAAACAAAGGTACTTCAAAATTATATCCACTGGTGAAAACTATGCTTTATATTCAATATTTTTGTTACCCAATAAATAAATAACATAGTTCTCTTACCTTGTGACCATATGGATTGTAAGAATGGAACACCCGAGAAAGATCTTTTGTTCTTTGCTTTTTCTGTGGAAGTAAATGTTAAACATTTAAGTTGACAGGTTGCAAAAATAAGTCCATGTGTATATATCTACCTCCTTCCTTTTCCCACCTCCCTCCCTTCCTTCACCTATTACATTAAGATATTGCTTATTTAAAGAATCTTCCTTTGTGCAAAGTAAGATGCCATCAACCTAAAACACATGGACACAATTAGAAGACCAGAGTTCTTAGGTTATTCATGACAATCTGTGTCACTGTCACACAGTGAAAAGATAAGCTCTTTATAGAAGTTCTCATAACTAAATACTAAGCATCCTGAAGAACTCTATCTTTTTGTGGTCTTGAGTTATACATTCATAAACTATGAAGTCTAGGGGCTGCCTGGTGGTGCACCTGATTGAGTGCATATGTTACAATGTGCAAGGACCCAGGTTTTGAGCCCCTAGCTCCCCATCTGCAGAGGGAAAGCTTTGTGAATGGTGAAGCAGTGCTGCAGCTCTCTCTCTCTCTCTCTCTCTCTCTCTCTCTTGATTTCTATCTGTCTCTATCCAATAAATAAAGATAATTTTTTAAAAAAAGAAGATGCTCTCTACATCAACAACTACAACAACAAGGGCAACAAAAGGGAATAAATAAATATTAAAAAAAAAAAAAGAAGAAGATGCTCTAAATAATTTAGAGCACTTTCAAAGTCACGGCAACACCAACTGTCTGCTTAAAAAGAAGTTACCTATTTAAACAATATGCCGTGGGGGTAGATAGCACAATGGATTATGCAAAGAGACTCTCATGCCTGAGGATCTTAAGACCCAGGTTCATTCCCCCCCCCCCCCCCCCCCGCACCACCATAAGCCAGAGCTGAGCAGTGCTCTGGTTAAAAAAAAAAAAAAAAAAAAGATTAAAAAAATAATAATGAAGAATATGTCTCCTTCAGTCTTTTTTCTATCAGCCTGTGCCTGTGTGCTTGAGCCTGAATCTGTAAGGCCACTTTTGCTCTATCACTGGTATCCGTCATAGTGTTTCATACATACCAGGCACTACTTACTTAACAACTAAACGGATATACCCAATATGATGGGCACATAGCTGGTAGTAGCTATAACTGTGGCAAGTTAAGTTTCACATACAGTAATGAAAAGAGAAGATTCTTTACCTCCACTGAAGTGCTTGTTTCAAGCTGAACCCAAGCACTTCTCAAGTCCCTTTTTCACCTCTGGCTCCCCAATGTCTGTGAAATTGATAAAGTGGGGATCTTTTCATTAGAGTTGACTGTAAGATGTAGCTTATTTACTGATTTACTACAGCCTGTCTAACCACCATGAGCAATTCTGTATATAGTTTTAGACCTTCCATGCATATACCTTACGCTCACAACTGATTATATCACTGCTTTCCAAGAAGAAGGATCATTATATATACACTGGTTTGAAATTTACTTTCTTCCACTTCACAATTTATTCTTACCAAACTTAAATGAATATAGAACCAGATCTATAATCCCTTACACAGAGTTCAGAAATCTAAGAACTGCTGAAATGTGAAATTTTTTCTACAGTGCTTAATTTCATTTTTTTAAATATAATTATAATCTTTGCCAGCTCGAGAGTGTATGTGTTTTTAAAAAGATGGGTAGCCTGTATTTGTAGCTGTGCAGTAGAGCACATAACTGGTGTATTTTGAGGCCCTGGGTTCATTTTCCAGCACCCCATGTCAGAGTGGTGCTCTGGTCTCTTTCTTTCAATATAAATAAACAAACAACAATAACAACAAAAAATTTACCTAAGTCTAGTTGCAGGATCAAATAGTGTACACATTTATCACTTTGATATAACCCAAACTTACCTTTCCCTACACTAAATCAATCTGAATGAAAGAACAGATTACAGTTTAATTTAGAAATTTCAAGAAGTCTCTTTCTCATTTAAAGGTTAGAGCATTTCTAAATTTACCAACTTTTATCTTCAAAACACGTAGTAAGCATTTTCCTAGCAACTAATCACAGAATGTATGTTAGTATTCATTTAGATGTATGCGTTTCTTGTATATTAAAGTGTTAGCTAATCACATCATCTTAAAATTCTATGAAGTGTTCAAGGTGACAGCTCAGCATTAGAGTACAGGACTTGCATGTCTGAGGTCTCAATGGCATCCATGTTCAATTCCCAGCACTGCCATATGCCAAAACTGAGGAATCCTGAGGTCTTCTCGCATTTTCTTTTATAAAATCATTTCTCATAAACAAATATTACAAATTCTGTCATGTATGGGCTTATATATATTTAATTTTGCCATCATTTTGCTTCTGGTTCTATTCTGATTTTATTAATACAACTCCCAGGTAGCTCTGGTAGTCAACCTTCTACCTTTACTTATGAGAGTCTGCTTGGTATTCATGTTTCCAAATGCAGTAGTACCTTCCTTTATTTATTTGTTTGTTTATTTATTTGCCTCCAGGGTTATTGCTGGGGTTCAATGCCTGCACCATGAATCCACTGCTCCTGGAGGCTATTTTTTCTCCCTTTTGTTGATCTTGTTGTTTTATCTTTGTTATAGTTTTTATTTTTGTTGTAATTGATGTCACTGTTGTTTGGATAGGACAGAGAGAAATGGAGAGAGGAGGGGAAGACAGAGAGGGGGAGAGAAAGATAGACAACTACAGACCTGCTTTACCGCTTTTGAAGCGATCCCCTGCAGGTGGGGAGCTGGGGGGCTCAAACCAGGCTCCTTTTGCTTCATGCCATGTGCACTTAACTCACTGTGCTACTACCTGACCTCCTAGTACCTTCCTTTAAACTGATGCACCCACATGATCTGGCTTCTCTTAATTTCTCAATACCAGAGAGGTATGCAGAGTCTATTTTACACAATCTTTTGTAGCTTCTTTGCTAAGAAGTTGAATTTGATATTAATCAGGACCCTGTTTTAGAATCATTTGTGTATTCTCAGTATTTTCCCATAGATTAGTTTCCATATGTAGAATGATCTCTGGAGACATAATTCCACCTGGCAGTCCTTCTGACCACTTTCTCTTGTTTCCACATTCTGAATCACTAACAGCATCCTTCCCAGCTGCCCAGCTGGATTATCCTCCACTGTCCATATCTGATCAGCCAACTCTAAAGTAATTTAATACTCCTTTCCCCCAGTGGAGAGATGCAACTCTAATGGATTGGAAAGAGTCCCTTGGCTCTGTGATCCCTGGAATCTGTTCTGAACAAGTCATTTGCTCACCAAATTTTTCATTAGTTTATAATTTTCTCTTTCCTTTCCACATACCCACTTAGTTATACTTACAATCCTTGGCTCATACTTCAGTCAGAAGTAAAATGATGAATACTAACACTTCCTTTGGTAGGCGACTTAATATAAAACACTGGGGGAATTTTTTTTTTCAAAAGGAAATTATGCCAGAGGAGATAAAACAGGCAGCAAATCAGTATCTGACTTAGGAGATAGCCCAAGGACTGGTGAGCCCAGAAATGGCTGAACTTAGAGTTTGAGTTGGCAATGAATATTTATAAATTATTTAAAGTGATCTTTTGTATGTAGGTTTTGCATTTTCATAGCCAAAATAATGTCTATATCATTCACGTTAATTTAGGAATGATGAATAGTATAAATGGTAAGTAATTAATGCATTTGGACTAGTCCCAAAGAAGACAGTGAAGGAAGAATTATTTTATTATTATTATTTTTTAATAGGACAGAAATTGGGGGGGGCAGGTGGTGGCACACCTGGTTAAGTGCTCATATTATAGAAATCGAGAGGAGAGGGGAAGACAGAGAAGGAGAGAGACAGACACCTGCAGACCTGCTTCACCACTTGTGAAGGGATCCTTATACCAGTCCTTGCATTTTGTGCCATGTGCACTTAACCCGCTGTATTACCACCAACTCCCAAATTGTTTTTTTTTTACTTACTTATTTGTTAATTTTAACCATATATATATATATATATATTGATATAAATTGATCTTAGTTTGATATAGTTTGATCTTGTCACTTGTTTCTCCTGTGATTGTTTATTTATTTATTTATTCATAGAAAGGAAACACTGACAAAACCATAGGATAAGAGTGGTACAACTCCACACAGTTCCCACCACTATAACTCTGTATCCCATCCTCTCCCTTGATAGCTTTCCTATTCTTTAACCATCTGGGAGTATGGACCCAAGGACATTGTGGGAAGCAGAAGGTGGAAGGTCTGGCTTCTATAATTGCTTCTCCAATGAACATGGGCATTGACAGGTTGATCCATACTCCCAGTATCTATTTATTTTTAACCACAGCACTGCTCAGCTCTAGTTTATTGTGGTGCAGGGGGTTGAACCTGTGACTTTGTAGCCCCAGGCATAAGAGTCTCTTAGTATATACTATCTCCCCTGCCTGAAAGAATGCCTTTTTTTAATTTGTTGCTCAATGCACTGTGTAGAAATACAATGAAATCTTGACTATATGTATGAAGGATATCTATATTAGTTTAGTTAACTAAAAACCACTTTTTTTTTTTTTCCTGTAAGGACTGGGTCATACAGTGATGGGTTTTCTGGATTCCAGACTAAGAGCTAACAGATAATGGCCCACAGGCTACTTCAGCCCACACTTGCTTTTGGAAATAAATCTTTAAGGGCTCTGGAGAGGTGAGGTTCCAGAACACACCGGTGAGGTCACCTGCCCAGGGAGTTCAGAATGAAGTCACGGTAGTTATCTGCAACTTGGTGGCAGATTATTGGAGTTGGAAGGTTGACATCTTAGGCTTGCCATTTTTAGATACAATATGAAGCAAGAAGGCAGTGGCAGCAATAACATGGCATAATGACATGGTTGTGTTGACTTAGTTGAAGTCAGTAGAGGCAGTATAACATGGTAAGAGATCAAGAGGAGAAGCAAAGTCCCAGAGATCTCAGGACTGGGAGAAATACAGATTTTAACGAGAATGGGGAAGGTTTCTTATGGTCTTACGAGTTTAAAAAGGTAACAGATAATCATTATTATAACCAAGTTAGTTGGGATTTACACTAATTTCTAACACCAATACCAAGTTCATTTCATGTACAACAACTAAAGCATAGCCACGATTACTACTAAGTCAGTTCCTCATTTGTAGACAATGTTAAAAGTATTATGCTACAAAACTTGTTGAATCTTGCTATCAGCAATTTTAACTGAAACTAAAAGCTGAGCCAAAAATGAAATAATTGATCATTTTCCTATTGCATCATAACATGTGTTTAAACTACCTCCCACTTTTTAGCCTGTTAAAACAAACATTTACCATGCAACCACCTGTTAACTCACAAATGCTTAAAAAGTAAACATGTTAAACAAGTTGTGTGGTGAACTTATAATGAGGGTGGTCAAAGAACAATACTATGAAAAACATCTCTCCCAGAACTGAACAAAGCAACTTCAAGTCACCTTCATCATTAATCCTGAAGTAAAGGCCAGAGAGATGAGAGGATGTTAAAAAGCAACTACATGTCATATCTCGCAGGCTTAAATTGGGTTTAAAAGATGAGATAACTGGGGCTGGGAAGTGGCACATCTGAAAAGAGTGTGCAAGGATGCAGGTTCAAGTACCTGGTTCTCACCTGTAGTGGGGAAGCTTCATAAGCAGGTCTGTCTGTCTGTCTGTCTGTCTCTCTATTTCTCTTCTCTCTTAATTTGTCTCCATCCAAAATAATAATTAAATTAAATTAAATTAAATAAATGCAGGGAGTCGGGCGGTAGTGCAGCAGGTTAAGTGCATGTGGCGCAAAGCACAAGTACCAGTGTAAAGATCCTGCTTCAAGCCCTGGCTCCCCACCTGCAGGGGAGTTGCTTCACAAGCAGTGAAGCAGGTCTGCAGGTGTCTCTCTTTCTCTCCCCCCCCCTGTCTTCCCCTCATCTCTCCATTTCTCTCTGTCCTATGCAACAACAACAACAACAATAAGAACTACAACAGTAAAACAAGGGCAACAAAAGGGAAAATAAATAATAAAAACTTAAATAAATACTTAAAAAGGCAAGACGATATTCAAATTTGATAAAACTTCTAGATTTCTCAAAAAGTAAACATGTACAAATATCCATCTTCCAGGTAGTTCCTAATTATTTTTAGATTTCATTCTCCATGGGCAGAAAACCCAAGTAACCCCCTTTCATATATATGTTGAAAAATTCCTTGCAGACAAAATCAAACATAACATTAGACCTCCCGGGGGAATGTTTAACAGTTCAGGTTTCCAGAAAATGCTATCATTTCAAATTTATGCCAAAGATACACAACAGGGCTGAGAGCTGAAAGAAGCTCCACATGTGAGGAGAAATTGTATTTTGAGCCGAAGTTACACAATCAAATGGAATTGTAACACCATCTACCAACTTAAATTTTCTGGTATCCCAAAGTAATTCAGTATTTTCTGAGCACAGGCTCTACTTGGACATTGAAGCTTTCTCAAATGAAAGTGTTATTAAAATGCGAAGCTGTATTAACACTATGGGCTTCTTTTTTTAAATACGGATTCTCAAAAATGTAAAGATTAATCTGAGGAAGTTCCCTGTTATTATGGTTTCAAGTACTTCACCCATTTTTTTCTTTTTGTTCTCTTCTCCTTTTAGTTGTTCCATTACAAAAACTTTTACACTATTTATTGTTGTTCTACAGTCCTTGGATATTCTGTTCTGTTTTTCTCAGTGTTTATTCTCTTCGCTTTTTTAAGATTCTGTTGATATATCTTCTAGCTTATAGATTCTTTTCTTAACTGTGCCATTCATTAATAAGTCCATCATAGGGCACCAAAGTAAAAACCCTTTGGTGAGGGGGAGGGTGGACATTCGGCTTTCTCGAGGCAGAGTGGGTTGCGGGGGTGGGTAGGTGGGATGGGACAAAGTCTTTTGGTGGTGGGAATGGTGTTTATGTACACTCCTATTAAAGTGTAGTCATATAAATCACTAGTTAATCAAAATGAGAGGGGAAAAAATTGATTGTATGTCTTGATCTTTTTAAAACACTGACTGAGTCTTTCTAATTCATAGGCTGAGTCTTTGATATAGGGACTCTCTCAAAAGCCTAGACCAGGTAGATCAGAAGCAACGGGTGGCACAGCTATATACAAGATACTGGGTATTATACAGCAAACCCTAACAAAAGGACTTTTCTTTTTATATATATATATATTTTTTATTTTATTTATTTATTCCCTTTTGTTGCCCTTGTTGTTTTATTGTTGTAGTTATTATTGTTGTTGTCGTCGTTGTTGGATAGGACAGAGAGAAACAGAGAGAGGAGGGGAAGACAGAGAGGGGGAGAGAAAGATAGACACCTGCAGACCTGCTTCACCGCCTGTGAAGTGACTCCCCTGCAGGTGGGGAGCCGGGGTTCGAACCAGGATCCTTATGCCGGTCCTTGTGCTTTGCGCCACCTGCGCTTAACCCGCTGTACTACAGCCCGACTCCCCAGGACTTTTGAAAGTCAACAAAATCACCAAATAATGTGATTATAACAATAACTATCCATTTTCTTTTTGAACCCTAAGACAGCAAGAACCTCACATTTCCACTATAGAGCCTATATTTCCCCCAGTCCTGGAACCTTAGGGTGGGGCCCACTTTCCCGCATGCTTCTCCCAATTCATATCAAGTAATATTGCATCTGTCAATCGCAGCCTAACCAATGCAACGAGTGCCACCTCAACTTGCTTCAGCTCAGACTGTGTCCAGAGACTTCATGTATGGAATGACAACCCTTCAGCTTCATCACTCAGGTGAGACATTTCCTTTCATAGTATTCTCTAATTCCATCCCAGGTGGTTCACTTCCTAACAAAGTCCCAAAACCTAGATATAGACCAGGTCCCCTGAGATAGAGCATATGTTCACATGTATCCATAAACTAGGGCAAAATATATACCTGAAAGCAGTAGTACACTAGAGTCTGCAGTGAGTACCCCCCAACACTTCATCTCCACTGTTCCAGCCTTTGGGTCCATGATTGTTCAACAATTTGTTTGGCTTTGTATGTTAACTCTCTTTTCAACCACCAGGTTCCAGATGCTAGCATGATGCCAACCAGGCTTCCCTGGACTGAAGACCCCACCAATGTGTCCTGGAGTTCTGTTTCCCCAGAGACCCACCACACTAGGGAAAGAGAGAGGCAGACTGGGAGTATGGATCGACCAGTCAACGCCCATGTTCAGCGGGGAAGCAATTACAGAAGCCAGACCTCCCACCTTCTGCAACCCACAATGACCTTGGGTCCATACTCCCAGAGGGATAGAGAATGGGAAAGCTATCAGGGGAGGGGATGGGATATGGAGATCGGGTGGCGGGAACTGTGTGGAGTTGTACCCCTTCTATCTTACGGTTTTGTTAATGTCCCCTTTCTTAAATAAATTTTTTAAAAAAGTCCGGAGTCGGGCTGTAGCGCAGTGGGTTAAGCGCAGGTGGCACAAAGCACAAGGACTGGCATAAGAATCCTGGTTCGAACCCCTGCTCCCCACCTGCAGGGGAGTCGCTTCACAGGCAGTGAAGCAGGTCTGCAGGTGTCTTTCTCTCCTCCTCTCTGTCTTCCCCTCCTCTCTCCATTTCTCTCTGTCCTATCCAACAACGACAACAACAATAATAACTACAACAATAAAACAACAAGGGCAACAAAAGGGAATAAATAAATAAAATAAATATTTAAAAAAAATTTTAAAAGAAATCCATCAAATGGCACTCCTCTTTCCGGCTATGGTGTGTTTTATTTGTTTGTTTGTTTATTTATTTATTGGATAGAGACAGAAATTGAGAGGGGAGGAGGAGATAGAGAGGGAGACAGAGAGACACCTGCAACCCTACCTCATGGCTCATGAAGTTTTCCCCCTGCAGGTGGGGACAGGGGCTTGAACCTGTGTCCTTGCGCACTGTAATGTACATGCTTAACTAGATGTGCCACTGCTTGGCACCCTGTTATAGTGTTTTTTTATTTTTACAATGTTTTCCCTTAGGATTTCCATGACTATGCTTACAATATATATCTTACATATTCATTTCTGCATGATATCTGCTTTATCAGTGCACTGAGCACAGTAACCATAATTGCTGTAAATCCCTTGTCTGATAATTTTAGTATCTCCACTATATCTGCTTTTGATGCTGGATCTGTCTCTTCAAATCATGCTGTTTTTGATATACCTTGTAATTGTTGATAGCCAGATTTGATATACAATATATGTTTATAAATAGAGTATAGTGACAAGCTATGAGTAAAGGAGAAATAGTCTATATATTTGTGAATGTTGATTATCAGTGACTTTTTAAAATTTTATTAGTGACTTAGTCACAAAATTATAAGATAACAGGCATATAATTCCACACAATCCCCACCACCAGAGTTCTATATCATCCATTCCCGCCACTGGAAGCTACAATAGTTCTTCCAAGGGCATGAAATGTCTAGTATTTCTATAACTATCTGACTACATTTATACATGAAATGGCCTATATTTCTTTGACTATGTATTAATCATATAATGAATCTATCTATGCCTATGCCTCTAAACTGTAAAATTAACAAGTATTTCTTAGTTTTTCTCTCCTCTATTAGGTGGGACAGTATTGGTTGGGAACTTATCTTTCTCAAGTCAGTTTGTCTCAATATCCCAGCAAATTAAGCTCTGATTAACTGGTTTCCCCTGAGGGCAGGCCTTGGAAATAAAAATTGAGTGATCTGGTGTATGTCAGATAGTATCTTTCTCCCCTATCCCTGTCTGTTGCTGAAGGGAATTTTTCTCAGTGAGTTGAACTTCTTGAAACAAATCTCTGAATATTTCTATGACTGAATTTTTCTAGAGTGTTTTACTTACAAGGTTGTCTGCACTACTCCTCCAGAAAACACATTCAGGTTTTCCTATTCTGGTACCAGTTTCTGTAATAACTTAGTTCCTGAGCCTAAGAATTTATGTTGTCTATATAAATTTGTCTTCTTGACTTTTCAGTTTGGGGATGGGGGCAACAGTTTGTCTCCTTTCTCTTTCTTTGTTTTCTGGACCAGGAGAGTTAATCATTTTTCAGTCTGTTCTGCTATTGAAATGGAGTGGCAACTTTTAAGTTCCTTGTACTTGGAACCAGAAACCAAAAGCTAGTACACTGAAATGCAAATCTATTTTTTTTAAGTTCTTGTAACAAAGTGTGATGAAGGTGTTTTAAAACATTTATCATAAAACATTTATCAAATATACCTTATGTTATCAAACTCTTGATATTTACCATGTGAGAATTATATACAACTTCTTTGAAACTATACAAACACAAAGAGAGTGGGATGGAATATTTAGTACCTTAAAAACTGTCTTTCAAAAATAAAGGAGAAATAATGGCTTCCACAGACAAATAAAAATTGAGGGAAACTGTTGCCAGTAAGCCACCCTTGCAAGAAATGTTAAAAGTAAGTTCTTTAGAGAAAAGGAATCTAATACAAGTCATAAATATAAGAACATTAAAGAAGCAGTAAATGATAAAGAAAATAAAACATTTTTCTAATTCTTATTTTTAGTTGATCTAATAACTTTGCTCAAAATAATGTCCACATGTATCTGATTATGCCTATGAAATGAGTAAGAGAAATAATGTAAGAGATGAAAGGAAGGAATTAGGTTTATTTTGTTATTATATGGTATTCAAAGTACCCATAAAGTTGTACTATGCTATGTAAAACTGAAAATTTTACTTGGATCAGGTATAAGAAAATACTGCAAACTGTAGAACAATCACTAAAACAAAATTTTTTGAATTTTTTTCAATTATTGTTGGGTAAAGACAGACAGAAATTGAGAGGGGAGGCAAGATGGAGACTGAAGGGGGAGGGGAAGAGGGAGGGAGAGAGGGAGAGAGGGAAGGAGAGAAGAGGGAAGGAGAGAAAGAAAGGGGGGGGGGAACTATAGCCCTGATTCACCACCACTTGTGAAGCTTTCCCTCTGCAGGTAGGCACCATGGGCTTGAACCTGGGTCCTTGAGCACTGCACTGTAGTGTGTACACTTAACCAGGTGTGCCACTGCCTGGTCCCAGACAAAAAAATTTAAGAAAGTATAACTGATAAGGCCAGGTGGTAGCACATGTAGAAGAGTGTGCAAGCTATCAAGAGTCAGGGCCTGGTCCAAGCCCCTAGTTCCCAGCTACAGAGGGGAAGCTTTAGAAGTGATGACGTAGTGATCACTTTAAATTTGAAAAGACAGCATGAAGGCACTCAGATATAAGGGCATGCTATTAAAAACAAGATGTAGGTCTTAACTTTGGGAGTTATAAGTCTATTGATATAATTTAAAACAGGAAAGGGAATGTGATCACACACTGAGTAAGGAGAAAAGAATACGAGAGATGGGGAGTTGGGCTGTAGTGCAGCGGGTTAAGCGCAGGTGGCGCAAAACGCAAGGACCGGCATAAGGATCCCGGTGGAGCCCCCGGCTCCCCACCTGCAGGGGAGTCGCTTCACAAGCAATGAAGCAGGTCTGCAGGTGTCTCTCTGTCTCTCTTCCTCTCTATCCCCCCTTCTCTCTCAATTTCCTCTCTGTCTCTATCCAATAACAAATACAAAAAACATAAAAAAAAAAAAAGAATATGAGAGATGGTGGTGATTGAGCACACACATTACCACGCACAAGGACTCGGGTTCAAACCCCCTAGTTCTCACCTTTAGGGAGGAAGTTTCACAAGTAGTTAAGTAGTGCTACAGGTGTCTCTCTTTCTCTTCCCACCTCCTCTCTCCTTCCCCTCTCACTTTATCTGTCTGAATATAAATAAATAAATAAACAAATAAATACTAAAGAAAGAAAATGAGAGAAGACTGAAGGAAAATCCAAGAAAACACGGACTCCCTGACCTTGGATCACGTATCTGCTCTGGATTTCATATAAGGCTGTTGGACTAAGCCAGTAATCCTCTACCTTGAGTTGCAGGTTAGAATTAACTGAGTAGTCTTTAAAATACACAGGCGCTACAGTCGTAATCCCTATGATGCTTCAATTTGCATAATGAGATCTAGATACGAGTATTGTTTAATAGTTCTTGGATTTTTCAGTGTTTAATCAAAGTTAAGAATCACTAGCCACCCTATGGTTTTGTTAATTAATCCTTTCTTAAATAAAAAAAAATTAAAAAAAAACTGTTACAAATTGATGTAATAAAAGACTTAGTGGTTTGTATTAAAAAAAAAAAAAAAGAATCACTAGCCAAGGTTATCCCTAAAATCTCTTCCAACTGCAAACCTCTATTCTTGTAGATCAGTTCTCACTGTCTTTCAGCTGAGAAATCATCCTGGATTATATATTCCATTATACATTTTCACTCTTAATCTGTATCTGTAGCTCTGTTTTATTTCCTGACCTCTTCTTTTACTTATAGCATATTTCATGCAGGAACTCCTCTTGGGCATATTGATGCTTTGGCTGTAGAGAACTAGCTGTTATATACTTAGTCCCATAGTTGGTGAGTGCTTCTGAAAAACAAATGAAAAGATAATTTAATAAAGCTGAACCTTTATTTTGTTATCAGTGTATGAAGCATCAGAAGCTTAATTACAGCAGTTAACATCATCTGTACTCAATAATCATCTCACTTTCATACTGTACATATTTGGATGGTGTTTCTAAGATGACACTAATCATTCAAAATCAATGATAAGGAAAAACAGATCCCTTGAATTTAAACAATGAAACTCAAAATTCAGAAATCATTTAGAAAACTGATGATGTGAAATTATGGCTGGTGCTTAAAAATTTAAGAAAATACTTAGGGAAGTGGGTACACTCTTCAAAACCCTCATCTGCTTTTCCTTTATAAGGTGCTTTTAATAATTTCAATGAAAACTCTACAAAGAAGATATCAGGCAAATAAAAATAAATCTGTCCTGACTCTAAAGTATTTTTACCACTAACACGAAACCAAGGGGGTGGGGGAATTGCTCAGCCAGCAGAGCATCAGACTTGCAAACCTGGGGTTTTCTGGTCCAATCTCTGACAAAGCATGTGCCAAGGTGATGTTCTGATGTGTTTTCCTTTGTCTCATGAAACTATCTCTCATATGTAACAAATGAAATAAATCTTTAAAAGTATGATTAAAAATAACCGAAATTATCAGAAATGTTACTGATTATAATCTTGACTTTTTAATCTTAGCCCAATTATAGCAAACCCCAGGCAAGTTATCTGTCTCTTTAATTTCTTGCATCTCTACAAAGAGGGGTACAATTGATACATTTTTTATGGGAAACTGAAACATGAGATCTAAGAGTGTGGTCCAGGTGGTGACACACCCCAAAGAGCATAGACATTACCCTGTGCAAGGACCCAAGTTCAAGCCTCACAACCTCAAGTGCGTGGGGGCTTCATGAGTGGCAGAGCACTGCTAAAGCTATCTTTCTTTTTCTCTCCCTATCTCTTTTGCCCTCAGTTAGGAAGAAAAAAAAGAAAGAAAGAAAGAAAAAAGGTCATATGGAACAGTAGATTCCTCCTGACACCAGCAATATCTCTGGTAGTAAAGAGGGGAAGGGGAAAGGGACAGGATAGGACAGAAATTCTTTGGCTAACAATAATAAATGAATAAATAAATGAATAAATTTATTTTTGTTGAGAATGTAGTGGCTTATAATATCACATGATTCAGATTTACAGCATTAAAATATGTTATCATTATATATTCTATATCTGGATCACCACCAAAAATTTAGTTTCATTCATCCAATCCAAATGTAGCCAAATCACATTATTCATTTCACGAACCTCTCAACACCTTGCCCCTCTTACAACTAATGATGTATCCAAAAATTTATTTTTGATTTGCTTTTGCTTATAATTCCAAGTAGCAAAAAAAAAAAACACAAGAATACTGGTGACACATGAAAATTACATATAAATTCAAACTTTCATAAAGTTTTATAGGAACACAATCCTATCCATTTATTTATCCCTGTCATGACTTTTGTGCTATAATGGCAAAACAGAAACCTCATGGTCCTTAAAAGAAAAAAGAAAAAAAACCCTAACCTTTGCCAAACCCCATTCTATATAAATTATCAGTGCACAGGGCGGGGAACTAGAAAATAGTTATGAAAAAAAGATTCTCTTGTCTGAGGCTCCAAGGTCCTAGTTTTTTTCCCCTTCTTTTGCTGCTCTTGTTGTTTCTTATTGTTGTTCTTATTGATGTCGTCGTTGTTGGATAGGACAGAGAGAAATGGAGAGAGGAGGGGAAGACAGAGAGGAGAAGAGAAAGATAGATAGATACCTGCAGACCTGCTTCACCGCCTGTGAAGTGACTCCCCTGCAGGTAGGAAGCCAGGGGCTCAAACAGGGATCTTTACGCGGGTCCCTGTGCTTTTCCCCACATGGGCTTAACCTGCTGCGCTACTGCCCGACTCCGGGTCCTAAATTTAATCCCCTGCACCACCATTAGCCACAAATGATCAGTGCTCTGGGAAAAAAAAATAAATGAATAAAAAAAAAAAAAAACTTGTCCGTGCTTTTAAATAGTCCCAATACCCCAGCTCTAGGTTATGGTGGTTGGTGGTATGATGGATTGAACCTGGGACCTCTCAGTCATTAAAACTGTTTGTATAGGAGGTCGGGCGGTGGTGCAGTGGGTTAAGCGCATGTGGCGCAAAGTGCAAGGTCTGGCGTAAGGATCCCAGTTCGAGTCCCCGGCTCCCCACCTGAGGGGAGTCGCTTCACAGGCGGTGAAGCAGGTCTGCAGGTGTCTGTCTCTCCCCCTCTCTCCATTTCTCTCTGTCCTGTCCAACAACGAACAACATCAACAATGGCAATAATAATGGCCACAACGAGGCTACAACAAGGGCAACGAAAGGGGGAAAAAAATGGCCTCCGGGAGCGGTGGATTCATGGTGCAGGCACTGAGCCCTGCAATAACCCTGGAGGAAAAAAAACAACAACTGTTTGTATAAAAGTAAAAAAACGAAAACAAAAAAACAAAAAAACAACTGTTTGTATAACCATTGTGCCCCCCCAACACACAAACACACAGGTCAGTGCACTGGTATCACAAAGATTACACACACACATCTCCCAGGGATTTAGATAATACTGTTATCTCAATCCTATCTCTGGAGATTCTGGTCTAAAAGATTTAGATCACAGCCAGGAACCTGAGATTTTAAAATCTCTCTAGGCAGTATTGACATGAAGTCCAGTGTTAGATCCACTATTTTACCTATTTTACCAGTGGAGTAAATTGTCTAATCCCAGTTCACATTCACATAATACTTCTTTCATACTGGTAATACCTTCTTTCTCTCTCTCTCTCTCTCTCACACACACACACAAACACACACACACACACACACACACACACACACACACACACATTTTAACTGCACTTGTATACAGGTCTCTTAAACCATTTTCACATTTTTCCCCCTCATCATTTAACATTTTCCTTTTTTTCTTTTAAGAGACAGGCCGGGGTGAGGAGGGAAGGAAAAGAGAAACACAGAGAGGGAGACACCAGAGCATCAAAGCTACCTTTAATGTAGTGGGGCCAGGCTCAAAGCTGGGTCCCACACATGACAAAGCACCACACTGTCCAACAAAGCTATACTATATTTTTTTCTATGTTTTTCAGTGCAAAAATGTATTGTGACTTTTCTGACAACCCAATATTTGCTGGGCCACTTGAGAATCCTTTAGTTCCTCAAACCTTTTCTCTCCAAGTTCTCAATTCATAATCCAACTCTTCAGTCTCTATCACCTCAGCCTTTCCATGCTTTCCTACCTATCAGTCTCTCTCCTCACCTTGTCCCCCTGAACAATTCAGAGACCATGGGAGCTGAGATTAGCTCAGCACTCAATGGTCATTCCTCTGTGAGTAGATGGGTGCTGTGGTATTTTTCTTAAGAGCAGGCCAATCAATTTTTCTGTTCCCATTATTATTCTAACAAAAAGAATTCTCTTAGTTTTAAAACGTAGCTATTAAAATAACATTTTGGGGATACATTTACTAGTTAGTCATCATGCTATATGGGCAACTGGTGAAACAGAAAGCAAACTAGATCAGGCAATGGAGTCAACAGAGCTTTTAAACAAGTGGAAAGAAACAGTTCACTAGCCTTAACCAGCAACTGGCAAACAGTATGCACTTAAACATTTTCTGAATGAATTCCAAAAATTTTGGATAGTGACATTTAGTACTTATACTGTTCATTAGTAGCTATGCCAATGAATAATCTATTTGTGATTCTTATACAGATCACTAAATCAAATACAAATGCATTTTGTGCTGGAGAGGCATAAATGCTACTTCAAGATGGTAACTATAAAAACTCCAGAAGTTGAAACAGAATTCTGCTTTTGAGTCCATTTTTGTTTTATCTACAATAAAAAAACCTATCTGGAGAGTCAGGGAGTAGTGCAGCGGGTTAAGCGCACGTGGCACAAAGCACAAGGACCAGCGTAAGGATCCCAGTTCAAGCATCCTGGCTCCCCACCTGCAGAAGAGTCGCTTTACAAGTGGTGAGGCAGGTCTATCTTTCTCTCCCCCTCTCTGTCTTGCCCTCCTCACTCCATTTCTCTCTGTCCTATCCAACAATGATGACATCAATAACAACAACAACAACTATAACAATACAAAAACAAGGGCAACAAAATAAATATTAAAAAAATAATATAAAATTTTATTATAAAATAATAAAATAAATATTAAAAAAACCTATCTCTACTCTAGTTTTATATATTTATAATATTTATTTGTTTATATCAGAACACTGCTCAGCTCTGGCTTATGGTAGTACTAGGGATTGAAACTGTATTCTGGTAGTCTCAGGCATAAAGGCTTTTTTGTTGTTGTTGTTATTTCCTCACTTATCTGTGCTTTTATAAAGCTTGTCCCTTTCTTAGACAATTTATACAGAGGATAGGGGAATTGGAACATTCAGTATTTGGTGAGGGAGAATATTAAGAAAGAACAAAATTTACCCTTAAATGACACAGCCATTATATGATCTCACTTATAGGTAGTATTCAAGCAGCCAAAGAAAGAATAACAAAGAGTGAAGCTTGGGTCGGATGGGATGTAGTATTACAAAGGAGAAAAATTCTGAACTGTGAAGAAGAGGGTGTTCAGTGCACAATGGTGAAGAGAGAATTAGGTTGGTGGTGGGAGTGGTGTACACAAGCCTATCACATGAAAGTAAAAGACTGTATCTGCATACCAGCAACTCTCCTGTCAGTCACTATTTCTCAAATAAATGATTTTAAAACACAAAGTCTGTTGAATAGGAAAAAAAAGTTTAACCTCATTTTTGTGAAATCTTTCTTTGTAAGTTTTTTTTATTTTTAAATAGTTTATTGTTATATTTCTTTTAACATTTTCCCCCTTATTGGAGGATTAATGTTTTACAGTCACCAGTAAATGCAATAGTTTGTGCATGCATAACATTTCTCAGTTTTCCACATAACAATACAACCCCCACTAGGTCCTCTGTCATACTTTTCCAGGACCTGTACTCTGCACCAGGAAATCTATTGTAAAATCTTTCATGTGATTCTGAAATTTCTTTTTTAAGTTAAAAAAAATTTTTTTTTAAGATTTATTTATTTTCCATGAATCAGAGACAAAAGGAGAACACTGTACAGCTTTCTTACTATATGGTAACCTGGATTAAAACTAGGACCTCTCACAGTACTCCTGTGCTATCTCCGTGGCTCTGGAAGTGCTTATGTCAATTCATAAAGGCAAGTATTACCCATGAACGAAGAGGTTTCATTGTTATTTCTTAAAATTCAGAGCATTCCTTTAACATAAGAGTGATTACACAATCATACTGAAGAATTAACATAAATAAGCATGTTTATTTCCACCTGTGTACTATACTGTTTCTACTTTTGCCTTCCAACTTTTAATGTTATTAATTATCTGAAATTAGTGAGAATTTTCTTTCTGTTTAATAATAAAGTCTGGTATCTGTAACTTGTTTTAGTAAAGACAAACTGAATGATGAAATAAAAAGTAACAGGGATAAAGAATAGGGGAGCTATCAAGGGAGAGGACTGTATATGGATATCTGGAGGTGGGCCTTGTGTGGATACCCTTTTCATCCTATAGTCTTGTCAATATTTCCATTTTATAAATTAGAAACAAAATAATAATAAAGTAAAAATAAGAAGTCACATTAAAGATGTAACTATGAGAGAGTAATTATTCACAAGTAGATAAAATAAATGCACTGTGGATTTTTCTAACTAGCAGCCTGCAGTTCTGTTTTTCCCGTACCACCATTTAGTATTTCTTTTCCTTTGATTTGTGGAGAGATGGTAACATGTCTTTACTGTACCTTAACATTCAATGAGGATGAGCTTTAAAGTCCAATACTGTGCAAGACAGAATTGTCCAGTCTGCACAAACTCCATTAATGCTCAGAGCCTCATACCAGCTTCCAGAGGCTAATCCACATAGCACCCAAGGGGAAAAATGATGAAAAAAAGAATGGAGGAAACTAAATTTCTCTGACCCCCACAGATGAGCTTCTATACAGTTCTAAAAACTGATCAAAACCAATGCATCTCCTTCCTGACCCTGAATAACCCCTGGTGTCATCCCATTTGAAGAGAAGCTTGAAAATTGTTCTGTGCCAGTTATTGCTGCATCTCTAGATAAGCCCACAACTCGTTTTTATTATGATTCCACAACTGGGACCTGGAAGGTCAGACATGACAATGTAGTTTGATAAGTCTCCTACTTTCTACATCTAATTTAGCACCTACTGTAAAAAATCATTTCTATCAGCAATGCAACCCTCACAGATATCTCTCCCTGTCCCATCACACCAATAATAAGAATCTAAAATTCATTTCAGGGGTGGCTGGGCTTTTTGACCTATCTTCTCTTCAAGTACTACGTCAAAATAGACTGATTTTTTGTTCCATGTATTAAACATACACAACCCCTCCCCCCTTTGGCCTTTATGACAAAGGAGTCTTTACTTGGTAACCAGAAGACAATTTAATATACAGCTCAATCTTCTCTCCACTTTCTCATACCATTACTTCAGAAATCAGCTGATTCTTTTCTAGGTTGCAGTACAAGGTTACTATCTAGATAGTCAGCAGGTGGACATCTCTGAGGTTAGCTCTAAGCCAAGCAATATTTTCAGACACCAGCAGCAATCTATTTCACACACACTGAAAGTATGTATGTTTGTGTGTGTGGGGGGGGGGGAGGTAGTGATGTGAGAGGCCCTAAGAAAAATTTTTTTAAAGGGGGCAGAAGAAACATATTTATTTCTTTTTAAATTTTTATTTATAAAAACAAAACACTGACAAAAGCCATAGGATAAGAGGGGTACAACTCCACACAATTCCTACCACCAGAACTCTGTATCCCATCCCCTCCCCCATAGCTTTCCTAATCTTTATCCCTCTGGGAGCATGGACCCAGGGTCATTATGGGGTGCAGAAGGTGGAAGGTCTGGCTTCTGTATTTGCTTCCTCACTGAATATGGGCTTTGGCAGGTCAATCCATACTCCCAGCCTGTCTCTCTCTTTCCCTAGTGGGATGGGGCTCTGGGGAAGTGGAGCTCCAGGATACAATGGTGGGGTCATCTGCCCACTTTCAGGGATCATTTCTATAGTCTTTTTTTTTTTTTTTTTTAAACCAAGACACTGCTCAGCTCTGGCTGCTGGTGATGCTAATGGTTGAACTCGGGATCTTTCTTATTCAAATCATGGTTAGGCTATCTCCTTAACCTAAGAGTAACTTCAAGAAGCTGAGGTTTCTATGGACGCCCAAGCCCAGCAGAGAAGCAATTACAGAGGCCAGAATTCCTACCTTCTGTACACCAAAACCCATTTTGATCCACACTCCCAGTGGGGGAGAAGTGACAGGAGGAAGAGGATAAGAGAGTCCAGCTCAAACAGGGTTTATTTTATCACTCAATGTGCTCTTAACCTGAAGCATATTCTCAGCGTGTAATGTAGACCTCTCCACTCAGCCTTAGGATTTAGCCATTAGATCCCATCAAATTCTTTTTTTGTTGTTGTTGTTTTTTAAATCTTTTTTTTCTTTTATTTATAAAAAGGAAACATTGACAAAACCATAGGATAAGAGGGGTACAACTTGGGGAGTTGGGCGGTGGTGCAGTGGGTTAAGCGCACGTGGCGCAAAGCGCAGGGACCAGCGTAAGGATCCCGGTTGGAGCCCCCGGCTCCCCACCTGCAGGGGAGTCGCTTCACGGGTGGTGAAGCAGGTCTGCAGGTGTCTATCTTTCTTTCCCCTCTCTCTCTGTCTTCCCCTCCTCTCTCCATTTCTCTCTGTCCTATCCAACAACAAAGCAACGTCAACAATGGCAATAATAACCGCAACGAGGCTGCAACAACTAGGGCAACAAAAAGGGGGAAAAATGGCCTCCGGGAGCGGTGGATTCATGGTGCAGGCACCGAGCCCAGCAATAACCCTGGAGGAAAAAAAAAAAAGGGGTACAACTCCACACAATTCCCACCACTAGATCTCCATATCCCATCCCCTCCCCTAATAGCTTTCCTATTCTTTAACCCTCTGGGAGTATGGACCCAAAGTCACTGTGGGACACAGAAGGTGGAAAGTCTGGCTTCTGTAATTGCTTCCCTACTGAACATGGGCGTTAACAGGTCGATCCATACTCCCAGCCTGTCTCTCTCTTTCCCTGGTAGGGTAGGGCTCTGGGGAAGCAGAGCTCTAGGACACATTGGTGGGGTTGTCTGTCCAGGGAAGCCTGGTTGGCATCATGATAGCATTTGGAACCTGGTGGCTGAAAAGAGAGTTAACATACAAAGTCAAACAAATCCCATCAAATTCTTATGTCTTCCTTATCTTTCCTTTCCTCCCCTCTTCAGAAAAATGACTAATATCTACTTATTATGTATATTATATGTTTCCAGCTTTTTCATTGGGAGAAGATCCCAAGATGTTACATACACACATACACACACACACACACACACACACGCACCACTTATAGTGATGGCACAGTAAATAAAGCCTCGAATTTTACAACATGAGATCCTCCATGGAATTTGATCCCAGGCATCACATGTGTCAGAGTATTTATTTTAAGTATATAAAGTCTATACACTTAAAGGGAAATTGGTGATAGAAAATGTGGAATGTGGTTAGTGCACACATTACAGTGCACAAGGACCCCCAATTTCAAGTCAGCATTCCCCACTTTCAGGGGAAGGTAATGAGTGGTGAAGCAGTGCTGCAGGGGTCTCTCTACCACCCACCCCTTCAGTTACTTCCTATACTATAAAATAAAATTTCAAAAAAAAAAAAAAGAAAAGAAAAGAAATAGAAGACTTTCTGTTTTCGGAGCATTGGTCAACTCTGGCTTATAGGGGTGCAAGGGATTGAACCTGAGACTTCAGAGTCTCAGGTACAAGAATTCTTTTTGCATAACCATGATGGTTCACTTGGTAGAGAACACCTATAAACATGTGAAAGGGCCCAGGTTCCAACCCCTGATGCCCACTTAGAGGGAGGAAGCTTCATGAATGGTGAAATACTGCATATGTCTGTCTTTCTATATCACCCCCTTTCACCTCAGTTTTCTCTCTCTCTATCCAATAAATGAATGAATAAATAAAACATTAAAAGACAAAATGAGTCAATATATGCTAAATGCTAAGAGTGTCTGGAACATAGTGAACATTATCCAAGATATGAGTGACCACCATCAACTAATTTACAAGTTTGTTATGGGATTGTCCTTTATGGATACATTGTTCTTTAAAGGCTCTCTTCCTGTGCCAGGAGGTGACACACCCAGTAAAGCACACACATCACCATATATTAGGACCCAGGCTCAAATCTCTGGCTCCCTACCTGCAAGAGGCATCATAAACAGTAAAGCTGTCTTTCTCTCTCTCTCTATTGTTTTATTTTTTTATATTCTGTTTATTTTCTATTGGATAGAGACAGAGAAATTAAAAGGGCAGAAGAAGATAGAGAGGGACAGATAGATAGATAGAGACAGAGAGATAACTGCAGCCCTGCCTCATCACTCATGAAGCTCTTCCCCTGCAGGTAGGGACCAGGGGCTTGAACCTGGATCCTTGTGCACCATAATATGTGTGCTTAACCAGGTGTGCTACTGCCTGGCCCCTCTGCAAGTGTCTATCTCTCCCCTTCTCTATCTCCCCTTTCCAATTTTTCTATCTCTAGACAATAAATTAAAAAAAAAAATCTCTCCTTCATTCCTTTTGGTTTACTCTCATACTTGTCAGCAAAGTTTAAACCTCTCTAACTTTGTGGCAACACTAACACCACTATTTTTTTTTTTTCTTATTAACTGAGTTCCTGCCTCCAGCTGTTATTCACTTCAATACATCCTCATATTGTTCTTAATTCATCTTCCTACAGTACTACTGAAATTGTGTCACTCCTCAATTTAAAAAACATTTAAACACTACAGGATGTTGCCTACACAGTGCAGATGACATACCCCTGGTAGTTCAGCTTGTGATCATGATCTGGGAACAATCCTAAGGGCTAATAAATCTGTATGAAATTACAGAGTCAGTGTTCCACTAACTTTCACAAAGCACCTTCTCAAAGGGCTTTCTTATTATTCACTTCATTTTAGAAGACCTTATCATTTTCTAAAAAAAAAAGTTGTCATTCCTAGTATCTTTCTGACAGTACCCTTCCTCAAAGACATTCAAAAGTCTGCAAGCCTTAACAGCTCTTTGAATCCCTCTTATAGCAGTCAGGACACACTACTCTATATTAGTACCAACTACACTTCCTTACTTTTTTTTTTGTCTCCAGGGTACTTAGTGCCAGCATTATGAAGCTGGTGCCCTTGTCGGCCATTTTTGTACCCCCCCACCCCCATTTTATTTGCTAGGACAGAGAGAAACTGAGAGGGGAAAGACAGAGGAGGAAAAAGAAAGACAGTCTGCCTCTCTCTTTCCCTAGTAGGGTGGTTGCCCTGCTTTATATCTTAACTCTTTTTCAGCCACCAGGTTCCAGATGCTACCATGATGCCAACCAGACTTCCTAGGGCAGACAACCCCACCAATATGCCCTGGAGCCCTACCTCCCCAGAGCCCTGCCCCACTAGGGAAAGAGAGAAGCAGGCTGAGAGTTTGGATTGACCTGCCAACACCTATGCTCAGTGGTGAAGCAATTACAGAAAGCCAGAACTTCCTCCTTCTGTACTCCATAATGACCCTGGGTCCATGCTCCCAGAGGGATAAAGAATAGGAAAGCCTGTGAAACCTCTAAGTTCCTACTGGTCTGAGCTTATAGCTCATGGTCACATCTGAGGAACATTGCAGGATGCATTCATTTCAGAACCAGTTTTTTTTTTTTTCCAAGTGGCAGGGTAGGATAATCCCAGGCTCCCTTCAGAGACTGGGGTTATCCCTACTGTCACTGCTTTATGGTAGAGCCAAGGTCCTGAAAGGGCCCACAAGATGCTGTTCCTTATGGAAGTGATCAGTGGTAGTGGAGAGAGGGACCCTTTAGAAATCAAGGTCCATCATCTGTGTATGGAAATCCAAGGATTCCCTAACTAGGACCCCAGACATCAGATGGTGTGATATTGACCAAACAGGCCATTTTTAAGAGGGCCAGTCTCTTGTCCTTATCCTCCTTTGTAGTCCTTTCTCTATCTGATTATCTTAAGATTTTTTTTTCTCTCAATTGTTTAGGCTTTGAGTATCATTTGTTAAGCCCTACCAGACTTAGGTTTTGGAGATCTGTCTTCTTTGGGACTTTCTGCTAGGCTGTTCTGCTAATTTGGTCTAAATCAAATCAATTACAGAAATTGTAGGTTTCTTATATCTTTTTAAAAATATTTACTTCCTTCTTGTATTGTTGTAGTTATTATTGTTGTTTTTGATGTTGTCATTGTTAGATAGGACAAAGAGAAATGGAAAGAGGAAGGGAAGACAGAGAGGAGGAGAGAATGATAGACACTTGCAGACCTGCTTCACCACTTGTGAAGCAACTTCCCTGCAGGGGGGGAGCCAGGGGCTCAAACCAGGATCCTTATGCAGGTCTGTTGGGAACATGTGTAAGCCTGATAGAGCTTAGGGAGAACTACCCCTGTCCCTGGATGGAGGTCTGAGAAGATAACCTCTTGGTAAGTCTCTCTCAACCGAGGTGAGGATAAGGGGGGAATCTCAGACTTGGTTCTTTCCTTCTTGACTCTCAGGCCCACAGAAGCCCCAGTACTTCCCTCCATTAACCGCAGGCCACATGGCCACAGATTCACTCATTCAAAGTCACCTTCTGATCACAGAAGAACACATCTTATCACACACTTCATCACACACCTCAGACCCCAGACAAGAGAAATTCCAAACTATATGGCCTTTTGATATTCATCTTCTCTCTGTCTCACCGTATGAGTTTAACCCCTATGCTTCTCTCAAATACCTTTGGATAATCAAGTTGCTTGTGTCATGGAAAATAACTGTCTTGTATCTCATCAATTCCTGTCATACCAGCCCCCTAACTTAGGGGCATGCTGACTGTTAAGAAACCTGTAATTTCTGTTGTATTTCAACAATAATTAACTCCATTGCTTCTCTATTTAACTCATGTCCACTTTGCTAATAAACGGACTCTAGGATTCTGGGATTCTAGGACTCAGATTCTAGGCACGCTAAGAGTCCCCTGGTGTCTTTTACTTCGTGTCACCCCTGTCGTGAGTGAGAAAGAACCAGCCCGTTACCTTTCCCCTGGAGACCACCCCACCGGAGAGGGAGAGATATATCCCGAAAGGTCCTTGCACTTTGTGCCACGTGTGCTTAACCGGCTGCACTACCGCCCAACTCCCCCAACTGCAGAATTTATGATGCCTTCTTTAGGCACTTCAACCATTATTAAGCACTTTGACTTTGAGCTATATGATTGCCCCTTGTTTATGGATACGTGTACACCTGGCTCTGGCACTAAATATAAATATGCATTTACATATGAGCCCCAGAGCAAGTGGATGGAGGTAAACAGTTAATGTTAGCCACAAAGCTCTTTTTTATAAGAATGGGAGCTACTCCCTTCTCTAATCCAACTTTCTAGCCCACTCTGACACCTTTCTCTCAGACAATATTCTCATCCAACCTCATGCTAGCTACCAAACTCAAGCACAACTATTGTTGTATGCCCCCAGAAACATGCCTAAAATGGTTCTCTTAGCTTTCCTCTGTCCTAAAATCCCTAAGCTCATCTGCTCTGATCCTACTTTCTGTTTCCTGTTCATTAACCATCTTGTCTCAACTTAGGTCATGCCACTTTCCAGTCACTAGGCTGCAGATGCTGCTATGACTCCACCCTGACTTCTCTGGGCAGATGACCTCACCAATATGTCCTGAAACCTCACTTCTCCAGAGCTCTGATCCACTAGGGAAAGAAAGAAACAGGCTGGGGGTATGGATCGACCTGTCAACACCCATGCTCAGTGGAGAAGCAGCTACAGAAGCCAGAACTCCTACCTTCTGCTCCCCATAAACAACTTTGATCCATGGTCCCAGCGGGGGAGAAGTGATAGGATGAAGATAAGAGGACTCCGCACTCCAGCTCCATCAGCACCCAGAGAGAGAGAAGGAAAAGGAGAGGGACATATGGAGGTAGTTATGATGTTATGAGTGGCTTAGAGGGATAGAGTTGAGTGAATCAGAAAGAGAAGGGGCAACTATGTATAAATGTGAAAAGATAGTTGTAGAGAAGATGATTGGCCCATGTCTAAAACTTTAGGGGAACAGTGGTGGATTGCAGTAGGAAAGTGAAGATTCAGAACTCTTGTATTGGAAATGGTGTGGATTCAAACCCCTGTCGACATGTAATTCTATAATATAAAAATACAAAAAATAATAAATAAAAAAAATACCAAAAACAAAAAAAAAGGAAAGCTATCAGAGCTGGGTAGTGGCACACTTAGTGAAGTGCACATATTACCATATGCAAGTATCCAGGTTTAAGCCCAGTCCTGACTTACAGGGGGAAAGTTTCACAAGTGGTGAAGAAGTGCTACAGATGTCTCTTTGTTTCCCTTTCTAGTCCCTCCCACTCTCAATTTCTCTCTCTGTCTTATCCAAATAAACCAATAAATAAATTTTTTTAAAAAAGGAATTAAATATTTGTCACCCATGCGCAAAATCAACTCCTCTCGATCACGTTTTTGATTAGGTTATAATATGGATTAGATAAAAAAAGTATTGGATCAAAAAAAAAGGGGGGGAGATAAAGATTCTTCATCATTTTGAAAAGTTACTCCAAAAAGTCTATTTAGTTCTAAAGTTTTTTAGTATGGAGTAATAAGAAGTAAGTTCAAATTGATATTACAATTTTCAATAAATCAACTTCATATAAAAGGCATAAAAGAATTATGTAGATCTTTGTGCAATTTTTCTGAAACTTATATAAAAAAAGATATGTAATCACCACTCAAAAAGTTAGATTGAGATCTAATAAAGATGACTTTTCAAAGGATAGAATTTATATTCTCTTTATTTCATACAGATTCACTTAGCCTTTTCCATTCCTGACATCTATCACTATTCAGTATGAGAGAAAAACTTATAGGAATATTTTCCTGTGATTTTGGACATAATAAATTCATAAAATAGGATAAAAACAAATGCCAAAAAGAAAGAAAAATATTAAACAATCACAGGCAACAAGCTCAGTGTATTTTTTCCTATGACAGTTTTATAAATGATTTTCCTGTAAGATTTCTATTTTTCTATAAACCACAAATTATTTTTCTATGAACCTATCATTGAACTCAAGGTTCCAAGTCATATGACTCCTCATTATAGTAAATCTGGGTTCTTTTTTATTAAATCTGAAAAACTAGATTCTCAAAACCAAATAATGGTTCTAAACTAGAGTAACTCCAGATTTTTTCTTGCAAAAATTAGTAATTAACAGAAAAATCATATTAAGGGGCGGAAAGGTGGTACAGAAAATTGTTTTTCTTTATTTATCATCCTGAACAAAAGCCCACTGCCCAAAACTATGGCTACATTGTGGGGTTAGAGTTTATAATGTTTAGTGAAGATACTGTCTTGTTGCTCTGACTAGACAAATCTGACTTCTAGGATAAGAAAATTCAGTTCATCAATGTCATATTAGGACATAATAAAAAATAAAAACAATCAAGCAGTACTCTGTAGCAGCTTTGCAAGAGATCAGAGTTAAAGGGCTGAAAATCAAGGGGGGAAGTGAGGGGACACAGAATGCTGAGGTTTTCTTTAAAATTTTTTAGTCTTAAAGGAATGTGAAGCATGCTCTTTAAAAATATATTGCTGTAGTAGTAAAAACTAATGGACGTCTCACTGGTGACTCAACTTTGCTGTGATTTTTTTTTTCTAGATCCCTTGTATATATTCTGTATAAGCCTACATCCATGCATAATGTTTATATTTCAAGGTTATCTTTATTCTTTGAAGTAATGTTTCTTGTATGAGATCTTGACAACACATTCTGTTTATTCCAAATAAATCACATTTGCTATATTTTCTAACATTTCTGGTTCAAAATAGTAGACAACCAAAAGGGTTTGATACTACTGACCAAGGTATTTTCCACACTGGCAGACTTCCCTCTGTTATGAGGGAAGAGGCAGAGGCCAGTGTTTGTTCCCCTAACATTAAAAAGTTCGTCACACATTATCTCAGCAAAGAACTGAGGAGAGAGCATGATTACTCAGGTACTTCAAACTTTATTCGGGGAAAATTGAGAACATTCACGTTAGGGCATGAAAGAGAGAGGCAGAGAGAGAGAAAAAAAAAAGATCAAGTTATCACTTACATGATGGTCTGGACAGAGAGCAGACATAGTGCCTGCACAAGCTAGGGGTCTTGCTTTAAAACCCAAGCCCCACCTCCACCTTTCCAAGCCACACCTGCAACCACTCCTATTTCCTGGGAGGTACTATTGTACCCTCGAGGTACTTCTTGTCCCTCAACACCTCTATACACAGGCTTAATTTGTATTATTTTCCTATTCTTCACTGTTCTCAAAAGTATAGCCTCTTTTCCTTTAGTTTTAGAGTATGTGATTGGATTTTAAAACTGAAGATTCAATTAGAGCCTTAGTTTCTTCAGATGTCCCCTAAACCAGAAACTAAGCAGATACATATACAGACATTCACATGTGAACATGCAATAAAATCTAATGGTATGGAACACCAACACGATAGATATTCAATAAATAAGGAGGCTATTAGGAAATAAGTCTTTAACTGTCATGTAGAAACATTTTGGGAAGAAATAAAATCACAATCATATATGTGTGTGCATGCATGTGTGTGTTTGCATATGGTGGTAATAGGGGACTTGATAAGAGTGTGGAAGTTTGAGAGGGTTTCCTCTGGAGTAGAGCACACCCAGATCTAGTCTCGGGATCAATTTCATGGCCATAAGGAAACAGCTCCGGTCCAGCATCCATAGGAGCAAAAGGCTGAAACAAATTATAGTGATTTAAGTTTTAGACTTTTTCAAAGATCTTTATAAAATGTGATCTGTGAGCCTAGGATCAGTCAAAAATAGAACTAACAGAGTTTCTGTGGAAGAAATTAATAGACTCCAAAGAATACAGTTTGTTTACATACAGACAAGTTTAAAATTTAGAATGAGTAAGTATGAAAGAAGAACGTTTATCCAAGATTTCAAGAAGAGGTCACACAGTTTCCTGTTTTTTTTTTTTTTTTTTAAACTTCATCTATTAGTCTCCAAATATGTCTACACAATTTCCTAACTAGGTTTATTGACACTCTTTATTCCCTCTCCACTGTATCTAACGTGAATTTTCAAAAACAAACCACATGATCAATGCTCCCAACTACTTGTAGGAGCTATTTAACATGATTATGAAAGCCAACTTAAAGTTTTGTCTACAATCCCTAAATCCCTCATAGATAATAATCTGTATTTATACTTGTAGATTATCCTCCATTGTGCCCCAAATGGCTGTGACATACCTTACTTCCCTAGATCATGCTCATTAAATATGTTTTCTTTATTCCTAGGTTTCTTCACATGATGTTCCCTTGAGGGAATGTGAGGCAGGGTAACAAACAAGGCAGGCTGGAAGCTAGAAGCAACCAGGTATTCTGAAAGCTCCCTGGTACCTGGTTTCGAGAGACCCACTATATGTCATTGAATAATCTTCTGTACATGATTAAACAGCATTTCTTCCTTAATATCTATCCTAAATAGCTGGTCCACTTGCCTTAGTTTGAATATCTCCAGCACACATTCACTCCCTCATAGGAAAATCTACTTTGGACAGTTTCAGCAAAGCTGACTGACTGTATTTAGCCCAAAGATGTCCCTATGATCATCTCCAAAACATAGACTCAGACTCCTCAGGACTGAGGCAGAGGTGGCTTTGTCTACCATTGCTCATTATCCTCAGCATATATAATCCTAAGTAAATTGTAATCCTTCTAGGCTAAGATACATTAGTGATGCTCTTAGTTCCAAGATATATACTAAGCAAGAAGGAGAACCAAGAAGACTCAATACACATCATGCATCTTCTTTTTTGATGGAAGAATCTTAAAGTTTCATTATTCTATTTTAATCCCTTAATATTTAAGGTCTGGATTTCATAAAGATGAAACAGTTCCCGGACACAGTTTTTATTTAAAGCATAATTACGGAAATGTAGACAACTGTTATGGATTGAATTGCATTTCTCTTCTCCCACCCTACTTCCTCTCAACCCCCCTTTTCTTTTCTTCTAACTCCAGCATATTTGACTGTGACCTTATTTAGAAATATTAGTAGAGTAGGTCACCAATACAATTATAATTATGACTGGAGTTGCTATAAAATAGCCACATGAAGATAGAAACACATGGAGACCATATGGCAGTGAAAGCAGAGATTGGAATTATGAAACTAAAACGGAAGGAACATCAAAGATTATCAGCTAACCTTCCAAAGCTAAGAAGATTCAAGGAAAACACAAAAGGACCACAGGTCTGTCTTTGTTTTGCAGGCGATGTGAGACAATAAATTTGTTTCAAGCTACTCATTTCATACTATTTTGTTACAAAAACAAATATGGAAGTTCGTAAAGAAACATCTGTGTGAGGGGAACAACCATAGAGTATCTCAAAACTACAGACTCTAAAAATGAAAATGGAATTGAGTCATGGTAATAATCAACTGAAAAGTTTCAAAGTCTGACTCCAAGGTTAGTATTTTAGACTGGTATGCAGTAGAAAAATTTTCCAGGTACTAAATACTCAAAAAGGATGATGCTGTTTAAAAAGAATGAGAAAAAAGCCCCAGACCAGGAAGAGAATATTTGCTGGCAGAGGAGATAGCCCAATGATTAAAAAGAATTTCATGAATAAGTCTCTGAAGTTCCAGATTCAATTTTCTTACTGCCCACCATAAGGCAGAGCTTAGCAGTGCTCTGTCAATAAAATAAAATAAAATAAAATAAAATAAAATAAAATAAAATAAAATAAAATAAAATAAAATAAAATAAAATAAGTTGAGAGGGCACTGGGGATCTAATCCATAATGATGAAGTGGAGGAAGACCTGCATTGGTGGTGGCAATGATTTGCATGCAGGTATCTACCATGGAAAGATAAAGAAACTGCATCAATGTGACAACTGACTTGTAAATCATACTCCCCCCCAAAGAAAAATATTAAAGAAGACAATATTTGCAAAAAAAAAAAAAAATCTGATAAAGGGCTTTAGCCAAAGTATTCAAACAAACAAACAAAAAAAACCCAACTCATTATAACACAAGAGCATGATTTAAAAAATGAACAAACAATATATGAAAAAGTGCTGAACATGTCATCAATAGGGAATTGCAGATTAGAACACTGATAAAATGAAATGCTGGCAAGAATATAGAGCAAGAGGAACTCTAATTACTGCTAGTAGGAATGAAAATGATACAATCATTTTGAAATATAGTGGGGCAGTTTCTTACAAATTCATCACACTTGTGTCCATTCAAAAACCTGCATAGACATTCATAGTAGCTTTATTTATAATTTAAAAAACTTCAAAGCAACCAAAATGTCTTTAAGAAGATGAATGGGGGAGTCGGGTGGTAGTGCAGTGGGTTAAGCGCAAGGACCGGCCTAAGGATGATGGTTCGAGCCCTCTGCTCCCCATCTGCAGGAAAGTCGCTTCACAGGCAGTGAAGCAGGTCTGCAGTTGTCTATCTTTCTCTCCCCCTCTATGTCTTCTCCTCCTCTCTCCATTTCTCTCTGTCCTATCTAACAATGACAACAATAACTATAACAATAAAAAAAAAAGAAGGGCGACAAAAGGGAAAATAAATAAATAAATGTAAAAAAATAAGATGGATGCATGGATGAACTGTGATCTAACCAGCTGATGAAATACTTTCTAGTACAAATATGAAGAGTTACCCAAGATCAGGAGGAACTTTAGATGTATATGACTATTGTGAAACAAACTAACCTGAAAAGGCTATACTCATACATATTGCATGAGCCCAGTTACGTGATCCTATAGAAGAAGGCAGAATTAGAGATAAAGATCAGTGGTTGCCAAGTACTAACTAGATAATTGGTGCTTTTGTGTTTTCAACAACAGACATTATTTAATAAAAATGATCAGGTACATGAAAGAAGACAAAACATAACAAACAGCAACCACAACAATAGAAACAAACCTAAGATTAGATCCAGCTCTCTAGAGAATTCAGAACGGTGTTTAAGACAACTGAGAAATATAATGAATTTCCCCCCCAGAAACCTGTGAAATCTATGAAAAAATAATAAAAATTAAAAAAATATAAATGGAACGGAATAACAATGTAGTTCAAGAAAAAAAATAATAAAATAAGTGAACTAAAATTCAAAATTCCACAGATGCATTTGATGGTAGACTGAAGCAGCACTTCCCAAATTTTAACATAAACATAGGGCTGGGGCCATAGTATAGTGGTTATGTAAACAAACTTTTCATGTCTGAGGCACCAAAGGTCCCAGGCTCAGATCACCAGTACTATCATGAGCCAGAGTTTAGCAAGGCTCTGCTAAAATAACAAACAGGAACAGGAACAAATCACCCGAAGATAGGAACTATGACTGAAGGTCAGAGTGAGACCCTAGAGTCTGCATTTCCAACATAGCTAACTCCCTACATAACCCAACACAGAAGGTCTGCCACTGGCCCAGCAATGACTGTAAGGAACAACAAACCAGAAAACAGGTTAGAAGAGAATATTGAGAAAGGAACACCTGTAAAGAAAGAAAACCAAAAATGAAAAAGAAAAAAAAAAAAGAAAACCAAAAATGAAAAGTACAAGAAGGACACTGAAAAAGAGAGAAGAGTAGAAGAAATATCTAAAGAAAGAGTAGATGACACTTTCCAAAGTACTAAGAAATGAAAGAGATCAAGGTAAAGTAACCCCAAGAAGTCCAAACAAAATAATTAGGAAGTGTTCAGTTGAGGACTAAGACAGAGAAAGGATCTTAGTGTGTCTTTTGTAGAACTCAGGAAAGGTTCAGAAAGTTCTCGAGGAAAAATTGTGATACTTTTCATTAAAATTATATTATGGGGGTGGTGGCACAGCATAATGATCATGCAGACTTGCATGCCTAAAGTTATAGATTCAATCCCCCATACCACTATACATCAGAGATCTGGGAATGAATGAATGAATGAGCGAATGAGTGAATCAATGAATGAACTGAGGGCAGAACCAAGAAACCAATGATTCAATCCCAGGGATTATACAGAGTATATATCCTGATAGGGCAATAATTCTAATTTCTGTGACCATTTTTGAATTTTACTTTCATATTAGGTAATTCCATCAAGCATTTATGGAAGAAATAATACAAATATTCTTTTTTTAAAAGATTTTATTTATTAATTAATGAGAAATATGGGGAGGGAAGAGAGAGAGAGAGAGAACACACCAGACATCACTCTGGTACATGTGCTGCCAGGATTGAACTCAGGACCTCATGCTTGAGAGTCTAGTGCCTTAGCCACTGCTCCATCTCCCGGACCACCAAATATTCTATATATCCTTAGAAAAACTAGAAAGAAGTAATTCCGAACTCATTTCACTAATAATTTCAACATTATTCTCTGATACCAAAATTAAGATAAAAAAAACTACAGATAGGGTGAGGATAGATAGCATAATGGTTATGTGAAACAACGTTCATGCCTGAGGCACCAAATTCTCAGATTCTATTCCCTGCACCACCATAAGCCAGAGCTGAGCAGTGCTCAAACAAACAACAAACAAACAAACTACTGATAAAAGTTTTCCATAACTAAGATGCAAAGACAGGGAATCAGGGGGGGTAGCACAGTGGGTTAAGCACACACGGTATGAGCAAAGCACAAGGATCCTGGTTCGAGCCCCCAGCTCCCCAACTGCAGGGGGGGTCGCCTCACAAGCAGTGAAGCAGGCCTACAGGTGTCTTTCTCTCCTCTTTTGATTTCTGTCTGTATTATCCAACAACTAACAACATCGATAAGCAGTAAGGGCAATAAAAAAGGGGAAAATAGCCTCCAGGAGCAGTAGATTTGTAGTGCAGGCACGAAGCCCCAGGAATAACCCTGGAGGCTAAAAAACAAACAAACAAACAAACAAAAAAAAAAACCCACAAAGATGCACAGATACAATACTGACAGCTGATTTAATTGTGGCACTAATATTGGGATATTGAAAATATTCAATTTCACGGTAAGATACGATTTTTCAGGCACTGAAAAATTACACTGCAACAACAACAAAAAAAGACAGCTAATTTCAAAGTCAATTAGTAGTATCAAGAACATAATATTAAAAACAAAGAAGTGAAGCATCCAAGCTGATAAAATCTATCAATAATACTATGTTTAAAAAGAGGTCAAACTAGGATTAGGCAATAGCTCACCAAGTAAAGTGCTTACCTTACCATTCATGTGAACCCATGTTTAAGTCTCTGGCACTGCACTGGAATGCCAGGTATGATAAAAAGAATAAGTTCCATTTTGAAAAGAAGAAAAAGGTAGCAATTTGGGTACCTAATATTTAACTAATCCAATGGTATTGTCTGCCTTAAACCCCTAACATGGAAAAGTCCCCTTTTTTTTTACTTAAAATTATACCACCAGTAACTTGTGTTAAACCAAGCAGCATAGCCACATATTTCTAGTAGCTGACTGAACAATGTCCATCAACAAGATAAACATCTTACCACTTGTGCGGGAACCTGTTCCATTTTTGCAGCAGGAGTTCCAGGCCTTGGGTAAAACTGGTTAATAAAGAGGCTTGGAAATTTGTACTCTTCAACAAGTTTCACTGTTTCCTGAAAATCTCGATCTGTTTCTCCAGGAAAACCACAGATAATATCTGTAGCAATAGTTATTCCAGGAACTCTAGAAAATAAGAAGACAGAAATGAGAAAGACTAACTACTAGTCATAAAGATTCTATTTCCCAGACATTTAAACTAGTTACTCTTTTTAAAACTAAATTTCATTTCGAGGAAGGAGACATTTATAAATAGTTTCAAAGAGTCCTCAAAAGTTTATGCAAATAGTAATTTCTTGTCATTCTCAAGAGATACATACTCATTTAAAAATGTTTTTAGATGTTTATTCTGTTTTCAATATTTTAAAATAGATACTCTGCAATTTCAAGATTTACCAACTGCTTCAGGCAATATTTGCTCACTTCTATTATGATAAATGAGAATTTAGCCTTTTGAATCATTTGGTCACTTCTCAACATAGTCACTACACAATTTTTCATTTATACTAATAGTGTCTCCATTACAAGAACTGCAGAAATACTGCTGACTATAGAGCCAACTGGTATACTATCATTATGTTTTCTTTTGTCACAACATTTTTCTTTTTCCCAGAAAAAACATTATTAAAGCAATTTTACATTAGTATCCTATTACCTATGCTAATGTTTTCTAGAAGCCTTATCAGATTCAAAAACTATACTATTTTATAAATATACAAAAGTTATTGTTAGTCAATTTCATTTATTTTTCCTCTGGAAATGCCATCCCTTGTTTTCTTTAAATATATATTTCTCTCATATTAAGCCAGTGGTCATCTTTGAATGTTGTTTCTTTGTTCTCCTTTCTTCAATCTCCCTTTTTTTCCCTTGTATTTAGTGTCTTTTTTTTTTTGCCTCCAGGGTGATTGCAGGGGTTCGGTGCCTGCACAACAAATCTAATGTTCCTGTGGCAACTTTTTTTTTTTTTTCCATAGGATGGAGAAAAATTGAGAAGCGGAAGGGAAGATTTAGAGGGAGAAGGGAGGATAGACACCTGCAGACCTGCTTCACCGCTTATGAAGCAACCCCCCCTCAAGCCAGGGCCTGAATAGGGAGGGATAATTACATGGGTCCTTGCACTTCATACTATGTGCATTTAACATGTGTGCCACTGCCCAATCTCCTTCTAGTGTGTTTCTAATTCTTGGTTATTCTATTCTCTTAAATTCTGTTAGAGCAATCTTTTGGAATGCTTCATTTTCAAAAGTACCCACAAAATTTTGTTTTACTTCCTCTCCACTATTCCAAGCTTTGGGTCCATGATTGCTCAACAATTTGTTTGGCTTTGTATGTTAACTCTCTTTTCAGTCACCAGGTTCCAGATGCCATCAGGATGCCGGCCAGGCTTCCCTGGACTGAAGACCCCACCAATGTGCCCTGGAGCTCTGCTTCCCCAGAGACCCACCCTACTAGGGAAAGAGAGAGGCAGACTGGGAGTATGAACCGACCAGTCAACGTCCATGTTCAGTGGGGAAGCAATTACAGAAGCCAGACCTTCTACCTTCTACAACCCACAATGACCCTGGGTCCATGCTCCCAGAGGGATAGAGAATGGGAAAGCTATCAGGGGAGGGGGTAGGATATGGAGATTGGTTGGTGGAAATTGTGTGGAGTTGGACCCCTCCTACCCTATGGATTTGTTAATTTATCCTTTCTTAAATAAAAAATAAATTTTAAAAAAATTGTTGTTTTAGCATGTCTAGAAATGCCTTAATTCATACAACTAATTGATAAAGTGTCTGAGCACAGTATTACAAAAAGAAGAATATTTCTTTTTAAAATTTTTTTATTATCTTTATTTATTTATTGGATAGAGACCATCATAAATTGAGCAGAAGGGAGAGACAGAGAGAGGGAAAGAGATAGAGAGACACCTGCAACCCTGCTTTACCACTTGCGAAGCTTTCCCCCTGCAGGTGGGGACCGGAGGCTTGAACCTGGGTCCTTGCGCATTACAACATGTGTGCTCAACCAGGTGCACCACCACCCAGCCCCCCAAAGAAGAGTATTTCTACCAGACTTTCACACTTCTTCTTTTTCCTATATTATTTTTTTCTATGTTGGCAATATTGCTGATGAGATGTTCAGATTCAAACTAATGCACACTTTAAATAATCAAAAAAAAGAAGAGACATGTTTTTTAAAGAATAAAGTTTAATTTTAATGCTTTAAAATCAAATTTCATGGCAACCAAAGATTAGGCATTTTTTTTTTAAGATAGGAAGAGAGAGAAAAGATAGGAGGAGAGAGACAAAGAACCAGACATCCCTCTGGTACACGTGCTGCTGGGGTTTGAACTCAGGACCTTTTGCTTGAAAATCCAATGATTTAGCCACTGCAACACCTCCAGGATCACAGGTCTTTAAATCTTTGCACAGAGTGCATGTGAAGACTCAAGGCCTTTAGTCTAATAACTTGTCTTGTATAATTTTAAAATCATTTCCTCTGTTTAGGGCCTCCTCACTCCTTTGAATGCTGATGCCTCCTGTTCGATTTACCCTTTAAGCATTTCCACTATTATTTTCCATCTTTAGTCAACTTTCTGGAAGATTTACTTAAGTTTATCCCCCAACACTTCTACTAAATTTTTCTTTTCTTTTCTTTTCTTTTTTTTGCCTCCAGGGCTATCTCTGTGGCTAGGTAGCAGCATGAGGACTCACTGCTCCTAGTGGCTATTTATTCCATTGTATTGGATAGGACAAAGAGAAATTGAGAGGGGTGGGGGAGACAGAGGGAGAAAGAGAAAGAGAGAGAGAGAGAGAGAGAGAGAGAGAGACCTGAAGACCAGCTTCACCATTTGTGAAGCATCCTTCCTGCAGGTGGGGAGCAAGGGCTGGAACCCAGGTCCTTGCACTTGGTACTAAGTACACTAAACCAGGTGTGCCACCGCCCACCCCCCCCCCCGAAAAATTTGTGATTGAACAATATACTTTACATTTCTAGGAGTCTCTCTTCTCCATTTTTATTTTCATATCATCCTGACTTTGGAGATGCAAAATATTTTCTTTCCTTTACTGAGACTTCCTTATCTGTATCATGAGAGAGGCCAGAGTACCATTTCTGCACACCTAATGACTGGCATAGAACCTGGAGACTCATACATGTAAGTCCTACACTCTATCTGCACATCCTTCTTTGTCTCTCTGAGGATATTAATTTTTTTCTCCTAACTTTTCTTAATATTTTTATTTTATTATTATTGAATAGAGAGAGAGAAACTGAGAGGGGAAGGAGAGATAGAGAGGGAGAGAGACAGAAATACATGTAGCTTTGCTTCATCACTCCTGAAGCTTTCCCCTGAAGGTGGGGAGCAGGGGCTTGAACCTGGGTCCTTGTCTACTATAATGTGAGAGCTTAATCAGGTGTGCCACCTTTCTCACAATTTTTCTTCAGTTTATGAAACTGTATCTCTTTCCTCCAGGTTCTTATATTTGGCCTCTTATTTATGGCTAAAGCTTTCCACCAATAACTAGGTATTTTGAATTCCTGTTGCGCTTGGGTAATAAATTGCCTCTTCACAGCGGGAACCCTCCTCATTCTCTATAAACCCATTTCTCCTAGTCCTGGAAACTCTGGGGCATGGGTTGCCTTCCTGCATGCTTCATTCGAGCCATATCATTTGATACGAGATCAGCTTCTTCTTCTTCTAGCGTTTGCCCTTCTTCCGTAGCCAGTCAACAGCGTCAGGTTGAGCCTGATGTAAAGTTTCGAGACCTCCTTTGAATCTGGAGAGGTGGCAGTCGTTGACTATGTGGGTCATAGTCTGTCTGGAGCCGCAGGGGCAGTTCGGGTCGTCTCTGGCTCCCCAGCGATGGAACATAGCGGCGCACCGGCCATGGCCTGTTTGATAGCGATTGAGGAGAGCCCAATCATAACGTGCTAGGTCAAAGCCGGGTTGACGCTTGCAGGGGTCTGTGATGAGGTGTTTGTTCTTGACCTCAGCTGACTGCCAACTCTGTTTCCAAGAGTCTGGAACAGAGAAGTTCAGTGTAGGCGTAGGGGACCAGATTGGGTGACGAGACGTCAAGCGTTGGACAGGGTGGGCGAAGATATCCGCGTATATTGGCAGGTCCGGTCGAGCGTAGACATGGGAAATGAACTTAGATGATGCCGCATCCCGACGAATATCTGGCGGGGCGATGTTGCTAAGAACTGGCAGCCACGGAACCGGGGTGGAACGGATGGTTCCAGAAATGATCCTCATGGAGGAATGTAATTTGGAATCGACCAAGTGGACATGGGGGCTACGGAACCATACTGGGGCACAGTATTCTGCAGTGGAATAGCATAATGCCAGAGAGGATGATCGTAGTGTGGAAGCACTCGCGCCCCATGAGGAGCTGGCCAGTCTTGCAATGATGTTATTCCTCGTGCCCACCTTTGCTGCAGTTTTTATGAGATGTTCGTGAAATGACAGGGTGAATTCAACCAAGTCAATGAAACCAGCACCACCTCGACACGTTTCACTTCGGATTGTGTCCAGACACAGGTGTGAAATGACAACCCTTCAGCTTCAACCCTCTAGGGAGACCGCTCTTAGCTCATAGGACTCCTCAATTCCGTATCGGGTGGTGCACTTCCTAACAAAGCTTAGATATAGATCAGGGTCCATGAGACAGAACACATGTGCACATGTAGCTATAAGTTCGGGGGGGGAGGGAATATACACCTTAGAGCATAAGTGCACAATAGTTTGCAGAGACCCAAAACAGCAAGCAAGGAGAAAGACCTAAAAAAAAAAATATTAAAGACATCATAAAATGATACTTATTTTCCCTTTCAGATCTTCTAAGTCAGCTTCTGTTGATGAGTGGGATCATCCCATACTCATCTTTATCTTTCTGACTTAGTTCACTTAACATAATTCCTTCTAGCTCTGTCCAAGATGGGTCAGAGAAGGTGGGTTCATTGTTCTTGATAGCTGCATAGTATTCCATTGTGTATATATACCACAGCTTTCTCAGCCACTCATCTGTTGTTGGGCACCTGGGTTGCTTCCAGGTTTTAGCTATTATGAATTGTGCTGCTATGAACATAGGAGTACACACCTCTTTTTGGTTGGGTGTTATGGAGTCCTTGGGGTATAACCCCAGGAGAGGAATTATTGGGTCATATGGAAGGTCCATGTCTAGCCTTCTGAGAGTTTTCCAGACTGCTCTCCACAGAGGCTGTACCAATTTACATTCCCACCAGCAATGTAAAAGGGTTCCTCTGTCCCCACATCCTCTCCAGCATTTGTTGCTGCTGTCCTTTTTGATGTATGCCATTCTTACAGGAGTGAGGTGGTATCTTAGTGTTGTCTTAATTTGCATTTAAATCAGTAGTTAATTAATATGAGAGGGGGAAATCAATTGTATGTCTCAAAGTTTCTCAAAAGACAAACTGAATCTTTTTAATATATAGGCTACGTATTTGATATGTGGACTCTCTCAAAAGCCTAGACCAGGTAGATTAGAAGCTTCCAATAGCACAGCTATATACAAGATACTGGGTACTGTACAGCAAACCATAACAAAGGGACTTTTCAAAGTTAACCCAATTAACAAATAATGTGATAATAATATTAACTATTGATTGTCTTTTTGAACCCTAAGACAGCAGGAACCTCACATCTTCACTACAGAGCCCCTACTTCCCCCAGTCCTGGCACCCTTGGATAGGGCCCACTTTCCCGTATGCATCTCCCAATCCAAACCAAATAATATTGCATCCGCCGATCACAACCTAACCAAAGCAACGATTGCCATCTCAACATGCTTCACCTCAGACTGTATCCAGAGACTTCACGTGTGGAATGACAACCCTTCAGCTTCATTACTCGGGTGAGACCTTTCCTTTAATAGTACACTCTAATTTCATCTCAGGTAGTTCACTTTCTAACAAAGTCCCATAACCTAGATATACACCAGTTTCTGTGAGAGAGAGCTTATGTTCACACGTATCCATAAACTACTGCAAAATATATACCTGAAAGCAGGATTACACTAGAGTTTGCAGTGAGTACCTCCCTAACACTTCCTCTCCACTATTCCAAGCTTGGGATCCAGGATTGCTCAACAAATTGTTTGGCTTCATATGTTAACTCTCTTTTCAATCACCATGTTCCAGATGCCACCAGGATGCTGGCTAGGCTTCCCTGGATTGAAGACCCCACCAATGTGTCCTGGAGCTCAGCTTCCCCAGAGACACACCCTACTAGGGAAAGAGAGAGGCAGACTGGGGGTATGGACCGACCAGTCAACGCCCATGTTCAGCGGGGAAGCAATTACAGAAGCCAGACCTTCTACCTTCTGCAACCCTCAATGACCCTGGGTCCATGCTCCCAGAGGGATGGAGAATAGGAAAGCTACCATGGGAGGGGGTGGGTTATGGGGATTGGGTGGTGGGAATTGTGTGGAGTTGTACCCCTCCTACCTTATGCTTTTGTTCACTAATCCTTTCTTAAATAAAAAATTTAAAAAAAAAGAAAAAAAATGATACTTATATACCTTTCCCATGTTTGGGAGCTACTCTTTGCTCTGATCTAGCTTTCTATTCCTATTTCCAAGTCACTGAGTCCAGACAATGTCTTTAGTATACCTGCATGCTAGCTGTCATGCTCAGGTAAAAATTAGTAAAGTTATGACCCCCTTAAAGTAGACCTATTTGCTTTTTCCAAAATGGAGATCCCACAACTCTTTTGCTATATTCTTGCCTTCAGGTTCCTGACTATTAAACAATTTGTTCTGCTTTATATATTAATGCTTTTTCAGCCACCAAGTCACAGATGCTACCTTGATGTCAAACTGACTTCCCTGAGCAGAGGACCTCATGAATGTACCCCGGGCCCACGCCTCCCCAGATCCCTGACCCCACTAGGGAAAGATAGGGGCAAACTGGGAGTCTGGATTGACCTGCCAATGCCCAGGTTCAGCAGAGAGCAATTACAGAAGCCAGACCTTCCCCACCTGTACCCCATACTGACCTTGGGTCCAAACTCCCAGAGGGAGAAAGAATAGGAAAGCTTTCAAGGGAGGGGATGGGATACGGAGTTCTGGTAGTGAGAATTGTGTGGAATTGTACCCCTCTTATCCTATGGTCTTGTTGATATTTTTTTATTTTATAAATAAATAACAATAAAAACAAACTTTTTTTGTTTTTATTGCCTTTGCCTTTTTTTTTTTGCCTTTGCCTTTTGAATCAATCCTAATGTATCTTGAAAGTTATTTCTTTGAAAATCACTTTCACTGAGTTTCTTTATAAGTATGCTATGATATCTTATTGTTTATTTACAATATAATAATAAAAGAACAAAGGGGTTAGTGATGGCACACCTGGCAGTGTACACACATTACAGTGCACAAGGACCCAGGTTCAAGCCCCTGGTCTGCATCTGCACTGGTTAGGATTCACAAGAGGTAAAATAGTGCTGTAGGTGTCTTTCTGTCCTCCTCCACTCTACCTCCATCTTGCCTCCCTATTCCTCTGTTTTTATCCAAAACAAATAATATATATATATATATATATATATATATATACACACACACACACACAAGCTTAAAAAAAATAAAAGAACAACATTAATAATTATATCCAGAATTATCCAGAATTCATCGACAGGAAAACTAATTTCATATCAAAGAATATTTGTCAATATACTTATATCAATATATTATCAATCAGTTTTATATGGATAAATAAAACACTATTTCACCAACTAATATAAAGCAGATATTTGGGCCTAAGAAAAACAGGGGATGTAAAAATGAGGAATGGGAAATTACTAGATACCTATGCAAACAGTTTCATAAAACCAACAGTTCTGGTGCAGCATGATAGCCCACCTGGCTAATGTGCCTGTTTTGCCATGAACACAACCAGGTTGGAGCCCAGTCCCCATCAAACTGGGGAAAGCTTTCATACTGTGGTGTCTTATCTTTTCCCTCTCTGTCTCTCTCTTACTACCTGCAAAAGTCAAATTAGAGGGGTGAAACCCCAGTGATAAGGGAAAATAAAACTGCTTCCCATATCAGTCTAATAGTTTAAAGACCACATGAACGAAGAATGAAACATTTACTAAAAAATATTCCTGGGGGCCAGGCAGTGATGAACATGGCTGAGTGCACATGTTACAGTTCACAAGGACTGGTGTTCAAGTCCCTGGTCCCCATCTGCAAGAGGAAAACTTCACGAGTGGTGAAGCAGAGCTGCAGGTGTCTCTCTGTCTCTCTCCTTATCTGTCTCTCCTTTCCTCTTGACGTCTGGCTATCTGTATCCAAAAAATAAAGATTAAAAAAAATACTCCTTTCTTGATTTCTGCCTTGTCTTATTTAGTTATAGTATGTTAAGTTCTATGGACTAGCACTCATCTATGTGATGACAGAAAATGACAGAAAGAGTGTTCACAGAAAAAGCATCTATTTGAAAATAAAAAAGGAGGGTTGTTAAAAGTATTTCGTCTTCTTTAAGGATAATTATCAAATAACACCTGAATTGTGTAAAAATATAGTTAGGTGTACTTAAGAACATTAAATAGAAAACAACTATGTCAATAATTCGATTTTCTGTACTTGGTGACTACTGAAAAAAAGTCACACCTAAAAAAATGAAAGTAATGAATCATAGCCTGCATTATAAAGAGGAGTTTATCTCCCCTAGGAAATTAAAAGAACAATCATAGAAACTGCCTGTGAAATACTACAAAGCAAAGACAATTGGCTATTGTGCTAGACTATGCTTGGGGATGAACTTGGCATTAGATTATAGGGTATTCCCAAAGGAAAGTACCTTACTGACTTATACCCCATCCATTTTAATCTATTGTAGCTGAGAGCTCACTATTATGCAACACCTGCTGACTTTGGTCTTAAGGAATATAGCATAAAAGTAAAGGAAAACTTACAAAAGTTATAGTAAATTAAGGAAGGGGATCTCAATGCATGAATATGTTTGACAATTCATATACAAGGTGGGGTAGGCCACTATGAATTAGTGCAAGATTTATATTAGTCAATATTTAAAAGTAAAAGTATTTTACTGGCTTTAAAGAACATGAACTGATTACTCACAAAATGTTCATGAAGAATTCACTTTAATGCTAGAGGAGTATCATCAATATATCAATTTTATAAAAACAAATGGCAGTACTTATGTTTTTGAAAGTAATTTGGTTTCTTTTATTAATGAACTAAAACCTGATATATTTATTATTAAATTGCATATTAAATAATTGTCTTTAGGGAATAATAAAATGAAAAAGTGTGAAGTAAACCAATCTTGAAATTAAGAGCATATAAATTAAGCAGACACAGGAAATTAAAAAGGGTATAAAACAGAATACTTCTAAATTTTAATATGTTAACTGAATAAATACTGTTTTTGAGAAGCTATGAATTTTCAAAATAGTCATTTGTTTTTATAATAAAATTTTTAAATGACTGTTCCGCCAAATTTACTGGAATGTGAGTTTAATACATACTAGTATTAATTTTTATAATAATGTTCTTTTTAAATTATCTTTATTTATTTATTAGAGACAGCCAGAAATCAAGACAGAAGGGAGTGAGAGAGAAAGATGGAGAGAGAGACAGAGACAGAGATACCTACAACACTGCTTCACCACTTATGAAGCTTTTTCTTATGAAGCAGGTGAGGACTGGGTGCTCAAACCTGGATCCTTGAACATTGCAACATGTGTGTTCAACCAATTGTGGTCACCACTTTGTTTGTTTGTTTAATTAAGTGGTGCAGGAAGTGGCACAGCAGTAAGAAAACAGAACTTCAAAGCACTGGGGCCTGAATTTGCTCCCTGACACCTTGTATATTAGAGTGATGCTCTGGCTCCCTCTCTTTTTCATCAATACATTCCAAATAAATAAATAAACTTCTTATTTGTTTTCACAGTAGTTCTACAGAATAATTCTGAAGTAAAAAATGTTTAGCTAGCTTGAATAACCCAGAAAGTTATTTTTCTGACCTATAAAAGCCATTTACTGGCAATATGGGCTCCCAAAATAACTTAGGAATGTGATTTACAGGAAGATTCCAATTACGCAGCCACTGCAGTGGTAGCAGTAACAATTATAAATTAGGAAAATCTATCAGGGACATGGGAGGATAGTATCACCTATTTGTTTGCTTGAGACTGTGGTTTAAAAAGCCCTGTAAATGTTTAGAATTGCTTACCTTGAATAAACACACACACACACACTTCCTGTACTGTATCTGAAAAAACAACTTAAAATACTCTTCTTAAATCCATCTCAAGATATTTCGTTCAGTATTTTACTGGCAAAAATATGAATAAGGTTGAGTCTATTTCATTCTTTACATCAATAAACCAGTAGCATTAAAATTTTACATTTAGGGAGTCAGGCGGTAGCGCAGTGGGTTAAGCACACGTGGCGCAAAGCTCAAGGACCGGCATAAGGATTGTGGTTCAAGCCTCCAGATCCCCACCTGCAGGGGAGTTGCTTCACAAGCAGTGAAGCAGGTCTACAGCTGTCTATCTTTCTCTCCCTCTCTGTTTTCCCCTGCTCTCTCCATTTCTCTCTGTCCTAGCCAGCAACAACGACATCAATAACTACAACAATAAGAAAGGGCAACAAAAAGAGAATAAATATTTTTTAAAATTTACATTTAAAAGTAAGATTATTATACAAGCTGTATCAGAGGATTAATATGAAAATATCAGACCTACTAAAATTGTTAAATATTAACTAAAATATAAAAACAGAATTAGTTTTTAGCCTCCTGGAAAATAATTCCAAAATAATAGCTTAAAACTTCCAGAGAAAACAGAAGGGAGGAAAAAAAAATCTTAAACTGAATGAAAAGAGAAACATAACTATATGAGATGCAGCTAACATGACATTTCGAAGGAAATTTGAAGGTTTAGATGTCTGTTAAAAAGAGGTAAGCTTTGCTCTCAAGGAAAAATAAAAAACAACTAATTAAAGAAAAGAAGCAAATGGGGCCCGGGCGGTAGCGAAGCGGGTTAAGTGCACATGAAGCAAAGCTCAAGGACCAGCTTAAGGATCCCGTTCGAACCCCCCCCCCCACCTGCAGGGCGGTCGCTTCACAGACAGTGAAGCAGGTCTGCAAGTATCTTTCTCTCCCCCTCTCTGTTTTCCCCTCTCTCTTCATTTCTCTCTGTCCTATCCAACAACGACAGCAATAACAACATTAATAGTAACAGCATCGATGAATAAATAATGAGGGCAACAAAAGGGAAAAGAATGGTCTCCAGGAATAGTGGATTTCTAATGCAGGCACCGAATCCCAGAGATAACCCTGGAGGCAGAAAAAAGAAAAAAAAAAGAAGAGAAGAGAAGAGAAGAGAAGAGAAGAGAAGAGAAGAGAAGAGAAGGAAAGAGAAAGAAGGAAAGGAGAGGAGAGGAGGGGTGAGGGGAGGGGAGGGGAAGGGAGGGGAGGATAGGAAAGAAAGGAAAAGGAAAAGGAAAAGGAAGAGGAGAGGAGAGGAGAGGAGGGGAGGGGAGGGGAGGGGAGGGGAGGGGAGGGGAGGGGAGGGGAGAGGAGAGGAGAGGAGAGGAGAGGAGAGGAGAGGAGAGGAGAGGAGAGGAGAGGAGAGGAGAGGAGAGGAGAGGAGAGGGAAAAGGAAAAGCAAAGTAAGCCTGAAATAAAACAAAGGGTGAAAATAATACAGGTAAAGAAGAAGCGATGCCAGAAAACAAAAGAGAAAAATAAATAAAAGATGCATTAAAAATAATACTGGGGGGGGGCAGTGGTGGTGCATCTGGTTGAACGCACACGCTACAGTGCACAAAGACCCAGGTTCAAGCCCATGGCCCCCATATGCAGAGAGAAAGCTTTGTGAGTGGTCAGCATTGTTGCAGGTGTCTCTCTCCCCCTCCATCACCCCACTCCCTCTCAATTTCTGGCTGTCTCTTCCTAACTAATAAGTAAAGATAACAAAAGAATTAAAACTTAAAATTAAAAAATAATAATAATGGTGGCCAGGTAGTGATGCATACAATCAAGCACACATGCTACCATGCACAAGGACTTAGGTTCAGACTCCTGCCTCCCACCTGTATGAGGAAAACATTAAGAGCAGTGTGGCAGGTATCTCTCTTTCTTATTCCTTCTCTCTATCCCTGCTTCCAATTTTTCTCTGTCCTATCAAATAAATTGTATTTTAAAAAATTTTTCATCATTGTGTAGGCGCACAGAGCCCCAGCAATAATCCTGCCGGCAAAAAAAAAATACATTAATAAGTCTTCATAGTAGACTTAGGAGGAAGAAATGACCAGCTTCAGCAAGACAGCATTACAGATGTTAACAGCATATGATGTAAACAGTGTATCATGAATACTGTATGCTAATGAATTAAAATTTGTCCACTCAGCAATTCTTTAAAAGACAGACATTATAAATGCACTCAAGCAAAAAACCAGAAACTATAGAATACAACTTTTATCTATTACAAAAATTGTATTTGTAATTAAAAATATTGCCATAAAAGAAAATACCAGCAATCAAATCAGAGACACTCGGTGGAAGAGGACGGCCTTCCCAGAATAGATATGGACCGGTCTTTAATTGAGGGTATAAATGCAGCTGTATTCCCCTGCTAGAACCACCAAACAAGCTCTCAAGAAACAAAGCAAAGGAAGGGAAGCCAGCAGGTGAGCACACATCTTAAATGCACAAAGACCTTGGTTTGAGCCCCAGGATACCATGTGGGGGTGTCTGCAGGAGGAAAGCCACACAAGCAGTAGAGTACAACTGTGGTATCTCTCCTCTCTCTCTCTCTCTCTCTCTCTCTCTCTCCAAAGTGGGGGAAAAGGCAAAAATGGCCTGTATAAGACTCACTGTCAAAAGAGAGAGAAAAAAAAAAAGCAAAGAAATAAGCACAGTCAAAAGAAGAGAAGCATAACTGCAGACAGAACTAAATTCATGGGGGTGTGGGAGTAGATTGTTATTCATTTAATATTTGATTATATAATGATTTAATATGTAAATTATTATCTAACACAATATGCAATGTTAAAATGACACAAGTCAAAACTGGCCAATGAAATCTGAAAAAAATATCTTACGAAGAAATCTAGTAACTCAGATAAGTTACTTTAAAATTAAATGGCCTCATCAGCAGTCTGTAACAATTTCCTCATTTGCAGAATTTAAACAAATAAAGAATAAATGCCTCTTTCCTTTTGTTCTCATAGTCGTAGGAAAGTAATTGATCTCAATAACTATTATTTTATGGGTATCTCATCTCTCAGGCTTGTTTTTCCAGTCTTCCAACATATAGAAATTAAATTTCCCATATTAAATATTCTCTAGTAGAGATATCTAAACACAACTTCTATTCCTAACTTGACCCTGATTTAAAAAAAAAAAAAAAATATATATATATATATATATATATATATATATATATATCAAATTCAAAGATGTCCATAGTTTGGTACTTTAATGAAATGACATTTACACAAACCATTTAGTCTTCAAGATAAGCTAGTAGAACAGGAAACAAATAGTCAAAGGACCAGTTTAGAAAAACCTAAAATCAGGTGGAGAAGATACCATAATGATTATGTAAAGAGACTCTCACGCCTGAGGCTCAAAAGTCCCACGTTCAGTCTTCTATCCCACCTTATGCCAGAGCAGAGCAGTGCTCTGGTATGAGAGAGACGAGTCTAAAATCTGTTTGGATATTGAATACACATAGAATACAAATATATCTTATTAATAAGTGAATAGCTATGATCTTTCTCAAAACACATAAAAAATACTTGACATTTCTGAGTAGTTTAAGTTTACACGAAGAAGTTGTTTTTTTTTTTTTATATTTACATTTCTTTATTGGGGAATTAATGCTTTACATTCAACAGTAAATACAATAGTTTGCACATGCATAACATTTCCCAGTTTTCCATATAACAATACAACACCCCCCAGGTCCTCTGTCATCCTCTTTGGACCTGTATTCTCCCCCCCACCCCACCCCACCCCAGAGTCTTTGGTGCAATCCTAAGGAACCCAACACACCCATCCGAAAAGATCTGTGTACACATATGTTCTTAGCACAATTTGTAATAACCAAAACCTGGAAGCAAATATTTTATAATAATCAGCATTAAATAGTTAGCATGGCAGTTTAATATTTCCAAAAGCAACAGGTGCAAGGGGGAGTCAGGCAGTAGTGCAGCGGGTTAAGCACAAGTGGCGCAAGGCGCAAGGACTGGAGTAAGGATCCCGGTTCGATCTCCCAGCTCCCCACCTGCAGGGGAGTTGCTTCACAAGTGGTGAAGCAGGTCTGCAGGTGTCTATATTTCTCTCCCCCTCTCTGTTTTCCCCACCTCTCTCCATTTCTCTCTGTCCTATCCAACAATGATGACATCAATAACAATAACAACTACAACAATAAAACAAGGGCAACAAAAGGGAAAATAAATAAATATTTAAAAAAAACAGGTGCAAAGAGCTGGATCCAGGTTCAATCCTTAGCACTGCCATAAACCAGAACTAAGCAGTGCTCTAGTAAAAAACAAAAAGAAAACAGGTATAAAGAGAGATTCATTTAACGGAAAAATATTACTAAACATAAATTACTTTGGAAAGGGAAAACGTATAGCATATAGAAAGGGATTTTAAAAATTATTTGTTATTTATTGTCTTATCAGCTACACTGCATCAAAATAATAACTTGTCAATAAATAAAGAATATTCTCCTATAGCATTAGGTTGATTAAGAACAAGGATTGGGAGTCGGGCTGTAGCGCAGCGGGTTAAGCGCAGGTGGCACAAAGCACAAGGACCGGCGTAAGGATCCCGGTTCGAACCCTGGCTCCCCACCTGCAGGGGAGTCGCTTCACAGGTGGTGAAGCAGGTCTGCAGGTGTCCATCTTTCTCTCCCCCTCTCTGTCTTCCCCTCCTCCGTTTCTCTCTGTCCTATCCAACAATGGCGACAACAACAATAATAACTACAACAATAAAACAACAAGGGCAACAAAAGGGAATAAATAAATAAAATAAAATATTTTTAAAAATTTAAAAAAAAAAAGAACAAGGATTAAGCTTTCTGGTTATTTTTCCAGCTATGACATCATCTCCCCAGACAATAACTTGGATCCACTTGCATATCAGATGTCAGGCTCAGGATAAAAAAAGAAAAAGTAAAAAAGAAAAAAAAAAAAACTAGTATAGTCATGCGCTCTTTGGAATATAACTAAAATAGGACTACTAACTAACTACAAAACGGAGACCCCCCCCCAACTCTTCATCTGAACTATTCCAGCCTTTAGGTTCATGATTAGTCAATAATCTGTTTGGCTTTATATGTTAACTCTTTTTCAGCTACCAGGTTCCAGAAGCCAACATGATGCCAATTGGACTTCCCTGGGCTGAGGACCCCATCAATGTGTCCTGGAGCCCCGCTTCCCCAGAAGAAGTTGTTTTTAACTATGAAGCCAAAAATCTATGGTAGTAAAAATTTACATATTACTAGTGATGTTTAAAGACCTCATTCTGGAAAACTTCAGTAGCAATAAATATTCTAAATTACTTTCTCTTTAAAAGTCTTAAAGCAACTTTTAGTAAGTAAAAAAAAAAATTCCAGATGGCAAGGGGGCTGGTTGGCTGGTGGCACACCTGGTTAAGTACACATACTTCCATGTGCAAGGACTCATGCCCAAGACCCAGGCCTGCCTCTCTCTCTCTCTCTCTTTCTGCCTCTCTATTCCTCTTTCCTCTCAATTTCTCTGTCCTATCAAATCACATAAATAAAGTTGATATTTTAAAAAGTTTAAAAATCTAGATAGTTTATTTAATTTTGTTAAAAGTTTAATTTAGTATATATATTTAAATTTGTATTATCTTTATTTATTATTTATTGGATAGAGACAGCCAGACATCAAGAGGGAAAGGGGAGATAGAGGGGGGAGAGATAGACACCTGCAGCACTGCTTCACCACTTCCAAAGCTTTCCCCCTGCAGGCGGGGACCAGGGGCTTGAACCCAGGTCCTTGTGCATTGTAACATGTGCACTTAACCAGGTGCACCACCACCCAACCCCTAAAAAAATATTATTTATTTATTTATTGGATAGAGACAGCCAGAAATAGAGATTGAAAGGGGAGAGAGAGAAAGAAAAAGAGAGAGAGAGAGAGAGAGAGAGAGAGAAACTGCTTCACCACTGCTTCACCACCACTTGCAAATCTTTCCCCCTGTAGGTGGGAACCGGGGGCTCAAACCTGGGTCCCTGTGCATTGTAACATGTGTGCTCAACCAGGTGCACTATCACTAAGCCCCCAAAGTTTACTTTTTTGAAGCAAAGATAGCTATGTGCAACAAAAAGAAATGTCAGATATAGAATAAATGATGTGCTAAAGCTGTGCAAGTCTCAAAACATTCTGTAAAATCAGAATTCAAAAATGGTAAAAGAAAACTAACCATCATTAAATATCTGTAGCAAGATATAACCATATATAGCGACAAAGTAGTTATGAAATTCAGGGAGAAAATGTCAACTAGAACAAAAGCAGAGGGAGACAACCAGAATGTGGATGACACCACAGAATTTTGTCATCTACTACATTTCTAAACCTGGTATAAATCCAGAATATTCAGCTGGGCTTCAAGCAAAAATCAAATGAGTCATTATTGTTAACTAAAAAATTGAATAAATACTATGTTAAGTGAGTATTTTAATTCTGTAACACTGTTTGAATTCAACAGCAAATATTTTGGAATAAGCACAAAGCCTTACACATACCAAAAATACTGCTTTAAAAATTTAAAGTAAGCTTACTGGATCATATTGTTATAATATTCAAAAGGAACCATATTAAATTTCACAGAAATTTTATACATCTGTTATTAAAATCATTTTATGATATTGCTGGTTAAAGTGAAGGTATTTACTATCTATGGTATTGTTAACACAATTCTTATATGAGTTTTTCTGTTTCTATGGTAACATGAATTATAAGGTTCAATGGAGCCAGATTCAGTAATGTGTATTTTTCTGTTATGCAAGGTGAAAAGGAAATGAAACATTTCTAACATTCATAAACTGTAGCAAATGTCTGAATTCCATTTAGAGATAAGATGATAATTACTAAGGTAATTAGAATTCTTCCTGGATGGAATTATTTCACACACAGTTAGAAATTTAGGTTTGGGAATGAAAGCAAGGGATAGTGTATATTCAGCATCAGTAATTAATTACAACCAAAGCCAATATGCTATTCTGATACCTTGGAACCGATTATACCTTCTGTCTGTTTGACTATAATATGAAAGGAAACTGGTCATCCCACCCCCACCCTTAAGTCAGGAAGATAAAGTGGGTGAAATCATTTTATTCAAGAGAAAATCCAATTACAGAAATAATCAACTTTTCCCTCTTGCTTTATTCCCCCTCCCCCATCTCTGAAAGGGCATTCACATTAGCAGAACCAATTAAATGAATATCAGGACAGGGGGAAAAAAAACCTGTGAAGTTGGGCAAGCTTCTTAAATGTTTAAAAATTAAACTTTGGGGGAAAAAACAGTTATTAAAAAATCAAAACACAAAAAAGATTTTAGAGGCTCAAGCCTAGGTTGTATGTAGCATTTTCTAATTTGAAGGTATAACTGGAAGGCTCCAAACATTACGTCACAGGAGGGGTAATTTGTAAAATGATGTAGTCATATGCACTGACTTTATCATTCAGTTTACTTTAAGAACTAAGAATGCTGACAGCCAGGGAGGTGGCATAGTGGTAAGAACACTGGGCTTGAAAGCATGAAGTTCCAAGATCCCAGTCATCACATGTGCCAGAGTTCTCTCTCTATCTCTTTCATGCTAATAAATCTTGTTTTTTTTAATAAGAACTCAGATAATTGTTTTATATTTAATGTGCTGCCTTCAAGTAACAATACTGAGAGATATTAAATCTAAAGTCTTCTGACATCCCGAAAGCCTACTGGATTGTCAGAAAAGTCAGCAAATAATTTTCCTATGCAAAAGTCTGTCAGGACTTTTCCAACAACCCAGTATTTGTACAGTATTATCATCAATAATACTGAGAAATTAATTCACACACACAAAATCAAAAAACAAATTACTCACCATTGCTCTCTTTCTTTGTTATTAGTTGAGCTAATGTTTTGTTTAAATTCAATTTAGCCTAAAAATCAGGTCAATAGCTGGCAATGTATAGCTCAAGGGCCAACTACAGGCATTGCTATTTTGACAGTAAACTTCTACTGCATAGTTGGGCTGGGGTAGATAACATAATGGCTATTTAAAGAGACTATCATGCCAGAGGCTCCCAAGTTGAATCCCCTGCACCACAATAAGCTAGAGCTGAGCAGTAGTGCTCTGGTTTAAACAAAACAAAACAAAACAAAACAAAACAAAAAAAAAAGGAGGGAGCTCAAGGAGAGAATCTTCTTCCAAAAAGAGATCCAAAAGCCTAACAGACATGATAAATGCTCAGTCCTTGATGAGCAGAGAAATGCAAATAAAAACAATGAAATACCATTTCACACCTGTGAGAATGTCATACATTAGAAAAGACAGAAACACCAACTGTTGGAGAGACTGTGAGGGGAAAAAAACTCTCTCCTATATTGCTGGTGGGAATGTAAATTGGTCTAATTCTTAGGGAGATTCATCAGAACCCTAGAACATGATAAAGCATGTATCTCTTAAGAAAACAAAAACATTTATCTGAAAAGATCTACAGACATCAATATTCATAGCAGCATACTTGTAATAGCCCAAACTTGGAAGTAACCTATATGGCCAACAACAGAGGAATGGCTAACAAAGTTGTGGTACAGAAGCATGATGGAGTACTATGTAGCTGATAAAATTTATGAGGGTAAGTCTTTTGCAATAGTATAGTCAGAACCTCAAGGCACCATATTGAGTGAGACATGCCCAAAAGAAAAAAACCAATATCAAATGATCTCACTTATAGGTGGAACTAAAGAATAAAGGACTCTGGGGAAGGAGGGAAAGGGACAGGATGAAGGAACATTGGGTCCTGGAGTCACCTAGATGCTAGTCAAGAGGAGATGAAAGGCTATGTCTATGTATTAAAGACTATACTATAAACCATATAACACCCCCCCCCATTAAATTTAAAGAAAGGAAGGAAAGACGGGAGGGAGAAAGTCACAGAGGGAGACACGGGGAGAGAAAGAGAGAGAGAGAGAGAGAGAGAAAGAAGGAGGAGGAGGAGGAGGAGAAGAAGAAGAAGAAGTAGGAGGAGGAGGAGGAGGAGGAGGAGGAGGGATGGAGAGAGGAAGAAAGGAAGAAAGAAATGGGGCTGGTTGGTGGTGTGCCCAGGTAAGTAGACATGTTATCATGCATAAGAACCTGGGTTTAAGGACCTTTCCCTATCTGCAAAAAGGAAGCGTTAGGGATAGTGAAACAGCACAGCAGTTGGCTCTCTTTCTCTCTGCCTCCCTTCCCCTCTCAATTTCTGTCTTAATAAATTACAATTAAAAAAAAAGAAACAAATAAAAATGACTGCCAGGAGTGGTGGATTTGCTGTTCAGGCACTGAATCCCAGCAATAACCCTAGTGGTTAAAAAAAGAAAAAAAAAAAAAAAGGAAGAGAAAAGAGAAAGAAAAGAGACAGAGAGAGAAAGACACTCCATTACCAAAGCATCCTTCAATGCAGTGAGGGCCAGGCTTGGGCCTGGGTTACATGTATAGTGAAGCAGGCATACTACTCAGCATATTCATATCTTTATACTCTGTACTAACAAGGCAACAGAGTTAAAGAGAGCTGAAGATCAATACAATTAATTGTTAAATTAAATATGGTAAACAAGGGAGGACTGGAGAAAAAAAACAAGACAGGTGGTGAATAAATGAACTTAGTAAGGCTAGTAGCTTTATTTATATTTACTGGTGATTTATTTCTTTTTTTGACTAATGACCAGCACTATACTATCAATATACTATTACTATACATTATTATTGTACATATAGATGAGCATTATACTATGAAGATTTGTTATATTTATTTTATTTATTGGATAGAGACAAAGAGAAATTGAGAAGGGAGGAGGGGCTAGAGAGAGAGAGAGACATCTGCAAACCTGCTTCACTGCTCATGAAGCTCCCCCCTACAAGTGGGGATCTGGGGGTTGAGCCTGAGTCCCATTGCTCTGTCACGTGTGTCACCACCTGGGGGGCCCCTGCTATAAAAATTTAACGAAATTCCTATATCTCTGACAGAGGAAGAGCAGAAGTAATTACAGAGTTTCGCTTTAGGATAAAAGTTACACAACTAGAGTTGAAGTATTCTGTAGTTAACAGTCATTTCAGCTTAAATTCTTCTTTTTATTTTTTTTTAAGAAGAAGCTAAAGATTCTTTTTTATATAAGTTTTTTTGGTTATCTTTATTTATTTTATTGGATAGAGAAAGCCAGAAATTGAGAGACAAGGGGGTGATAGAGAGAGAGAGACACCTGCACTCCTGCTTCCCCACTTGTGAAGCTTCCCCCCTGCAGGTGGGGACCAGGGGCTCAAACCTGGGTCCTTGCACACTGTAACATGTGCGCTCAACCAGGTGTGCCAGCACCCGGCCCCAAATTTTTTACTTCTGAAAATAAAACACTGACGGTTGGTCAATGCTTTTTTTAAAAAAAATATTTATTTTATTTATTTATTCCCTTTTGTTGCCCTTGTTTTATTGTTGTAGTTATTATTGTTGTTGTCGTTGTTGGATAGGACAGAGAGAAATGGAGAGAGGAGGGGAAGACAGAGAGGAGGAGAGAAAGATAGACACCTGCAGACCTGCTTCTCCACCTGTGAAGCGACCCCCCTGCAGGTGGGGAGCCGGGGTTCGAACCGGGATCCTTATGCCAGTCCTTGTGCTTTGCGCCACCTGCGCTTAACCCACTGTGCTACAGCCCGACTCCCTGGTCAATGCTTTTTAAAATTATCCAAGTTTATTTGAAATTTTCAGTTTAGGGGAGGGGGGGGCTCACGATGGCATCTTTAAAGTTGAAACAAGATTTTTAAGATTCAGAAGAAGAGTTTTTCTTTTTTTTGTCAGAGCACTGCTCACTCAGCTCTGGCTTATGGTGGTGCAGGAGACTGAACCTGAGACTTTGGAGCTCCAGGCATGAAAGTCCTTCTGCATAACCAATACACACTCTCTCCCACTCAGAAGTGGTTTAAAATCTAACACTATGTAATAGTTGCAGGTGGGTTACTTTTATCACTCAGAATTAATTTACTGATTGGGAGAGATGCTCTCAGTAAAGTTCTTGATAATCACCATCTCTGAAGGCTGCTGCGGCAGAGAGGCAGCAGGTGGTTGGGAGTCTTTCCCGTACAAAATTCACATGAAATATGTGTATTTTGTGAAAGGCCCATGATTTTTCTTGACACTGCCTGGTCCAAATCACAACCTGTAAAAGGGCAATGGTATTCTGTCTAATGACCTGCCTGGCTTGTCTGAGAGGTGTGGTTTCTTGGCTCTGCACCGTCACATAACAGTGCCTAAGACGTGCTTCATGGGTCCTTGAAACACTCTTAGGCTCTTTCTAATTTTTGAGTAACCTAAGCTATTCTTCCACAATGGCTCTCTGGTAGCCAGTTGCTTCCCCCCCTCCCCCCATTTTACTGGGAAAGTTAATGGTTTACAGCACAGGTGTTGACACATATGTACAATTTCTCATCTCCCCATAATAGGTGGTGTCTGCAAGACATTCTCTACCACAGCTTAGGTCCTTTCCCACCATCATGGAACAGGACCACAGTGACCCTCTATCCCATTCTCTTTCCTCCTTCTCCAGAGTCCTTTGCTGGGGTGCAATGCCCAACAACAGGAAGTGACTAAAAATCCTATAGTATATACACAGGATGGAATACTATGCAAATGTTAAAAATGATGGAGTCATCTCCTGACTGAACTTGGAAGGTATTATGTTGAGTGAAAAGAACCAGAGAAAGAGAAGGATGATTACCAGAGAATCTCACCCATAGATGGAGTTTAAGTTGCAAGGGCAGGAAGGGAAAGCAAAAGGTGAAACAAAGGCTGGATGTGGTGCTATTGAGCCATCCCGTTCCTTACATCATAAAGCTGAGTTGGAATGTCCAGCATTGCTCTGATACTGGAAGTAGCTGCCCCCAAATCAAGAAATATCAGGGGCCAGGCAGTGGCATTTCTGGTTAAGTGCTCACATTACAGTGCAGGTGGGGGGTTCAAGTGCCTGGTCCCCACCTGCAGGGGGGAAGCTTCCTGAGTGGTGAAGCAGGTCTGCAGGTGACTCTCTTCCCTCTCTATCTTCCCTCCCCTCTCAATTGCTCTCTGTCTCTATCTGATAGCAAATAAATAAATTAATTTTTTAAAAAAGAAAATAGTTAGAAATATGTCAACCCCCAAGAACAGTTGATTATACTAGGGAACATCAGAACACTACAATAGCCCTTAAAGCCATCATTTAGATAAGAAAACAGAAATGAAACAGCTGAGTGTCTGCTAGCTCAATATTACATTGATGCTGTCATTTCTTTTTCTGACATTAGCCTCTTCCGACTTATTGATCACTTGCTGTATACCAGGCACTTTGAAGGTGTTTCTCATCTATTGACTCCTTTAATACTTGCAACAGTGAATGAGATAAGTACTATTTTCCTTGTCATAATAGAAGTAAAGACCAATCACGTAACTTTCCAATGGTCACAAGTAGTAAGAGGCAGAGTCTGGATGTAACTTCTATTTATTTTCAGAGTCTGATCATATATGGTCAAACTGCCTCCCACCAAAGGAGGAAAATGAATATCCACTAGCATCAACACATTTACTCCAAAAGGCCTTCTTTCTCAAAAGCAGTTAACTACCAGATGTCATCACAGAATGACTTGTTTGAGATTCTTTTCTAGCATGAGTGCCTGCTGATGACCCAACAATTACTAAATAATAAAAATGCTAGGATTTTCTGCCTTTAGCAGGCCAGCCAATAAGGGGTTCTAGCGGTGACACCAAGGAGGTGACTATAACTTAATTGGGGTTAAGAATTAGAGTAGGAAAAAAAGGGGAAAAAAATTTTTTTCTTCCTTTAAATTTTCAAGCATACCTCCTTCCCGTGCCCCCCCCACCCCAATAATGAGTCCCTGGGGACCAGCTCCTAGCAGGACCCCCTGCTAGGAGCTCCATTTCTTTACCAAATTCCTGTCCCACCAGGGAGTATCATTAATTCTAAGTCTATACCTTCTGAAACCTCTGGCCTTTTTTCTTTCTAAGTAGCCAACCCCCTCCCCACCTCACCCAGCATAGCTAATTAAATAATTAAAAATAAATACATTAAAAAAACCCAAAAACCCCTTTCCTTTCACTGCCCTTTTATGACTGTTCTTTTTCTTATCTTTTTCTTTATTCTTTCTCTCTCTTTTTTTTTCTTTTTCTCATTCTTGTCATCCCTTCTTCCTTAATCCTACAGCTTCCAAAGTCACAGCCCCCAGCCCCCACACCAACAAACAGTGTGCTTTTTGAATTCAATGATACACATTTGGGAATTTCCTTTTACTGATCTTTAATTACAGCTCTTTTTCTTATCTTTTCCCTTTTCTCTCTCTTGTCTCTCTCTCTCTTTTTTTTTAAATCTTGTCATACACTTCTTCCTTCTTCTTTGCCTTTCTGAATTTGTGAATTATTTTGGGGAAGAAATCTGATTCACACATAGAGAGTGGACTCTCTATGTGTGTATCTTTGCTCTTTCTCCTCTTGTTACCCCTAGAATATACAGTGGATAGAAGATTTGCATAACTGTCTATTCTTGCTATCCTTTCTTTCTTTTCTCTTTCTTCACTGGGATTTGGTTACTATTTTTTCATGGACTGGAGAAATTGTTTGGCTAACTGGTAATGATTAAACTACTTCAATACTTGCTTCAGTTGCTACTGTAATTCCTGAGGTTGGTGAGTGCAATTGTCATAAAGGTATTTAGTACAGTGTTACTTGTACTCAAGACACAACAACTGAGGAACAACAGAGCATAAAAAAAAAAGAAACACATAAATAAAAAAAATGGGTAGATCAAAAACAAATAAAACTGCTACTCCAATGAATGAAGACAAGAGCCCAGAAGAAACTACAAATCAGCCAGAAGTAACCATAGATAAGAAAAGTATGCAAGCAATAATAAACTTATTAATCACAGAAATGAAAACAACATTGGAGGAAAAGAATGGCAAATGTATTAGGGAAACAACAGTTGAGACCCCCAAGGAAAATACTGATTATCTTGAGGCAATTAGAGAACTGAAAGCTGAAATAGCTGTAATGAAGAAAGAAGCTGAGGCAAGGGAAAGCAGACTAACAGAAGCAGAAAACAGAATTAGTCAGACAGAGAATGAGCTAGAGAAAACGAAAAAAGAGGTGAAAGAGCTTAAAAAGAGATTGAGAGACACTGAAAACAACAACAGAGACATATGAGATGATCTCAAAAGAAGTAACATTCATATAATTGGCCTGCCAGAGGAAGAAAGAGAGGAAGGGGAAGCAAACATCTAGAGGAAATAATAGAAGAAAACTTCCCAGACCTGAATAACAGAAAGGACATCAAGATTCAAGAGGCCCAGAGAGTTCCAAACAGAATCAACCCAGACCTGAAGACACCAAGACACATCATAGTCACAGTGAGAAGAAGTAAGGATAAAGAAAGGATCCTAAAGGCTGTAAGAGAGAAACAAAAAGTCACATACAGGGGAAAACCCATAGACTATCAGGAGACTTCTCCACTCAAACTCTAAAAGCCAGAAGGGAATGGCAAGATATCTATCAAGCCCTGAATGAAAAAGGGTTTCAACCAAGGATAATATATCCTGCTAGACTTTCATTCAAACTAGATGGAGGGATCAAAACCTTCTTAGATAAACAACAGTTAAAGGAGGCAACCATCACCAAGCCGGCCCTGAAAGAGGTTCTAAAAGACCTCTTACAAACAAGAACATCACTATAATACTGGCAATATATCAGAGCAAACGAAATTTTTTTTTTTGAACAATGGCACTACAATACATTAAATCCATAATATCAATAAATGTCAATGGCTTAAACTCACCCATCAAAAGGCACAGGGTGGGGGGATGGATCAGAAAACATAACCCAACCATATGCTGCTTGCAAGAATCCCATCTGTCACAACAAGATAAACACAGACTTAAAGTGAAAGGATGGAAAACTATCATACAGGCTAACGGACCACAAAAAAGGGCAGGAACAGCCATTCTCATCTCAGACACGATAGATTTTAAATTAAATAAAGTAATAAAAGATAGGCAAGGACATTACATAATGATTAGAGGATCAATCAGCCAAGAAGACTTAACAATTATTAACATCTATGCACCCAATGAGGGACCATCTAAATACATCAAGCACCTACTGAAAGAATTTCAAAAATACATCAATAGTAATACAATAATAGTGGGAGACTTCAATACCCCACTCTCACACTTAGACAGATCAACAAAGCAGAGAACCAGTAAAGATACAAGAGAATTGAATGAAGAGATTGACAGACTAGACCTCTTGGACATTTTCAGACTCCTCCACCCCAAAAAACTGGAATACATAATGAAAAGGTCTTGGGGTAGATGATGGCTCTCAAGATAAAGCACACATGCTGTTATGCTCATGGACATGGGTTTAAGCTGCGGGTTCCTAGCTGTAAGGGGAGAAATTCCACAAGCTCTGAAACAGTACTTAGATGTATCTCCTTCTCTGTCTTTCTCTACTTTTCTTTTTCCTTCCTTCCTTCCTTCCTTCCTCCCTTTCTTCCTTCCTTCCTTTTCTTTCTTCCTTTCTTGCCTCCAGTGTTATTGCTGGGGCTCTGTGCCTGCACTACAAATCCACTACTCCTGGACACCATTTTCTCCATTTTGTTTCCCTTGTTGTTGTCATTATTGTTATTGTTGCTATTGCTGTTGTTGTTGGAAAGGACAGAGAGAAATCAAGGAGGTGAAGACAGAGGGTGGGGAGAAAGACACCTGCAGACCTGCTTCATCGCCTGTGAAGCCACCCCCCTGCAGGTGGGGAGCCAAGGGATCGAACCGGGATCCCTATGCCCATCCATGCACAGCGCTTAACTCGCTGTGCTACCGCCCGACCCCCTTTTCTCTGCCTTTCTATCTGTTCCTATCTCTCACTTTTATTTAAAAAAAAAATCAACTGGAATAGTGGAGTTGTGAAGACATTAGTCCCAGCAATAACCCTGGTAGCAAAAGAGGTCTCAGATCACGTTTTCTGTTTCCTAGTGTTTTACTCATGTTCTTATCCTTTAGTCAAGGCAGAGGGAAAAAAAACACAAACAAACATTCTCAGCAGATAGCATATCTGTATCAGTAGCCAACAAACGTTGTTCATGAAAGCTCAGATTTTATCACACACATTTTCAGTGGTACAAAAATAAGAGAGAAAGAAACAGAGTGATAGGACCTCAGAAGACTAGAAACATTAATATATACATATACATATACATATACATATACATATACATATACATATACATATACATATACATATACATATACATATACATATACATATACATATACATATACATATATATATAACTAGCCTTTGGCTCAGAGAGGCAGTGAGAAAAAAATTCTTGTTAATTTCTAACACTTCACATCATGTTCCAAATCAAGCAATATCTAAAAAGCGGCATTCATTACTATGATAAAATATTAATTTTGGGGGTGGTATTGGCAAAATAATGTGAAGACTAGGGGTTTGGGTGGTAGCACAATGAGTTGAGCTCATGTGGCGCAAAGCACAAGGTCCTACATAAAAATCCCAGTTTGAACCCCCAGCTCCCCACCTGCAGGGGGGTCCCTTCACAGGCAGTGAAGCAGGTCTGCAGGTGTCTGTCTTTCTCTCCCCCTCTCTATCTCCCCTCCTCTCTCAATTTCTCTCTGTCCTATCTAACAACAATAGCAATGACAACAATAATAACGACAACAACAAGGGCAACATAATGGAAAAATGGCCTCCAGGAGCCGTGGATTCATAGTGCAGGCACCGAGCCCCAGCAATAATCCTGGAGGCAATATATATATATTTATTATTTTTTTTAAAGAATGTGAAGACTAGATAATTAAACATTGGTGCTTGATTTCAAGTCCAGGACACTTCTTAATCTGGCACCAAAAAGAAAAAAACAAAAACAATAACAAAAAAAACAAACCCAAATCTCTGCTTTTCATATTATTCAGCTCCAACTGTGGCTACAAAGATTGAGGGTTGGGCGGTTGGGCGGTGGTGAACCAGGTTAAGTGCACATAGTATGAAGTGCAAGGAGCCGTACAAGGATCCAGATTCAAGAACCCTAGCTCCCCACCTGCAGGGAAGTAACTTTCACAAGTGGTGAAGCAGGTGTCTCTCTCTCCCTCTTTCTCAATTTCTCCCTGTCCTATCTGAAATGGCCTCCAAGAGCATATTTATATTGCGTGCACAGAGCTCCAGTGATAACCCTGGAAGCAGAAAACAGAAACAAAACAAGATCAGAAGTGAAAGCACAAAGCAGAACTTGGATTGGAGTTGGTATATTGCATCAAAGTAAAAAACAAACAAACAAGCAAACTCTGGGATGGGGGAGAGGGTTTAGATCCTGGAACATGAAGGCAGAGGAGGACCTAATGCGGGTTGAATTGTTATGTGGAAAACTGGAAAATGTTATGCATGGACAAACTATTGTATTTTACTCTCAACTGTAAGCTATTAATCCCTCAATAAAGAAATAATAATAAAAAAAAACCCCAAAGATCTACAAGAAGTTACAGGCTATTATTCATCCTTCTCTGTCTCTGTCTGTACACTGACTAATTTCACAGACATAAAAGCAACCCCCTGGGAAAGATGGGTAGTATTTTTTACTTTACAGAGATTCAAAGTAGTGAAGTATTTGAATAAAGGAATCAGGGTTGGAACACTACTGCTCATCTAAATAAACCTATGAAACTGTAACTATCAGCAATGATAGTCTGTGCAAAAAGGTTTTGTGCTATGATCTTATAGAGACAGCAAAGGAGAAAAGTTTTGTTTGAGGTCACCCATATAGACAATGTGCTATGATCTTATAGAGACAGCAAAGGAGAAAAGTTTTGTTTGAGGTCACCCATATAGACAACAAGTGTATAAATATGGAATGGTGTCAATCACAAAGGCATCAGGATGACAGGGTCTACAAAATGAAAGGCTGATTTAAAGCAATTTATAGTCATGTGACACACAGTATCAAGCTGAACACAATATATATGAGAGAAGGAAGGTTGATGGAGCAGGTAGGATTACGAGAAGAAATGAGGAATGTGAAGTGAAAGAGCAAAGACCCAAGAAAAAACTGCAGAGACTTGTGGGGCCAGACAAGGTTTAAAAAAGCCCTGGCTCGTCACATCTTACTGAAGAATCTGATGAAATTAACTGAAACAAAGTGTTAGATATCGTTAGAATTTATAGTCTACTTCCATCTATGGATGTAGCTTCCAATTATAGCAAACACTTTCTTTAGCAAACAGCTTTAACAAAATCAATTTTTGATCAAAAAGCAAATGAGGAAACCACAGGTGGTAAAATACAACTAATGACTATTTCATCATAGTCAAATTTCTGTGACACAGGGCAGTGTACTTCAGTGACAATTAACTTCCCATACTATATTATCTCCTCCTAAGATAAAGTCAAATTCATCATGATGCCTTAAATAAGACTTTTTTTTTTTCAAAACTCCATAACAACACCTTTGCAAAATGTGAATATCAGTGAACTGGATATAAAAGAAAAATCTGGGGGAGATAGCATAATGGTTATGCTGAAAGACTTTCACGTCTGATGCTCTAAAGTCCCAGGTTAAATCCCTCATACCACCATAAACCAGAGCTGAGCAGTGCTTTCACTTATTATTATCTTAATAAATAACAATAATAATAAACCAGAAAAATCACAAGAAAACAATACTAAGACAGCTCAACTCAAAAGCAGGTACTGCTACTAAACAATAAGGATGAACAGAATAATATTCAGAGGTGAGAATGTGTTCAAATAACAAAAATATGCAAATATAGTAGATTCTCAGTAAAGTCCTCCTTTACAAAAGGAGGGAAGAGCAATCTGGAGAGGAACACTGGGAATACTGCATTGATAGTATTCACAAGGAGGCAAGAACAGAATGAATACAGACTCTCTGTCACAAAAGTTTCGACAGCTAAAGGCAACAAATAACCATTAAATGTATCTCTCAACTGAAAATAATTTTATTTTCATGTGAATGAAAGTCATTTTAGATGCAGTCTGGGAGATGGTGTAGCAGATAAGGAACTGGATAGGTTTTTAAAAATTTTTAAAAAATATTTATTCCCTTTTGTTGCCCTTGTTGTTTTATTATTGTTGTTGATGTTATCGTTGTTGGATAGGATAGAAAGAAATGGAGAGAGGAGGGGAAGACAGAGGGGGGAGAGAAAGACACATGCAGACCTGCTTCACCTGCAGGTGGGGACCTGGGGATCCTGCAGGGATCCTTAAGGCGGTACTTGTGCTTGGTGTCACCTGCGCTTAACCTGCGGCACTACCACCCAACTCCGGGAACTGGAGTTTTTAAAGTCACTTTAGGCTTTGGTGACTAGTAAAGGGAAATTCAGTTCAACTGATATTAATAAGTAAAGCCTACAGTAATGTGATAAGGAAGGGAGAAAGATGCAGAAAATCTTCAGGGAAGTGACACCTGAGTTAGGGGCAGAGGTAGATAGAATAGGGTAAGGTGCAGTTTGATAAAAAATACAATGCACGTGACATACTATTTTTTTTTTTTTGCCTCCAAGATTATTGATGGCGTTCGGTGCCTGCACTACAAATCCACTGCTCCTACAAGCCTTTTTTTTTTCCGTTAGTTGCCCTTGTTGTTTATCCTTGTTATTATTATTATTGTTATTTCTTTTTTTAAATTTTTTTAAATTTTTTTATATTTATTTTATTTATTTATTTATTCCCTTTTGTTGCCCTTGTTGTTTTATTGTTGTAGTTATTATTGTTGTTGTTGTTGTTGGATAGGACAGAGAGAAATGGAGAGAGGAGGAGAGAAAGATAGACACCTGCAGACCTGCTTCACCGCCTGTGAAGCGACTCCCCTGCAGGTGGGGAGCCGGGGTTCGAACCGGATCCTATGCCGGTTTGCGCCACCTGCGCTTAATCCGCTGCGCTACAGCCCGACTCCCTATTATTGTTATTTCTATCTTTGTTGAATAGAGAGAAATGGAGAGAGGAGGTGAAGACAGAGGGGGAGAGAAAGGCACCTGCAAACCTGCTTCACTACTTGTGAAGTGACACCCCCCCACCCCCACTCCCACAGGTGGGAAGCCAGGGGTTCGAACCGGGATCCTGATGCCAGTCCTTGAGCTTCGCATCATGTGTACTTATCCTAGCTGCGCTACCACCCGGCCCCGTGACATCCTATTTTGTTCTTTCCAGGAATTATAATAATAAGACAGGTAAAATCAACAATGTTCTATTATATAAAACACATGAAAAAGGGGGCTGGGTATTGGCGCACCAGGTTAAACGCACATAGTAGGAGGTGCAAAGACCCACACAAGGATCCCGGCTCAAGTACCCCACCACCACCTGCAGGGGTTTTTTTTCACAAGCAGTGAAACAGGTCTGCAAGTGTTAATCTTTCTCTTCCCCTCTCTGTCTTCCTCTCCTTTTTCAATTTCTCTCTGTCCTATCTAATAAAAAATGTGGAAAAAAGCTTCCAGGAGCAGTGGATTCATAGTATAAGCAACAAGTACCAGTGATAACCCAGAAGGGTTATCATACGAAAAATAATAATATAAAACACATAAAAATTAATATAAACATGTTAATTCTTTTTTCACACTGGCTTTGAAAATAAATCTCAATTTGAACATGCTGAATCCATATGTTCAATAGACATAAGTATTGGGTCACACAGGCATAGAGAGAAGGTAAAATAAATACTCTCAACAGAGGGAATAGAAAAAACAAGGGCATTCAGGTAATAAAGAACATACTCATAGTATGTGTTATGTATACACGAGTCTATTTGAACAGATAGAAAAGTCTAGACTTAGTGTGTAAATGTTTGGCAAATAGGACCTACCAAAAGGCTTTTCTGTAGAGAGCAAAACCACTAAAGCTATTCATTAATAAGATGATTCCAAAAATGCCTTAAAAATGAGTTTAATGACAAGGAGGGGGGAGTGGGAAGGAAAGGGGAGGAGAAGGGAGGGTGGGAAGGAGAGACATCAGAGCACAAGAGAATGATGGTACCAAGAGTGAAGAGTGAAGCTAGAAAAGGGGAGAGGTATAAGTAGTTGCATTATCATTTAAATTGTGACAACTTGGGGGGTGGAGGGCAGGAGTACAGATCTAGTAAAACAAGTCAGTGTAGTTTTAGGGAGCAATGACTTAAAGTAGCTGGTGGAGAGCAGAGCCACTATTCAAGACACCTAAAAATATGGAATAAATTATGGGCCCCAGATCACATCAAATTGATGGGGTTTACAGTCAACAATATTTATACCTCTTTCCCATATTAGGGAGCTACTCTCTTCCCTGATCCAGCTTTCTTTCCCTTTTCCCAGCCATGACATCATCTCCCCAGACAATAACTTGGATCCACCTGCCTATCAGATTTCAGGCTCAGGCAAAAAACAAAATAAACAACAACAAAAAAACCCCACAACAACAAAAACAACGACAACAACAAAAAAACCACTAGTATAGCTACAGGCCCTTTGAAATATAATTAAAATATGCCTACTAGCTATCGACAAAATAGAGGACACCCCAACACTTCATCTGCACTATTCTAGCCTTTAGGTCCATGACTGTTCAACAATCTGGCTTTGTATGTTAACTCTCTTTTCAGCCACCAGGTTCCAGATGCTAGCCAACCAGACTTCCCTGGACAGACAACCCCACTAATGTGCCTTGGAGCTCTGCTTCCCCAGAGCCCTTCCCCACTAAGAGAGAGACAGGCTGGGAGTATGGATCGACCTGTCAAATGCCCATGTTCAGCGGGGAAGTAATTACAGAAGCCAGACCTTCAACCTTCTGTAACCCACAAGGATCTTGGGTCTATACTCCCAGAGGGGTAAAGAATAGGAAAGCTATCAGGGGAGGGGATGGGATACGGAGGTCTGGTGGTGGGAACTGTGCGAAGCTGTACCCCTCTTATCCTATGGTTTTGTCAATGTTCCCTTTATATAAATAAAAAATTTTAAAAAAGAATATGGAATAAAGAATGTTTGCTGTACAATGAGCTGTTGCAATCCAACTACAATGAGGGCTTGGAGCAAGTTACATCTTATTCTGATCCCTGCAGTTCATAGTGAGGTACTAAAAAAAGGTTTGTGTTAATAGAGAAGCAGGGACAGGTATAAACTGTGACAGTGGTGGTAAGTAGGGTGGGAATGAGTGTAAAGTTATCAGATAAACAAGAGATCCACTGTCTATGTGTCACAGAAGACTCAAAATGGATTAAGACATGAGCTCGTCAACCTTATAATTTCTCTGGTAGTTAAAATAGGAGTGAAAATAGCACAAAAGAAAAATTAAAAGGAACCTTTTTATCACAATGCAAAGTACATTCCAGATGACTATTTATCCTGAAACTGTTATCTATGTAATTCATGATACTGAAATTAATTCTTTGATGAACATTAAAGAACAATGAAAAATGTCTTTACATACCAATTATAATAATGTGACTTATAAGTATGTTACTACTAATAAAAATTATAACTCAGAACAATATTAAACATTAAGTCCCTATTCATCAAAATTTTAAGATGGTATCAAAACCTTAGTCAAAATATTCAGTGCAAAAATCAAGTATTATAGCTAAATATTATATGTTACAGTAGTTAAAGTATTTCTAACAAGGCACTAAAATAGCCCCAAGAGATAGGATTTGTAACATAATAGTGAAAAGTCTGGGATAGAAACATAAAAAATAACTGAAGATAAACACTACATTTTATTTAATTGATAATTGTTTAGTTACATGAGATTTTTAATTCAAGTTTTTTATTCAGATCTTTTGCCTTGGTTTCTTTCTTCTTCTTCTCCTTCTTCTTCTTCTTCTTCTTCTTCTTCTTCTTCTTCTTCTTCTTCTTCTTCTTCTTCTTCTTCTTCTTTTTTAAACAAATTTAAATAGGTTGATGGTGTGGATATTTCCAATAAATACAACAGCATGAGATTCCATACTAGCAGGACACCTGCTAACATCTTTTATTCATGTTCATGTTCCTGGTGCAAAGCAATTATATTATTTCAAATATTTAAAAATGTTTTCTATTACTGCCTAACATAACTGCAGGTTACCTCACAAATCATCACTTTCCTTTTGCACTCCTGCCTAAATCTCTCAGAAAAAGACATATTTGTGGTGGTATTTGTAGAAGTCAATAGTAGCTCACAAGTAATTTCAGTCTGCTTTACTTGCATCTGATTGTAGATGTGAGAAAACAGATTCCTATCAAATGCAAGAAAAAGGCAATCATATATATTAATAGATTTTTGCTTCTAAGCCCTAATCTGGATATCTTAAATTACCTCCCAACATTTTAACATTGGGGGAAGGGAACAGACATTAAATGATAGTTAGTACAGCCCTGCACACTCTAAAATAGTCACTTCAAAGGGTCACCACCACATAGGCAACTGATCTTGTCAGTGTGTTATCTGCAGGTGTGCACTTAAAGGTACTACACTGTGAGGGCAGGGTTCTTGAGAGAGGGAGGGTTGCAAAAATTTAGGGAAAGAGCAATATATGTATATGTCATAGCTTTTTAATGCTTATTAAAATGACAATCATTTAGGCATAGTTCACAGCTGAAAATGGCAAATCTGAAAGGCAACAGATTTCTGTATATTAAGTTTAGGTCACCATACTATGGCTGTATCATGTCATTTATCCTCAGTATAAACATTTGCGGGGGAGGGCGGTTAATAAAGAAATCATAATAAAGAAATCATATTATTCATTGAAATAATGCCCCCAAAGTATTACAATATTTTGAAATAAAATGTAGACTGTTGACATATGCCTAAAGTGAATGTGGATTTTTAACAAAGCTATTCAATCTATTTACATCCACTATTTATGTAACTTAAAAGGTCTCCATTGTAGCTAGTATCTAGTTGCTAATGACCTATTACTCACTTTATTACATTCTTATCTAACTTTCTTAGCACTGTGACTACTCAACAAAAATATGCTTTTTAATCGTAACTTGACTGGGAGACATTCATCTAAAAGAGAACAATCTCACACAATGCTCTATCAGAAGGGCACAGGACTTCAGACCATTACTGTTTTATGACTAAAATGAGTGACTTAAGACAAAAAGCTCAATATCCTTAAACTTCATTTCTATTCATTCTCTAATAAATACCATCTGTTGTGTACTTAAGGGATATAATACCCGTCAAAAACTCCATCGCATTATGAGAACCGGCACCAAGTTGATCTGAAATGCATATTTGAACAGATGTGTTTAAATTACATCTCTGTCTATCCACATGCATAAATTCAGAGCAAGCGTGTGTTGATTTAAAATGCATTAAAAAAAAGGATTTGGAGATGCATCAAAAGTGAACAGCATCTCAACGGATCAAAGCTCACATTACGAAAGGTCATTACTAAAAATAAAGTTTGCATTTATTAAGGGTTGCACCAGGGGTTGTTCATGGGAAGTGATTTGATGTTTGCTGCACAAAACCAGTCTCTGAGTCACTGTACCTACAGCAATTTTTTACAACTCTTCCATGTAAAACATTAAAACTATCATGCATGAACAGAAAAAATGGAGTATAACACATCAAAATAAAGACAATTCTACTGACTGACTTTGGCTCACATGGCTCTCCCTCTCATCTTTCAACGATACTATGTATTCCTCTAAGAAAAAAATAACTGAGTGATTTCTAGAGGCATAGCACTGCCCAAATTTCATTTTTAGATGTCCTTTCAAAATTTAAAATTAATGTCTTCTTAGAGTTATGAAGTTAATTAGTGCTTAGCAACACATTAAACACATAAAACCTTAAGTAGGAAGGTACAGACCTTAAATTCTCTATTTCACAAGGTGCTAATTTACATGCTAGGTTTTCACTATCAACATGAAATTTAGTGGTGAGCTGCTGACAGTCAACATGGGATGCCAATTCCCTGTGATAAGTATGTGTGCAAATATATGAAGAAAATTAATTGTGGTCCGCAAGGTGGCGCAGTGGACATAAGCATTAGACTCTCAAGCATGAGCTCCTGAGTTCAATCCCAGCAGCACAGTGCTCTCTCTGGTCCTCTTTCTCCTTCCTTTCCTAGGACTCTTATTAATAAATAAAAATCTTAAAAGTAAACAAAACAAAAAACCTACTAATTGCAAAATGAAATTATTATGTCACTTATATGATACATGGTACAAGCGGCTTATGCAAACTAAACACTCCATGAAAACAGCTAAAAGTGAAAATAAATATGTAATGCATGAGTATTTATTCGTAGGCATTGCTATTACCCAAACCAGTGCAAGATATACCGGACAATTAATATTTTCTTAATCCAAAGAAGAGAAAAACTGAATTAAATGCCAAGCTAAAAGAGCAAAAGTGTCACACACAGCCCGTCTTTCAAATCAAGCCTTTAAAAAAACTATGATATATTATGACAATTTGAAATGGAATATATATATGACATTTGAAGTACAAGAAGAAGGTGATTTTTTTAATAGAGTATAGGTAATTTCCTAAGGGGGTGTATATATTTTTGGTCCTTCCTACTGCTAAGTTCAGAAAATTCATTAGTGCTTGATTTGAATAACTAAAGACTAGCAATAAAAGTATGTAGGCTAGGAAGAAACAGTAACACCACTGCAAATTTTAAAAATTTTAATTACAATTCTAATGATCTTCAAAGTTTATGATTTGGGCTAGTTAACAGGCCTTCTTACTTCTCCCACCTGACAGTCACCTCTGCTATGTGCCCCCTAGCTGTTGACTCAGAATGTACCACACCTCATGTGTTATATATAGTCCAGACCCACTGAAATTCCCTACTTTCTTTGAATGCTTTTGCTTTGTAGCTTTTAAATTCTCCACACTTGTAACATTCTCCTTATTGCTCCTCCGTATCTGTTTATCAGAGTTAGCTCCCATAAAGCATTCAAACCTCTACTCACAGAACATTTTCCCCTACTATTATTAACATTCTTTATTGTTGCTTTTCTCTATTAAGACTTTAAATTCCTAAAGTCAGTGACCAAGTCTGCCTAGGATCCCATTACATGCCATGGCCTAGCCCAGTCTTAACAAAAGTAGGTACTTAATGGAAATGTGTGAATCAGTGCAAGACCCATTAGCTCTCTTTTAAAGAAGAAACACAAAGCTCCATAAATAATTTTATGTCAACTTGATTGTCAATAATTTATATAAATTAAGTTAAATATCATGTGATACAGTTCACAAATTGCTTAAGACAAGTGTGATTTCGATAATAATCTTTAAACCAAATTGAAAAGTAACAGTCACTGGAGAATGTACCATTTTGAATAAGACTTCCATATAGAGATTAACTTTCTAATACAGCAAATTCTATATACAAGTGGCTCTGAAAATTAAAGTGAATTAAAAGAAAAGAAAATTCAAGATTTTGTTTCTCAGCTGTGGTAGCCATCTTTTCCGTGTTTGAAAGTCAGATATGGCATTTTTTTTTATCAGTCAACAGCATATTTAAGTTGTCGAAAATTTATGACACATTTTTGTACAGAAAAAATACAACATTTGGTGGTGGGAATGGTGTTAATATATGCTATTAGCTTATAGTCTCACAAATTACTATTCAATTTATAAGAGAGGGGGAAAATGAATCAAATGTCTCAAACTTTTTGTTGCATAGACCATAGCTCTAAGTATATGTTCCTTCAATCTAAGCACTTAAGACTTCAAATTAGTAATCAGATTGAATTAAAACAGTGGGCTCAAACTGTCAATACATTTCTAATAATGACTTACTCTTTGAAATATTAAGTCTCCTAAAAGCTTAGACGAGGGAGAACAAAAGCAACTGGTGGTGCTCCTTTATAAGATAGAGCTATAAGGAAGTGGCATAAAAGGACATAAATTATGGCGAGGTCTTATATGTGACAGTAAATCCTAACAATGGGATTTTCAAAGTTAACCCAATTGCCAAATGATTTGGTTACAGCTATAATTATCTACTGCCGTCTTAAACCCCAAGACATCAGGAACCCTCCCCTTTCTCTATAAAGCCCATATTTCTCCCAGTCCTGAAATCTCTAAGATGAGGCTCACTTTCCTGCATGCTTCTCCCAGTTCATAGCAACTGATACTGCACCTGCTGATCCCAACCTAATCAATGCAACAAGGACCACCTTGGCATGTTTCACTTCGACTACATCCTGAGATGTCAGGCGTGGAATGTGAACCCCCCAGCTTCATCACTCTGGTGAAACCTTTCCTAGCTCATAGGACTCCTTAAATTCATTTCAGGTGGTACACTTTTTAACAAACCTCAAAACCTAGATATAGACCAGGGTCGATGATATGGGGGCATAAGTACATATATCCAGGAGTTGGGGAAAAACATACACCTTAAAGCAAAAGTGCACGACAGTCTGCAGTGAGTCAATAAATGTAGTAAGCAAGCAGAAAGACCTAAAAAGACACCATAAAGTACCTAATGAAATAGTTTCTACTTAGACCTAGATACTCTCCTCACTTACCTTCTGTTGCACGTCCCTCAATCACTCCAAAGCTAACCCTTTCAGACAAAGTAAGGATCACAAAAGCTGAACAAGGGCAACAGACTGGCATACTTTAATTATGACTTCAGTCACTACCAGACCACCCCATCACCTGGGGCCCTAGTCAGGGAGTCCTGGGATTTCCACACAGATATGAAGGGCCTAGACCTCTCACCACTGTCACTGGTCATCTCCATCAGGAACAACATAATGGACCCCTATGTGGGCCCCCATCGGACCTGGCCCTGAATGTGAATCAACAATGGTAGAGAATGTTCTGTTCTCCGAGGGAGGCTGGATAGCGTACTCTGCCTATCACCAAAGGTTGGTGGGTCTAGAAATTGGCACAGTCTGAAATGTTCTTAGTCGTGACCATGGAATGTGAGCTCAGACCTACAGGGATGCAGAGGTCACATAGGCTCCTGTGCTGACTATGGGGCACAGATCAGATAGGTGGGGTTTACAGTTAGCAATATTTATATACTTTTCCCATATTTGGGAGCTACTCTCTTCCCTAACCAGCTTTCTGGTCCTTTTCCCAACTGTGATACCATCCCCCCAGAAAATAAATAGCTCATGTCACCTGCATATTGGATGTCAGACGCAGGCAAAAACTAGGTGGGTCATGGCCTCCTTGGTATAACCTAAAATAGACCTACTAGCTTTCTCCAAAATGGAGACCCCAATTCTCCATCCACAATATTCTTGCCTTTAGGTTCATGATTAGTCAACAAGTTGTTCTGCTTTCTATCTTAACTATTTTTCAGCCACCAGGTTCCAGATGCTACGATGATGCCAACCAGACAGACATTGCAGGGCAGAGGACCCCACCAATGTGTCCTGGAGCCCTGCTTCCCCAGAACCCTGCCCCACTAGGAAAAAAGAGAGACAGGCTGGGAGTATGGAATGATTTGCCAACACCCATGTTCAGTGGGGAAGCAATTACAGAAGCCAGACCTTCTACCTTCTACCTTCTGAACCCCACAATGTCCCTGGGTCCATACTCCCAGAGGAATAAAGAACAGGAAAGCTATCAGGGGAGGAAATGGGATATGGAGTTCCAGTGGCAGGAATTGTGTGGAATTGTACCCCTCTTATGCTATTAGTCTTGTCAGTGTTTCCATTTTATAAATAAAAACTTAAAAAAAAGGAAAAATCTCAATAATAATATAAGTAATATGATAAAAAAAGAAAAAAAAATCAGCAGTGTTATAGGCAACTGAGATCTTATTAGTGATAGTTTAAACATCCCCCTACCTAAAATTTTAAACTTTCTTTTCCATGTTTTATAAAATGGAAATTATTTGTATTGCTTTGTGGACAAGAGAATGGTGAGATATTAAAAAAAAAAAATCAAAGTCTAAACTAGGCGAAAGAAAAGGTGACCAAACTTCCTTCCTTACGACTTTTAATACACTAAAGTAGAGCTCATCTCAAGACATCCATGCTGTGCTAAAAATAGTGGTTTACAAACTGCTATGTCGGAAAGGCCAAAGGAAAAGAGTCTGAGTGCGCTCCAGACTCCCACTTTCTGTTTTTCAATCAAACAACTTCAGATTGAACTAATACATTTTAATTCCCTTGAGATTTTTTCCCCCACCAATAAAAGTACAGTGCAGTCAAGCAAAGTCCCAAACAACAACAATGTTCTGAAAGACAGCTCTCCAGTTTCTTTGAATGATAAGCAAATATGGGTTATTATAATATAACTCCCAGGGGCTGGGCAGTGGTACACTCAGTTGAGCATACACATCATCATACTCAAAGACCCAGGTTTGAGGCCTTGCTCCTCACCTGTGTGTGAGGGGAGGCTTCACAAGCAATGAAATGGGGGTGGGGGGTGGGGAGGAGGAATGAACAAATTATATATATATTCCTGTTTTATTTCCTCAGTGCTGTGAATTGAGACTAATGTGACTGTGGTTCAAGATAAGGCACTGGACACTCAAGTATGACATCCCAGGCAGCAAATGGACTGGAGAGATGTTTGGTTCTTTCCTCTTTACTCCTATCTTTTTCATAAATAAATAAATAAATAAAATCTTAAAAGAGAGAGAATAATGGGACCAATAGCTGTAGTCAATAGAAAACTAAACAAATTTTGAGTAATAATCCTGGGCTACCACCACTCCTATGAACAACTAATATAGGAAGTGCAAAGTGTTAAATGGAAAATGGAGAGTCTCTTTAACAAATGTTACTGGGGAAATCAGGCTGAATGTACAGGAAAAACCAAACTGAAAAGCTTCTGCATGGCAAAAGGAACCATCACCAAAACAGACCCCCTACAGAATAGATCTTTATACTCCATATATCAGATAAAGGGCCAATAACCAAAACACACACATACACACACAAATTTTAAGTGCATGTAAACATGGAAGAGGGGAGAGAGAGAGAAAGAAAATGACAGGATACAACACTCTGTCATTCTATGTGATCCAGGAACTGAATGCAGGGCCTCAAAAATACAAGGCATATGCTCCAACACTGAGCCACCTTCTTATCCCCAGTATAGACCTGTGTTTTAAATAGTGAATCATATTATCATTATTATACTTTTAATTTCATTAATAAAAATTTGTCCCTTTTAAAAATATTTTATTTATTTTCCTTTTTGTTGCTGTTGTTGTGTTTATTATTATTGTTGTTACTGATGTTGTTGCCGGATAGGACAGAGAGAAATGGAGGAGGGGAAGACTGAGAAGGGAAGAGAAAGACACCTGCAGACCTTCTTCACTGCTTGTGAAGCTACCCCCCTGCAGGCTGGGAGCCAGGGGCTTGAACCGGGAGCCTTGAGCCTTGTACCAAGTACGCTTCTTCTTCTTCTAGCGTTTGCCACCAAGTACGCTTAACCCGCTTTACTACTGCCCGACCTCAAAAACTTGTCTTTCTTATAGATGGATGGATGGATGGATGGATGGATGGATGGATGGATGGATGGATGGATGGATGGATGGATGGGATGGATGGATGGGAGATGGCAAACAGCCAGACAAACATATCTGATTTCCTACAAAGTTTAAACTACTACACTTTACCCAAAATAACTGTTGAATCCCAGACAAGATACTTCTTCAATGATACTGCCTAGCTTAAAATGTATATAAAAGTTTTCAAGTCCAACTTATACATAAAATAAAATATGTGACTGCCATATGATTTTTAACAATTAAGAAGACATCAGAGGGCAGTAAAGTTACTATAGGGCATTAGGCAAGAGGTGTCATGTCTGAGGAATTCCCTATGCTTTATTCAGAAGAATTCTAAAAAGAGAATTTCAGTGTTCCTCCATCCTACCCCCACCAGCATTACTGGTAGGACTTGGTGCCTATATGATGAATTCACAGCTTCTGGTGACCATTTTTATCTTTCTTTTTTAGTAGAAACAAGAAACTGAAAGGAAAGGCAGATATAACATGGCAGGAAGAGAGAGACAGACACAGAGAGAGAGCTAGTGGTGGAGCACCAGGTTAAATGCACACAGTACAAATTGCAAGGATCCGTGTAAGAATCCCAGTTAGAGCCACCAGCTCCCCACCTGCGGGGGGGGGGGGGGTGTCTCGTCACATAGTGAAGCAGGTCTGCTGGCGTCTATCTTTCTCTCTCCCTTTCTATCCTTCCCTCCCCTCTCAATTTCTCTCTGTCCTAGCAAAAAAATTGAATAAATGGCCACAGGAGCAGTGGATTCATAGGGCAAGTACTGAGCCCCAGCAACAACCCTGGATGGAGGCAGGCAGAGAGGGAGAGGGAGAGGGAGAGGGAGAGGGAGAGGGAGAGGGAGAGGGAGAGGGAGAGGGAGAGGGAGAGGGAGAGGGAGAGGGAGAGGGAGAGGGAGAGAGAGAGGGAGAGAGAGAGGGAGAGAGAGAGGGAGAGAGAGAGGGAGAGAGAGGGAGAGAGAGAGGGAGAGAGAGAGGGAGAGAGAGGGAGAGAGAGAGGGAGAGAGAAGGAGAGAGAAGGAGAGAGAAGGAGAGAGGGAGAGAGAGAGAGACACTTGCAGTACTGTGTCATGACTTGTGAAACTTCTCTCCTGCAGGTGGGGCCCAGGGATTGAATCTGAGTTCTCGTGCATGGTAAAGTATGTGCTCTACCAGCTCCACCACCACTGGTGCCTTTGAGTGGTTTTTAAGTAGCCCACTCTTTAATAATGGAATTCAGGATCACACTTAGTGAGAAATTAATTGAGGCAATATTTAATTTCAAATAAGTATTATATGTTTCTCTGATTGCCTAAAGGTTTCTATTGGTAAAGAGTTGTTGCAGAAATAAAATCCATATAGACTCACAAGCATAAACATTTACATGCACACTTACTAACAGAATACACACACACACACACACACACACACACACACACATTTTAACATATTTTTAAACTTTTTATTTACTTGATAGAACAGAGAGAAATTGAGAGATAGGAGATAGAAAGGAGATAGAAAATAGGGGACTAGAGGGGCTGGGGAGACAGCATAAAGGTTATGCAAAAGTCTTTCAAGCCTGAGGCTCTGAGGTCCGAGGTTCAATCCCCAATACCACCGTAATACAGGACTGAGCAGTGTTCTGGTAAAAAAAAAAAAGAGAGAGAGAAAAAGAAAAAGAAAAAAGAAAATAGGGGACTAGAGAGGAGGGGGAGGAGAGGGCACCTGCAGATTGCTTCATGACAGTGAAGCTTCCCCCCTGCAGGTAGGGATGGGGGTGGTTTGAACCAGCTCTTTGAGCATTGCAGTGTGTAAGCTCAACCAGGTGTAACACAAACTGGTCACCCAGTAACACAATATATTTTAATATAAAAATGCTAAACATTATTTCAGTTTTGTTCTACTTCATTTATATGAACATCGGTAAAAGACATTAGGTCTTCACAATTGATATGTAGACAATCTGTCATTATGTAAAATTTACAGATTGAAAGATTTAAATATTGAGTTTATAATTCACAAATAAAATGAAAAAAATATAAATGAAACTTGTGGTCTTTGTTTCAACATAGAAAGTTATCATACCTAAAGTCTCAGACTTGAATTCACTAAGCTGAATAAAAATAGGTTATTTTAAAAATAACAACAAAATGTTTTGCTGAGAATAAGTTATTCATTCTTTTTATTTGGATGCACTAACAGCTATACTAAACAAAACCTACATTCACATAAACAGGTCTTTTATGTGTTGAACTTGTAGGTAGCGTGTGTTTTGGCCTGATAATAAAACAGATGTTTTCCTTACTGATTTGGCTAGTTTTAATATGGATATGCCAGCCTTGGAATCAAGCTAAATGTGTGCTATTACAAACTGTATTCATCTCTGTAAAATCAAGCCCATTAGATAGGCATATATCTATGAGCTACTTAAATTGGCCACTTACCTAAATTTAAACAGGTGTCATTCCAAACATTGATTTATATTTTATAAACACTGTCATTAAAAATACCTACAGTAAAGTGTGTTTGGTATCTCCAGAAATAATGATGGTTCAAAGATAAAGCTATGAAATAAGTGGTTACAGAAGGTAATAGTAGCTCCTTAGCTGAAAAGATTTAGACCATCTGTTAATACCAGAATTTTGTCTTCATCAACAAATCTCCATGTAATTTGGTTTAATTTTATATATCTTCCTCCCAGATTCTGAGTAATGCATTTGTAGTTTTCTTCACAGATGTGCACTGGATTCCATTTTCTAGGACTCATGATATTAACGCATGCTTCTCTGACACTGCCACAATTTCCTTTAGCAATTTAGCTTCAACTATATATTAAAGAGCAAATCAACTAACACCCTACTTAGCTCCTTCATTCATTTTCCAGAACTAATTTAAAATATTTTCCTATCTTTTCTTTTCTTTCTGAAAACAATATCCTACTCTATTCCTTCATTATTAACTTTCTGGTAAGTCTTCTATATCTGGCTTCTACCCCAACAAAATGATGAAATTTTGATCCCCTCACTGACAAATCCACAAATACTACACTCTGGCCCAATTTCACCTGGTCCATTTATTGTTTTTGACATTATAATACTTTAACTGTTTATCTGACAAATGATGTGATGGGGGAAAGGTTAAGACTGTCAGTGAATACACACCATTAGGATAGTAGAAAACAGGTGACTGGGAATTGAAGGAACCTGAACGGTATGGACAACAGTGTATCTATATTGCCAATATCCAAGCACAGACTTACTGAGAGAAAGAGAACACCATTAATAAGTATGTTGGGGGAGTTGGGCGGTAGTGCAGTGGATTAAGTACACATGGCATGAAGCAGAAGGACCGGAGTAAGGATCCCTGTTCCAGCCCCCAGCTCCCCACCTGCAGGGGAGTCGATTCACAGGCAGTGAAGCAGGTCTGCAGGTGTCTATCTTTCTCTCCCCATCTCTGTCTTCCCCACCTCTCTCCATTTCTCTCTGTCCTATCTAACAATGACGACATTAATAACTACAACAATAAAAAATAAGGGCAACTTGCAAAAGGGAAAATAAATATTTTTTAAAAAGTATGTTGGGACAATGTACTTGGATAATCTTTGGCAGAGAAAGTTCAATATAGGTAACAGATGAATACAAGGACAGAGAACCTTCACCTTCAGGGCATCTTTAATCACTGAAGCATTTTCCCATGGTGTTCAAAACTCATGCAAGTGATGCATTGAAAAAAGAATTGCCTTGTCATGGGTATAAAAGCACATGAGGTAAAGAGGTAGTTACTTAATTTCTAAGCACAGGCCTAACTCACCAATTACAGTCAAGGAAATAATCAAATTTCACTAGATTCTAACCATCACCAATCCTGCTGCTACTCTTCAAGATACTGTTATCCATCTTGTATCCTAACGGAGTCCATCCTCATTCACCCCCAAAAAGTATAAACTCAGAATTTTTTTTTCTGACTCCTAAAGTTCCAGTCCCTGGTGTGCAGATAGTCCCTCTTGAGTTATTTAAATAAACACTAAGGTCAGTGTTGCTTTGAAGGGATCTGTAGATGTAATCAGGGTCTCAAAATAGTCAACATTAAGATAAGATCATCCATGAGACTTAGTTGTGTGAGCCCTTTAATAAAAGTAGAAAAGATGGGAAAAGTATCCTGGAAACCTAGCAGAAAGCAAACATCCAAGCTGTGCGTGAGCTGCCTATTAGTGCCACATGCAGACTGTGGGTGGCCTCTGGAAGCTGAGGATGGTCCCCAGATAACAGCTAGCAAGAATACAAGCACCTCACTAACACAAATGAAAATAAATGAGTTATATCGGATAAAAGAGGACCTTTTGCCTGTGAAGAGTATATAGTCCCAGTCAACTCCTGAATTCCAGTTGCATGAGTCTGCCCAAGCAGACAGACCAAAGTTACATATGACCATTCTTCTGACCTACAGAAACTGCTAGATAATAAGTCTGTGTTATTCAGAACTCTGGTGGTGGGAAAGGTGTGGAATTATACCCCTGTCATAATTTTGTAAATCATTATGAAATCACTAATAATTTTTTTTTAAAAATTAGAATGAAAAATGAGTTTATTTAAGCCAGTAAATTTGTTACACAGCAGTAGGAAGTGAGTGCACAGAGAATAAGATAAAAGGCATACAAAACATCTATCACTTTATTCTTGCCAGTGTCAATAAAAAGAGACAATCTCAAGCAAGCAGTTAAGTCAGTCCTGCTCTCCGGTGACAAGCATCTCAACACAGGAGGAATTAAAGGGAAAAAAAAACTGACCTACTTTTTAACACACCCTTCTTGCACTTTCTGAAAACTTTCTCCATGTGCATGTATTCCATACTGCAAATTAAATAAAAATAAAATTTATCATGACATACCTGGTGGTGATTCAGGAAAGCATCAAAAGGAGGGATATAATGAAAAAGTGATGCTTAATATTTTCACGCAATCTTGAAGTTAGGGCACATATCAGATCTTACTTGTCCTAAAATCTTAATAGAAATTTCAGAGGAAGACTCCAAGGAAACAGCCTTGCTTTATGATGAACTCTCACCCCCATTCCCAACATTTCCCTTACTTCTACTTATTACTCTTTTTCACTTTAGTGTGTATGTTCCTCAGTACAGTTGTTGGCACATGAGTACTAGTTCTCATCTCCCTGTGATAGGTGTCGGCAAAAACTCCCCAACTTAAGTCCTTTTCCACCATCATGCACCAGAACTCCAAAGCTCCCAACCCCCTCCCCCCAGCTTTTACTTTTATCTTTTCTTTCTTTCTTTCTTTCTTTCTTTCTTTCTTTCTTTCTTTCTTTCTTTCTTTCCTTCTCTCTCTCTTTTAAAAAAATTTTTTATATTTATTTTCCCTTTTGTTGTCCTTGTTTTTTATTGTTGTTGTAGTTATTATTGTTGTTGTTATTGATGTCGCCATTGTTGGATAGAACAGAGAGAAATGGAGAGAGGAGGGGAAGACAGAGAGGAGGAGAGAAAGACAGACACCTGCAGACCTGCTTCACCACCTGTGAAGCAACTCCCCTGTAGGTGGAGAGCCAGGGGCTCGAACCGGGATTCTTAGACCGGTCGTTGTGCTTTGTGCCACATGCACTTAACCCGCTGCACTACCGCTGGACTCCCTCTTTCTTTCTTTTCTTAATTCACTCAGAGTGGTCCGCATCATTTGAAAAAAATGAGTATCAGTAGTTGAATATAGGAGCTTCAAGGCAAATGAGTTCAGTATTACCAAGTTTTTAATTGCGGTAACTTTGAAAGCATACATACAAAGAGAACTAATAGAAATTTAAAGTAGTAAGACTGGCCTGGTACAGGAAATGTGATATATGTTCACTTGAAGCCTCAGTGGGGACATCCAAGTTAAAAATAAGAAAAATCTCGGAGCATGAATCGACCTGCCAATGCCCATGTCCAGTGGAAAAGCAATTACAGAAGCCAGACCTCCCACCTTCTGCACCCCATAATGATCCCGCCTCAGAGGGATAAAGAACAGGGAAGTGTCCAATGGAGAGGATGGGATATGGAACTCTGGTGGTGGGAATTGTGTGGAATTGTTTAACTCTCTTGTCCTACAGTCTTGTTGATTATTATCCATTAAAAAAAAAAAAAGACTTCACTTATACAAACACACACACACAATAAGAAGACTAGCTATATGATATCAGTTCTTTCAAAGCCTTTATGTTTTAGTTCACCAATTAAAAATGAGGGAGATAGAACAGTGATAATGCAAAAATACTTTAGTCCCCAGCACTACCTTACATCAGAGCTGAGCAGTGCATTGCCTACAAAGAGTGAGCTGTTCAATAGCATCTATTATTACTGCTGGAAATGGAGGAGGTGAGTCAAAATCATAAAGAAGATCGGGAAGTTTAAAGAGTACTGGCAAGACATTTTACTGTTACATTCCATGAGTTTACCTTCATCATAGTGATGGTTGTACCACATGACACTATGGACATCAGCTTCCATCTAAGTTCTTTGTAGCTGGGACATAAGGGCTTCTTTTATATTCTTGGACTCCTCTCAGATCCAGCACACAAATCATCTACATCACCCTGGGCTTAGTGATTTTCATCTTAGACTCCTAGGCCAAAGATTTCGGCCGGTTGTATTCAGACTCTTCCCCATTTCACTCTCTTTTCCAGAACACGGTAAATGCAACCCCCCACCCCCACCCCACACACCCCCAGGATCTGGTTTGATCCTAGTGAAGAGAGAAGCAACAAATTCTTAGGCAAGAAGGATGAGGTTAACCTAGAACTACATTCTAAGCCAGATAAAAGGGGGAGTTGAGGTGGTATTTACTGGAAGGTCCCATACTAATAATATTCAGATTAGGTAACAGTCAGAGTATTATATTTAGAATGAATACAAAAGTTACAAAAAGACAATGTGAATATGAAGGAACAAACTGAAAAGTAAAACTAATGAACAGCTCAGAAGGTTTTATGGAGACAAACAATAGAACTCCCTTACTAAGGTTTAAATGGGGTTTCTGTAGGCATATTGAATAGTCTGGGGAAGGGGAAGTGGGAGTCAAAAGCTGGGTCAAAGCTGAATTAGATTCGAAAAAAGAAAAAGAATGCCTAAATTTTTATCAAAGCACATCACTAAAACAAAGCAGGTTGCAGTCAGCGGATTTGAGAAATAGGACAGATCACATGATAGGAGTTAATGGTAACAGGAAAAACAGGATATAAATAGGAGTGAAGTTCACTGAGGAGTTATAGCACATACTCTGGCAGTTAGTTACTATTATGAAATGAGAAAATAACACATAAAATCATGTCTAGAAACAGATAAAGTATCTAGAAATGAGCTTGCTTTCTCTGATAACATCTTAGTTAAGATTGCACATATGTCTGCTTTCATACATGGGTAGCCTCTACTTTTCTGCAAGATGAATTCTGGAACAAACAACTTAAACTTTTGCTTTTCCCCAGAGGAATAGTAACGACTCTGGCCGTGAAGCATTGATTAAATGACAGATAATCATAAAAATTAAAAACATAATAATCAATCCACATAGTCATTTAAAATTGTAAAATTATATCATGTTTCCAAAAGAATAGCATTTTAGAGGTAAGATAAACTGTTTGATCAAATCTTACTTTTTGTTTTCTTTCTATTTTATTTTTGCCTCAAGGGTTAGCGCTGGGGCTCTGTGCCTATGCTACAAATCCACTGTTCCCGATTACCATTTTTTTCCCCTCTTTTTATTCTAACTTGACAGGGCAAAGAGAAACTGAGAGGGGGAGGAAAGATAGAGAAGGGAAGAGAAACACAGACTCCTGCAGACCTGCTTTATTGCTCACAAAGTGATCCCCCTGCAAGGGAAGAGCATGGGCTCAAACCTGAGTCCTTCAGTGTGGTGACACGTGCGCTTAACTGGATGTGCCACCCCCCCCCCCCACCGGCACTCTCAAATCTTCTTATTCACAGGACAAAGATTATGTTAATTTTTCCAATATAACAATATTCGCTTCTTCACCAATAAGCAGATGCTGTGATCAACTATTAAAAAAAAAAATCACACAAAATGAGTAAAATTAGCTCACCCACTGCCTGCTTTGGTTGGCATGATGCCTTGGGTTCCACCTCTAGCACATGGTAACACCAATGGTCAGCACTGGGGGAGCTACCTGGATGATGGAATGATGCTGTGGTCTCAAGGAAGGAAGAAAGGAAGGGAGGGAGGGAAGAAGGAAGGAAGATCATTCAGTGTATCACACAACTGATACCCTGAGTACATTTCCTGATGCCACACTAAAACAAACACATACAGAATTTACAGTGCTATTGAATACATTTACATAAAAATATACATAGGCATACACTGTTTATAGTGCATATACAGAACAAAAGATGTGAATGTACTATAACGTAGCTTTTTAAAACTTTCTTAAATCTTTTATTTTTATTATTGGATAGAGACAGAAAGAGAAATTGAGAGGGAAGGGGGAGAAAGAGAGATGCCTGCAGCCCTGCTTCACCACTTGTGAAGCTTTCCCCTGTAGATGTGGGCCAGAAGTTTGAACCCAGGCAACTGCCTGACCCTCTGTCATAGCTTTTTATTATCTAATGCCAATATATTAGCTATAATAACTTTTTATATGTATGCAGCTATACATGTTAAATAGATATATAATTTAAATTTACTTCAGTAGTTTCTACTTAAAAAAATAGAAGAAGAATTCTACAGTTTTTTACATAATAGTTACAAAGTGAGAGCAACTGAAATGTTTAGAGAGGTGCAAAAGGCATGAAAATATTAATTCAAAAGGATAAATGCACCCGTATATTCAAAGCTGCACTATTCAAAGTAACCAAAATATAGAATTACCTAAATAACCATCAACAGAATACTGGATAAAGAAATGATAGCTAAGGGGGCTGGGCTGGGTTGGTGAATGTGTTACCTTATAATCAGGGGCCCAGGTGGTGGCAAACCTGGTTCAATGAACACATCACCAAAAGCAAGGATCTGAATTCTAATCCCTGCTCCCCACCTGCAGGGTGCAAGCTTCATGAGGAGTAAAGCAGGTCTGCAGGCATCTATCTTTCTCTCTTGATCTTCCCCACCTTTCTCACTTTCTCTCTGTCCTATCAAAATAGTAAGAAAAAATAATAACCATCAGGAGCAGTGGATATGACATGCTGGCAGCAAGCCCCAGCAATAATCTTAATGGTGAAAGAGAGAAAGAGAGAAAAAAAGAAAAAAAGAAAGAAAGAAAGAAAGGAAGGAAGGAAGGAAGGAAGGAAGGAAGAAGGAATCTGTAATAGAATATAAATGGAAATTCAATCAAAAGCAACAAAAGGACCAACTATATAGAGAAAGAAAACGCAGAAAGGACAGAGTGATGTGACCTATGTCAGTAAACCAAGGCCAACCATCAAAGGTCTAAACAGCTTAACAGAAACTCTTAAACCTCAACCTCTGCCTCACCTTTGCTGGTAACAGAAGAATAACTGTTGGGTGGGAAAAGTCAAGAAAAGAAGGATGAATACAGGATAACTCTGAATACAAGTGGAACTTGGGAGACAGAATAACGAAGGGGGAACATAGGATAAAACGTGGACTGGGGGAAAGGTTACTGCAACAAAGCTGCCAGGCTAGCAACGCGAGGGAGAGAGATGACCCAGGAACCAAGCTGATGGTGGCAAAGCAGTACAAATCTTCCATCCCCACTCGTTGTAACACAGTGTCTTTCCCCCACATCCTCTCCCAAAAATTTCGTTTCTGTCCATAGGTTTAATGTATGGCATTCTTACTGGTGGAAAGTGAGTGTAACTTAAGTGGAATCATGTTAAGTGAGGTAAATAAAAAGAGAGAAAGACAAATACTGGAAGATCTCACTTACAGATGGAACTTAAACAAGGACAGAAAATAGAACACAGTGTGAAACTTGGATTAAGTGTGGCATATTGAAAGCCAAAGCAAAGGACTCTGGGAAAGAAGGGGAAGAGGAAGGGTCTTCGGGATCCTGGTGGATGATAATGGAAAAGGACATAAATTGGGGGTGAAGGTTTTGCAGACATCTATAACAGGGAGATGAAAAATTGTACCTATGTGCCAACAACTACACTGTAAACCAATCTCTTCAGTAAGATAAATACACACACACACACACACACACACACACACACACACACACACAACTATATCTACTACACATCTACTGACAAGTAATAAAAGAAATGTCACACACTAAAATTCATGAAATGGACAGCTTCTCTATATTTGAAGATATTTTGTAAAACAAAGAGAAACAATCATAACTTAATTTTGCCATGTCACACTATGTAAGTAACTAATGTACCCCCACTAAGTGAATGACAGAGAAGAAAACAATAATAGAGGTGTGATGGACTTACTTTGTCACAGAAAAACTAAATAGATATGGAGTATGGTAAATAATGCATTGTGTTGTTCAGTTTGTTGTATTTGGTGAAAATTTACACTTATTCCCAACATAAATTAAAACTTAATCGTATAGTAAAATAAAATCAGGAAAATATTATCAGACATTCTCTACAATAGATTTTTTTTTTTTTTTTTTTTTTGGCCTCCAGGGTTATCACTGGGGCTTAGTGCCTGCACCACGAATGCACTGCTCCTCCTGGTGGCCATCTTTTTTTCTCACTGTAGTTATTGCTACTGCTGCTATTGTAGTTGTTGGACAGGACAGAGAGAAATTGAGAGAAGGGGGAGACAGGGGGGAGAGAAAGACACCTGCAGACTTACTTCATCACTCACGCAGTGACCCCCTTGCAGGTGGGGGGCTAGGGGTTCAAACCAGGATCCCTGCAGTAGTTTACGTGCTTCTTACTATGTGCGCTTAAACAGGTGCACTACCACCTGGCCCCCTACAATAGAAAATTTTAATCATGTGCAAGGGGGAAAGCTTCGCAAGTGGTGAAGCAGGGCTGCAGGTGTCTCTCTTCTTCTCTATCTCCTTCTCTTCTCTCCATTTCTCTGTCTAGATCCACTAATAAGCTAAAATAAAATAAATAAAATAAAACTATTCTAATCATCAGAACGTGGAACCATGTTTAACTGAGAAGCAAATCATTTCAAGGATCTAAAGAGTTTCAAAATCCTAACAGGAAAGCTATCAGGGGAGGGGATGGGATATGGAGTTCTGGTGGTGGGAACTGTGTGGAGTTGTACCCCTCTTATCCTGTGGTTTTTGTCAGTGTTTCCTTTTTATAAATAAATTTTTTTTTTAAATCCTAACAGGAGACAAGGATATGAAATTTGATAAATATATAGAAAAAAAATCATTTAAGTGCTTAAACAAAGAACTTGAATGTGTTGATTTTCCATACTTAGAACCAATTTACAGAAATAAAGCAAAGTCAATTTATACCAAAACACCATCCTCAAGGTTTCCTGAAACACAGAGCCAGGCACTAACAGGAAAATGAGGTGACAGCGACCTTGTATCAATTTCCTCTTTGTTCAGCTTTTCAAAGCACCACACCATTAAATTAAGCTATTCACTTTTATTATTATTTTACTTTCATTTACTGGATATAGACAGAGTGAAATTGAAAGAGAAAGGGGAGACGGATGGGGGGCGGAGAGAGAGACACATATATAATACTGCTTCGCGGCTCGTGAAGCTTTATCTCTGTAGGTGGAGACTGAGGGTTTTGAACCTAGGTTCTTGCGCATGGCAACGTGTGCACTCAAACATCTGTGCCACCACCAGGCCCCTAAGCTATCCTTTCATAGAACCTACAAGCATATATACAAGCATATATAGTCTTTAAATCACTTCAGGGTAAATAACTTCAAACTGGTATCCAAGGGGTAACATGTTTACACGTGTATATGTGTCTAAATTCTTAAATATCATTAATATGAGTTAGAAATTAATAGAAGTTACACAAAGCACACAATCCCCTAAACATGTGACTAGAGAGCCTGTAATAGGCATATGGCTGGTATGAAGAAGTTGAAAGAAACCTAATCGCAGTCAAAACCTAATCGCAGTCAAAATCATATAAAGCAACACCACCAGGTTGTGAAGGCTACAGTACGTGGGAATGTGATCAGAGGGGTCACACCTTCCCTCCTCACACACAGAAGAAGCAGAGTTTACCGGTAATGGTTTACAGCTAAGCAAACTGTCCCAAATCTGTATCAAGTCTAAATATGAGTCAAGCTCTCTTAACAACTTAAATCAACAGTCTGGGGTGCAGTCAGCCCGCCATTTACTCGAGTTCCCGCCACAATCTATTGTTTAGAAATAACAAGCTGATTACATCTACCAGGACTCTGGGCAGTAGCCAGGCTATGAGAGGCGCAAAGATAATTGGCCCCCTAGAAATAATGCTCAAAAGTAACTGCTGTCAAGCATAAACCACTGGAATGAATTGAGACATTATTATATATCTTTAAAAACAAATAGTGGGGTAAGATGATGTCTTCACTCTATCCAAAGATTAGAAAGCTAACTGATTTAAAATAAAACTAAGTTTACACTTAGAACAGGGAGAAAATGCTTGAGAATCAGTACTATTCAATATTTGGGCACTTTTCTAAAATATATGATGGTCCATTAAGAAAAAAAACATACCACACTTCTGCTCAGAAGTAACAGGTACTAAAATTTTGTCTTGACAAAAATATTATGCGTGCTAAGCAGCCCCACCAAAATTTCTAATCCATCCTTTATTTTTCTTCTTTTCCTTTCAGACATTACTGACCCCAGTAAAACATAAATTTTATTTAGAAAAGAAATTTCCAGGTATTACTAGCCAACAACACTTCAACAGTAATGACTTCATACAAAATTAACCACCAGTGACAAGGACTCCAAAGTGTTCCAGGAAATCAAATGTTTACAGGCACATTCAGGGTGGTGTGGTTATCGACTAGAAGGAAGAGGAAAGATTAAAATGAATTGAGGACTAGCACTGCTAGGGGTTGAATTAGGATGTAAATGAGTAAGGAAAAAAGGGCTAGTTATGGTGCTGGAAATCTTGGTGGGGGGGGTAGTGGTGGTGGAAATTATAACCCTAATATACAATATCATCCTTAGAATACTTGTGTATTTTTTTTGAAAGAGACAAAGAGACACTGCAGTCCTGCTTTACTACTCCTGAAGTTTCCCCCCTACAGGTGGGGACCAGCGGCTTGAACCTGGGACCTTACACACTGCAGTGTGCACAATTAACCAGGTGCACCATTGCAAGGTCCCACTTGTGTAACTTTTACTAAAAGGAAAATTAGTGGCTGGGCTGAAACCCGGATAATGTGCATGATAAAGCAGGCTCCCTCCTAGCTGAGCTATCTTGTCAGTCCAGGAGATATCATTTAATGAGCGCTTGCCTAGTACTATACCGAATCTATCACAACATACATTTTATTTAATTATATCAACCTTAAAGAAAGTATTATTATCCTCACTTATAATCAATATTTGAAGAAAAAAAAGTAAGTATGAATGACAAAAAGGATTTTAACCTAATTTTTTGACATAACACTTGTTCTCTCAATTTAACTACATTCTCTTTCATCAATATTTTGATTTTGATTATTTCCACACAAAAAGTTCTTGCATGGAAGAAAATTTTGATAGCACTTCATTTCAATTTCTCTAGTAATGTGACTGGGTCATGAGGTAATTAAGCTTTACCTTATTTTTCTCTAGGTCTTTTAAAAAATATAGTAACTGTGAATCTTTAAAAATTCCTTTCTATCAAAAAATTGGTTGAAGATATGGGGTTATCTCTAATATGAACAATTTATATAATTCTATTTGACATTTACAGAGAAGCAACTTAAGCATTTCTGCCTGACATTTCGAGAGAATGAACTTTTTTACGTAAGCCAGGTGATGCCAAGGAAAACCAGAGATTGATTGACTACTAGATATATATGGAAGATGAAAATAAAATTAATTTCCCTAGGTTTTTGTTGAAGACAAGGAAAGGCAGGTGATAATTTATAAACTGCCTTTAACTTCTACATATTCACAATAATAACTAAACTGACCAAAAAATGTTAATTTTTTATTACCAGATAAAAGTCACAGTATAGCTAACATCACCTTGAAAAAAGAACTAGAAGCAACTATTCGTATTTTTTCTTCTTCACAGTCAAACTGAGCACTGCTTGCTTACATTTAAAGCCAGCCAGAAAGCTTTTGTATTTAACCAATCATATATGGATCTAGGATGAGCTATCTCTTAGCCTTAAAATAACCAGTTATATTTGACATTTTTTAGATCACCTTTGTGTTACTATATCCAAAATTTAAATAAAAATTCATAATACTGGTGAAGGGGGGGGAAGGACTTTCCTCACTGCAAGTTGAAACAAGTAAATTAAATGACCATACTGTTATTTAGCATCTCCTAGTGGACTTCTGGCGTATGAAACATTTTGAAGGTTTGGCTGAAACAGACTATATTTGCCTACTAGTGTATGAATATACATTCAATTAATTGAATAAGGAAAAAAATTAAATCTTATACTGCACATCTCACAAGACAGAAGTTAATCATTCACAAGGGTAGAAACACAGTTTATTACTACAACTGAGTAACTGCTGAGGTTTCAAGCAAAGGTATTAAATTTCATACATCTAATCATAGCCTAAACCACTAATATTTATGCTATCTAGCCTTCAGTCTAACTTTTAAATGTAAAATAAATTTCTTTTAGGAATTCTAATTCTATATACAGCACCTGGCACAGCAGATGAATGGGCTATTAATCAGGGAAAATGAAAAGGTAAAGCATTTTCAGTGTTGTAACAGATGGGCACCTGTAGAAATAGTTTCTCTATAAGTTTCTCTATTTCTCTTTTTCTCTAAGTAGACAAAAAGAAAGACAAAAGGAACAACAAAGATAAAGAAACAGTTATATAACAAAAGCAAACACAATATATAACAAATTAGTATGACAGCACAGTAAAAGAGATTTAAAAAAATAAAAATAAAAAAGCAAACATATCAGGTATTGCCTTTTGGTAACTAAAAACATATTATAAATAAATTTAGCAATAGCTCAATGTGGATATTATGTAGATACGGCTTTATTTAAATAATCTGTGGGGGAATACAGAACTAAAAGACCTCAAAAAGGAAAGCCTCAACACAGCAACATATAATAAAGTAATGATTAGAAACTTAATGTACAGAGTGTAATGTTCAATTTAGGTCATTAAAACTTTGCTTGAGGGTTGGGGCGATAGCATAATAGGTATGAAAAGAGACTCATGCCTGTGGCTCCCAAGTGCCAGGTTCAATACCCTGCCAGAGCAGTGCTCTGGTACAAAAAAAAGGGGTGGGGTGGGGAGAATTTTCTTGACCTACGAATTAATATTTACAAAAGCACTCAATATTACAATATTTGCAAAAGGTAGACAATCCTTCTATTTTTATATCTCTATATAACTTACGTTATTTAGCAGAAATCTATGACAATATTTGATAGCATAGGAGGATTTCATTTTATAATCCCAGCAAAGAGATGTGAAAAAAGTTGCCCACAAAAATTGCAACATATAAATATTCAAAGCTTTAAGGTTAACTTTGGTTTCAGTACTTTGTTTCAGGAAATTAATGGCAAATCAGTTCATCTAGAATTAAATTTGCTTTATTTTTCTTAGCAGCTTATTTACGTAAAAAAGAAAAATGTCACGTATCCATAAACTACTGCAAAATATATACCTGAAAGCAGGACTACACTAGAGTTTGCAGTGAGTACCTCCCTAACACTTCCTCTCCACTATTCCAAGCTTGGGATCCATGATTGCTCAACAAATTGTTTGGCTTCATATGTTAACTCTGTTTTCAATCACCAGGTTCCAGATGCCACCAGGATGCTGGCTAGGCTTCCCTGGATTGAAGACCCCACCAATGTGTCCTGGAGCTCAGCTTCCCCAGAGTCACACCCTACTAGGGAAAGAGAGAGGCAGACTGGGGGTATGGACCGACCAGTCAACGCCCATGTTCAGCGGGGAAGCAATTACAGAAGCCAGACCTTCCACCTTCTGCATCCCTCAATGACCCTGGGTCCATGCTCCCAGAGGGATAGAGAATGGGAAAGCTATCAGGGGAGGGGGTGGGTTATGGGGATTGGGTGTTGGGAATTGTGTGGAGTTGTACCCCTCCTACCTTATGCTTTTGTTCACTAATCCTTTCTTAAATAAAAAATTAAAAAAAAAAAAAAAAAAAAGAAAAATGTCACCATCTTAGAACATACATGAGAACCAGAGCCTATATGCACATTCGTGACTAGATCATTAGGTTTCAATCTCATACATAAGTCAAAATTACTTGTAGAAAAACAATCTTAGTTCCTGACTAAGTTATATTAATCAACATCTTGCTTTTTTGGTGATATTTACATATATTATTTGATCACCATTCCATTGTTTATATTCTAGTTGCTTCCTTCTTCTTATATAGTACTACAATGAACACCAACATCCCTGTTCCCACTTATACAATAGTGCCTATAAATAACAGTTCCTGCAGCTGCAATTTTACAAACTACTTTCCAGAATTATTTTCTACATTTTCATATATACAAAAGAAAAGGTTGCTAGAATAAATTCAAATTTATTCCACCAATTAGTTTCAACATAGTCACCATTTTAGTACTCTTATTCTATTTTTTTGCTTCAGTGTATGTCTCAAAAAATTGAAAACTGGACTCAGATGAATTTCTACTTCTCTCTTGTAATTTATAATCCACACCTCTCTAAAGAGATGAATATTCCAGTTACTTGTTTGAAGATAAATTCACTATGCCCTTTCTGCTGGTGCACTGCAATGGGTCACCCAAGGGAGAATGTTCTGAGAAAAGCAGACACTTATGTTTGACCCCTGCTAGCAATCAATTTATGGCCTCAAGCACAGGGCTTGATAGTCCTTGCAATTTTGTATTCATTCCTGTAACACCTGATTTTACTCTTATTCAAATAAATGTCAAATTCTTATTTGTAATCTGACCACAAACTATTTGTAATCTCAGTTTATACCCTTTAAAACAACTCAGAAAAAAAAAACACCTCAGAAATAGAAGGCTTAGATTCAATGTTATAAATTTTAAATTAAACACTCAAGAATGAATTAAAAACAACAGTTTTTGCTAATAAACACAGTATACCTTGGAAGAATAAGCTATTTCACAATGATAATAATGAAACTTCTGTTTATCAACTGAAAGGGTTAGTTAAAAAAAAAAAAAAAAACTCAGACTGGGAGTATGGACCGACCAGTCAACGCCCATGTTCAGCGGGGAAGCAATTACAGAAGCCAGACCTTCTACCTTCTGCAACCCTCAACGACCCTGGGTCCATGCTCCCAGAGGGCTAGAGAATGGGAAAGCTATCATGGGAGGGGGTGGGTTATGGGGATTGGGTGGTGGGAATTGTGTGGAGTTGTACCCCTCCTACCTTATGTTTTTGTTCATTAATCCTTTCTTAAATAAATAAATTAAAAATTAAAAAAATTTTAAAAAGCAGACAAACTAGAGCTAGAAAGGTAATTAGCTTTCCAACGATATTTCCTATAAAATATAATTTTATAGTCAACAATATTTATATACCTTTCCCATATTTGGGAACTACTCTCTTCCCTGGTCCAGTTTTCTAGCCCCTTTTCCAGCCATGGCATCATCTCCTCAGACAATAACTTGGGTCCATCTGTATATCTGAGGTCAGGCTCAGGAAAAAAACTAGTATAGTCATGGACCCAGTGGAATATACCTAAAAGAGGCCTACTAACTATCTTCAAAATGAAGACCCCAAATCTTCATCTGTAATATTCCAGCCTTTAGGTTCATGATTAGTCAACAATTTGTTTGGCTCTATATGTTAACTCTTTTTTTCAGCCACCAGGTTCCAGATGCTACTATGATGCCAACCGGACTTCCCAGGGCAGATGACCCCACCAATGTGTTCTGGAGCCCTGCTTCCCCAGAGCCCTGCCCCACTTGGGAAAGAGAGAGACAGGCTGGGAGTATGGATCGACATGCCAATCAAAGCACATGTTCAGCAGGGAAGCAATAAAGAGGCCAGACCTTCCACCTTCTATACCCCATAAAGACCCTGGATCCATATTCCCAGAGGGATTAAGAAAAGGAAACTATCAGGGCTACAGAGTTCTGGTGGTGGGAATTGTGTGGAGTTGTATTCCTCTTAACCTATGTTTTTTTTTTTTTTGGTCATTGTTTCATTTTTATAAATAAAAATTTAATATATATAATTATTTTGATTAAAAATGTGGTACATTTAAGTGTGATGTATGCTCTGAACCACCCCTAGAAGTAGTCATTTTTGCCCAATTCCAAATCCTGCTGCTTTTATGTGACAATGAATCATAAGGACTTTTAAAAAAGGCAGCTGTACTAAGAAACCTTTAACTTCCTTTACCTAGAGCTAGTATAAGCTCAAGTCAGTAAGCCTTTGTTATACTTTCAGTAAGGTATTCTACTACAAGATTCTGCAGACTCCACATGCCACAACACAAGTTATGGTTATGCCAACAAAAGCAACAGAAATCCTTAATTCAACTAAGATTTAAAAGTTTACATATTTAAGGCATTGTAGTAGATGCTGAAGATACAAGAAAAGACTCAAGTCCTGTGGGGGAGACACATGCATATAAACACAGATACATTGGAGATAATCTAAAAGGAAATGGTGAATGTGAAACACTGAAAAAATTCCTGGAAGCCAGTACAAATCAGTAAATGTCAAGCGGCATAATTGCTACTGTTATTTGTACTAAAAACAATGGTGAGCAGTGAAGTAATGGTGACCGAAAAAAAAAAAAAAAACATGGTTTGTATTTTAAAAATAATTTTATGGTAATGAAATGAAGCATGAATTTGAATGACTGCGTCTGGAATGAGGGGAAGGGATTTATGAGACTACACAATTCAAGAAATCTTCCTTATTCAAAGAGAGTAGTGACAGTGGAGTTAAGGGCAGATATGGGTCATTTGGAAGATCAAATTCACATGACCGAACGGCAGATTGCATGTGGTGGGGGTGTGGAGAGAAGGAAGCACAAAATAAGTGTGCTTCAGATTTGGTTTGATGAACAGTGAGATGTTTTACTAAGATAAAGAGAATAGCAGGAAAAATTAAGTGCAAAAGGTGAGGATTTGCATTCTTGAAAGACACTCTACCCAAGTCACACATTATCATTTAAGGGCAACCTGTCATCTCCACCTACAGACAACTAATTTGAGAAAAGTGGGCTTAAACCATTGAATGGATAAAGGAGAGTCTCTTTACCAAATGGTTGTGGGAAAATGAGATTGACAACCGGTGGTAGCACACTGGGTTAAGTTCAAAGCACAGAAACTGGCCCAAGGTTACAGGTTGGAATCCCCCAGCTCCTAACTGCTGGGAGGTCGCTTCACAGACAGTGAAGCAGGTCTGCAGGTGCCTTTCTCTCCCCTTCTCTCTCGATTTCTCTTTGCCCTATCCAACAACTAACAACAGCAGCAACAACAGCAACAACAACCACAAGGGGAAAAGTATGGCTGTCAGGAGCAGAGAACTCGTGGTGCAGTCATCAAGCCCTAGCCATAACCCTGGAGGCAGGGAGAGAGGGAGAGAGGGAGAGAGAGAGAAACAAGAAAGAAATAAGAAACAAGGACAGAAGGGAAAACACAAGGTGAAACTTGAACTGGGTGTAGTATATTACACCAAAGAAAAAGACTCTGGGGAAGGAGGGCAAGGGAGGGGTAGGAAAGGGGTCTGGGGTCCTAGTGCATGATGGAGGAAAAAGATCAAAGTTTGGGATGAGAGTGCTTTGCAGACACTTTGTGGGGAGATGAGAAATTGTACCTATGACAATAACTGTACTATAAGCCACAATCCTTCAATAAAATTATAAAAAATGAACAAGCTGACTGGAAACACACACACACACACACACACACACACACACTGAAGGGAACAAAGTTGAAGGAATGAGGAGGGACTAATTGAGATTGAAGCTGATTAAAAATGGAGGGGGTTGGTCAAGATCACAGAGAAGGAAAGTAAGAATGGAAGACTAATTGTTGAAGTCTACAATTACAAATTCAGTAAGAGCAATTATACTGAAGGAATATGACAGACCCCAGATTACAAAGTACCAAGTAGGAACCAGGCGGTGGTGAACAGTGAACAAGGACCCAGGTTAAAGTCCCTGGTCCTCATCTGCAGGGGGAAAGCTTCACAAATGGTGAAGTAATGCTGCAGGTATCTTTCTGTCTCTCTCCCTGTCTCCACCTCCCCTCTCAAATTCTCTGTGTCTCTATCAAATGATAAATAAATAAGTAAATATATTCAAAGTACCAAATAGTGGTCAGAAAGTGGGGGAGGTGCAGTCCAGCAGCAGGGAAGACATTCTCTAGAGAAAGTGAACAATGAGAAGGAATGAAGAGCAGTGGAGGCAAAAGGTAATGGGGTCTCAATACGGGTTATGTCTTCCCTGGTGGTCTTGTGTTAGGATTCGGTGCTTTCTCAATAAGAGGTTACCGGAGAAGAAAAGTAAGAACAAAGTAGAAAAGACTAAAACTTCTAAGGAAGAAGTTTGGAAAAGAAAAAAAAAATCACTGAGTCTTTGAGTTAGACTGGAACTTGAATAATTTAGCTTAGCCTTTCTCTCCCCCTCTCTGTCTTCCCCTCCTCTCTCTATTTCTCTCTGTCCTATCTAACAATGATGACATCAATAACAACACTAATAACTACAACAACAATAAAAAGCAACATGGGCAACAAAAGGAAAAATAAATAAATACAAAAAATTATAAAAAATAAAGATAAGACTTTCTCATTTTAATAGTAGAAATATTTTCTAATTAGTGGAGTTATAATTACCAACTCATGTTAAAATAAGAACTCTTTTTACCTTAGCAAAGGAGAAATCAATGGCTGCAGTATATTATTTTAACACATTGGGTATCAATATATGTACAAAAGGTCATGACCCTAAAACAAAATACTCTTGTACTAATGCTATATATATTTTATTTATTTATTTATTCCCTTTCGTTGCCCTTGTTGTTTTATTGTTGTAGTTATTATTGTTGTTGTCGTTGTTGGATAGGACAGAGAGAAATGGAGAGAGGAGGGGAAGACAGAGAGGAGGAGAGAAAGATAGACACCTGCAGACCTGCTTCACCGCCTGTGAAGCGACTCCCCTGCAGGTGGGGAGCCGGGGTTCGAACCGGGATCCTTATACCGGTCCTTGTGTTTTGCGCCACCTGCGCTTAACCCGCTGCGCTACAGCCCGACTCCCCTAATGCTATATTTTTAGTCTATTATTATATTTTTGTGGTTTTCTATTTGGAAAAAATGGGAAATTTATTTGACTCTGAAGGAAGGGAAAATCACATATCCTTCACACAGGAAAAATACTGCTTTAAAATTAATGAAAATTTAGTTTGTAATAGCTCACCGTGTGTCAGGATTCTTGAAGTTCTAAGTTAAATTAATTTCTTTTATCATTACAAGTAAAATCATTACAATTTCTTTTATCATTACAAGTAAAATCCAAGGAAGTGCATTATACAGTTTTCAAGATGGCCTCTGACTTTTAAGCAGGTAGAAACACACTTTTATTTATATCATTAATTTATTTAAAGGAAGGAAAGAAATTAAGGAAATATAATCAAAACAGCTGATAAAGTTAAAACAAACTGGACAAAGAAATACAGTTTTTCAAGAAAATAATTCAAGGGAATAATATATTTTCCAATGATACAATTAAAAGATTGAATCACAGTAAGTAAGAAAAACTACAAGGAGAAGAGTCAATGTTGGACAGTGAAATTAAAAGTTTTTCTAAGAGGAGTTGAATTTGGTCTTATTACATGATAAGACTAGAAAAACTTCTAAATAATAACAAATGGAAGAGAAATCTGTTCACTTTGAAGGCTATTACTAGAAATCACTGATTTTATTGGTCAAAATAGGTTAATTTACTAAGTAGAAATTCTTCTAAGAATCTAAGACACCTAAAATAAATACGAGCACATCATTTGAACTAATCCATGCAAGTAGAGGAAATTATTGAGTTGGATAAAAACTTGCATAGAAAAATCAAAGAAGTGTGAATTTCCCTTCTCCAACCCTTCTGTTGTAACATGGAACTAATAATTTTGGCAGCAAGACAACATCAGAACACAGAGATGGTAAAAGAAGAAATACATAAAAATCTTTGTACTTGTTTTTTGTTGTTGTTGTTATTTTGTTCTTGTTTGTTATTAGTGATCCAATATTGATCTATGCATTTGGGAATAACAGGGGTATAATTCCATACTGTTCCCAGTATGGAACCAGAGTTCTTTACCTCCAAACCCTCCACTGGAAACTGCAGTAGTTCTGCCAAGATCACAGATGTGGGCTGACCATGATTTCTACAACGGTCTATATTTATATATATTTGCCCATTTTTTCCTATGGTCCTGCCTTCTCTTCCTTTCTTTTTTTTTTTGAATTTTAAAAATTTATTTATCTTTTGTATAGAGTGAAGGAAATGACCAAAGCACCATTCTAACGTTCTTCCATTCTTCTCTTCCTTTCTAAGTCACACCTGTGTAGGACTTCTTCCAAATGCCCTTTTGTCTTCTTTGCTTTTCTGGATCCTGATGGAATTAGAGTTTAGAGTCCTCTGGTTATCTTCCCCTAACATTTCTCCCCTCTAGGAGTATAGATTAAATTCTTTATGGGGTGCAGCAGGTGGGAGCTCTTGTCTCTGCAATTGCTTCTCTGCTGGACATTTGCATTGGCAAGTTGATCTATACCCCCAGCCTGCTCCTATCTTTCCATAGTGTTGTAGGGCTCTGGAGAGGTGAAGTCCCAGGACACAGTGATGAGATCATTTGTCCTGAAAGGTAAAGATGGAATCATAGAAGCATCTGTAATTTGGTGGCTGAAAGGTGGTAAGATATGAAACAGGGAAAAAGAAAGCAGAGAGGCAGAGACAGAGTTAAAGACAGCACTGGGATCAAATATCTGTCACACACATGGCAAAGAAGAGCACTATCCAAGCAAGCTATTTTATCAGGCTTGTACCCATTTCTTTCATCTAGTATTGTCAGGCAGCCCCCCTGCACCATCCTCCATTGCTGACACTATGGCCTATTTACATAATCATTGTTTTGCCTGAGACCCGCCCTGCCTGAAGGGTATTAATTAATCCCACCGGTTAAAACCTTAGCAACAGTTGCTATGGAAGCTTTTTACCTTCCCACTCTTTCCTTTTCTCCACCCCCTTTCCTAGCCATTTCCTTTTCCAACTTGGCACTTCTGGTTAAAATATATATAAAAGTGTTGTCTCTGATCAATAAAGACACATTGCGTTCCCACTCCATCACGAGTTCCTGGTCTATCACGCACATCGCTGAGTAAGCAGCAACCCAGGCTGGCTCTGGTCAAGTTCCCATCAACCCAGAGAGTACGTACCCAGGAAGAAACACCCTCACGCTAGCCCAGCATAGTATGATAGAAGCAAAGGATAGAAGAATATGCTTTGTATGGTATAGAACCACAAGGAGGGGGACCATTAAAGTTCAGGAAATTCATTACTTACATTCTAAAAAAAGAAAAGAAACCTAGGGCAAGAAAAAAATTGAGATAATTTTTCTTGTTTGATATCAGAAAGATAAAAGATCCAAATGTTAAATTATGTAAGCCTTCCATAAAAGATTTCCTAATAGTCACTCAAAACAGACAACTTACAATGTGCTAAAGTATCATCTAGTGTAGGAGGTTTATCATACATTTTTTTTAAAAGGAACCTCCACCATAAATAACAATAAAGAAGATAAGTATGTTTTGGATTATCTGCAAAACCAAATTTGATAACCAAAAGAAAGGAGATGCTTAGATTTATGAGTACAAATTGAATCTTAACAGGTTACATAGTGACATTAAATATATGTAAAATCATAGAATATATGTGCATATATTACTTTTAATAATATATGTTAAATGTATATATAATTTACAGGCATCTCCAGAATGAAAGTGCTGACTTCATAAATGACCAAAGAGAATGCAGTAACCATGTCTTCCTGAAGCATCTTCTTTGCTTTGTATACAAGGACACTCAATAATCACGTGGTAACTGTAATCTTCACAGCACACACCAGGTAAAGTCATACGGGTAAACAACAAGAAATTGACCATCTTTAATGCCAGAAAAGAGTTTTCATCACACACTGCCTCTGCTAACAATTTAATACTGAACTTCCCAATCTCCAGAAATAAAATAAAATGTATTTGGGGGGCTAGACAGTAGTGCACCAGCTTAAGTGCACATAGTGCAAATCACAAGGATCTGGGTTCAAGTCCCCAGATCCCCACCTGCAGGGGGAAAGCTTCACAAGTGGTAAAGCAGGGCTGCAGGTGTCTCTCTCTCCCTATCTTCTTCTCAATTTCTCTCTCTGTTTCCCCTTCCTCTCAATTTCTCCTCTGTCTCTACCCAATAAATAAATAGAGATAATAGGAAAAAAATAAAAAAGAATCATACTATTAAACATTATTACTACCAGTGGTATTATTATTGAATTTATTACAGTGGTGGAGACAAACCTAAGAGAATCATATAATTACAATTTTTTATTGTTGGTATGGGGAGATAGCATAATGATTATGCAAACAGACTCTCATGCCTAATGCTCTGAGGTCTCAGGTTCAATCCCCCACACCATCATAAGCCAGAGCTGAGCAGTGCTCTGGTATCAAAACAAAACAAACAAAAACAATTTATTATTGTCATCAGTAGGATGATTGCTACCCAACATAAACTGAAAATGTAGTCTTATTACATAGTGATTAACTGTGAGATTTCAACACATCTTTTAAACCAGTCTATGCCCTGACATTCACTGTATAAAGTAGAGATAAAAAATACCTATCCTACATACGGGATATGTTTTCGTCACAACATCATGCATAACACTTCAGCTCCATAGAATATTAAAAATGTCTGCAGTGGAAGAGAAAAAGCTTACTACTAGTATATTACTTCATAGATGCTATTTCATATTTATGTTTACAGAAAAATATCCAGGTAGAAAAATACACAAAGGATGAAGGGAAGGTAGTTTTTTGATTTTCTGTAAGAAATAAAACAATACATCATAGCAGAAGGGTATAAGAAGGGAGCAGGAGAAGAATGAAGAGATTCCTTTCTTGATCTTAATAGTGGAACATGGAAAATTAAACTAATAGAAAAACCGCCTTCAAATAAATGAATCTAATTTGGAACAGTCCTCACACAATGACACATAGCACATGATAAAGAAACCCTTCAAATAAAAAATTATTGAAAAAAGAAAATACTTCTGATTAGAGAAACTGTTCTCTCTATGTGTGTATGTGTATTCATTCTCTTAAAAAATTACAAGTAGTGGGGGCAGGCAGTGGTGCACCTGGTTAAAGTGCTCACATTAAAGTGCACAAGGACACAGGTTCAAACCCCTGGTCCCCACCTGCTGGGGGAAAGCTTCACAAGTGGTGAAGCAGGACTGCAAGTGTCCCTGTCTCTCTCTATCTCCCCCTCCACTCTCGATTTCTCTTTGTCTCTATCCAATAATAAATAAAAATATAAAAAAAGAAAAATAAATAAATAAAATATTTTTAAAAAAATTACAAGTAGTAAGAGAGAGAGGGTAAAAGAACAGAACATCACTATCTCAGAAAGAAATCCGATAAAAGGTAAAGATAGTGAACACAACTTCGGGGCAACTCAAAACAAAAACCTAGTCAAAGGTATCCGAAGTGATTAAATACAGCCCAAAATATTTTTTTAATTTAATTTAATTTATTTATTCCCTTTTGTTGCCCTTGTTGTTTTATTGTTGTAGTTATTATTGATGTCGTTGTTGTTGGATAGGACAGAGAGAAATGGAGAGAGGAGGGGAAGACAGAGAGGGGGAGAGAAAGACAGACACCTGCAGACCTGCTTCACCGCCTGTGAAGGGACCTGCCTGCAGGTGGGGAGCCGGGGGCTCGAACCGGGATTCTGACGCCGGTCCTTGAGCTTAGCGCCACCTGCGCTTAACCCGCTGTGCTACAGCACGACTCCCCAAAAATATTTTTAGAAAAAAATTTGTCTAAATTATTTTGAAGGTAGTTCAGTGAACAGAAACATATATAAGACCACATGTGGACAAAAATCATCTAAATCTTGCTGAATCTATTTTTTATAATTTAATTCTTTCTATTTTGACAAATATAGCTATTTTTTATATTTTACCTATTTTTCTAATCAACTAGAAATAAAATTAGTTTTTTTAAAAAAGCAGAATGCTGACATACACAGTGATTCAAGCATCAGACTTATAAATGTGAGGCTTTGTGTTCAATCTTTAGCAATGCATGTGCCAGAGTGATGTTCAGCTTCTCCCACCCTCATTAGTAATTTTATTTTTAAAGAAAAGAAACAGGATAAATACAAATTTATGTGACATGCTTTTCACCATATTATGTTCCAGTGAGGACATATGGATGGCTGGGATCAAGCACAGTAAGAGTTCAGGATGACAGTAAGTTAATATGATTTTCTTGCAGAGGCTGGAAAAAAATATATGACAAGATAGACCAAGCAACAAGGAAAAAAACAACAACCTGTAACTCATATAATTATTAAATTATCCTGTCAAAGTGATTCTGGGCTTGTGCTCTCATGTCCTATCACTATCTGAGCAGACAGTAGAGCTTAGAGGATGGAACACTCTATGGAAGGCTGTCCCTTTTTCTCTAGCTTGTTCTCTCCACTAAAAGATTCCCTTTGTACTCTGGAGTACTCATTAGTTATTGGCTGTTGCGTTTTCCCAGGAAAATAGGTATGGGGTGGGGTGTGTTAATGAATATCACAAGGATTAATGGTTTTCGTAAGCAACAGGAAAGATTAATAGGCAAGTACATTGGACATAGACAAATGGTAATGGAAAAATTCTGAGATGAGTAATATATAATTAAAAGTCAACACAGCAATATAAGAATAAGCTGTAACTTATTTGAAGTGCAATTTGCAGGTAAAAAATGAACTAAGGAAAATGAATATTATTAACTAAGTTTAATATGTAGTTAACATAAACCTAATTCCACTGAAATTTAAACATTATAAAATGTGCAAATACGTAGATCTTTTACTTTATAAATGGTTTTGTTAAAATGTATCTATCCAAAAATATCTATGAATAAAATATTCTTCCATATTACCTTTCACACTGACTGTGTGAATTTGAAGATTTCAATTCTTTTATATAGCATTAGAACATATGCTTGAGAGAGGAGTTCTGCATGGTGTCCTTTATTGAATATATATGAGTATATGGTTTATGCCAGAGTGATTATGTAAATTCAGAGATGCTCAAATGAGGGGGGCCTACGTCAGATCTGCATTCAGGAGTCTATGGCTCCAAGAATCCCAGCTGTATCCTTCTTAATAGATCAAACTGAAAGATTCTCTCACTGGAAAATAATGTCTTCAAAATTATATGAAAAAGATGATTCAAGTTTTATCTTTTAGTCCCAGCAATATTTCTTCTTTTATTGTTTTACTGAGGAGGGAGTTAATGGTTTACAGTAAAGTTGTTGATATCCTAGTAGTCTCTAAGGAGATAACAGATAAGTGACACTTAATGAAAGTAATAACATTTATGAGATTGCCATTCAATATTAAAAAGACACAAATCTTTCTAAAACCAGAACTGATCTGGCTTTCTTGTATATATTTTCCTCCCAAGTCTTTACCAAATCCCATTATATAGAAATCACTTTATCCAGTTAAATAAAACAATAAATCTAGTTAATTTTTGCAAATGGATTAATAAATTGAATTGAATCATTTAAGTCATATGATTGTCTGATCATGACCAACTGTTTTAAGTTAGTATATTAAGTATTTTAGACACTTTTCTTTGCAAAGGTTGCATGATCTAATAAATTCCCATATGCCTCAACATGTGCCAACACTACTAGGTTATCTTCAATCCAGCTGCTGTTATGATAATAGCTGCCAACTTTCAAACAACTGAAGAGAATAATGAATCAGCTTCAACTTGGCTCATAAATAAACTTATACAGCTCCCAGCTAAAACATAGGCCGATTTCAACTGTAAAGAAAATTAATTAAAAGTATTTCACCTCCAGTGTTTGAAAACATGGCACCACAATGCTGCTGAATTAGTAGTTTAAAGCATGTAGCTTCAGGTAAGCTTTCAAAATTTGGATTTCTTAAATGCTGTGTGTTGTTTCAAATATAGGGGTTTCTGAGGAAACATTAGAAAATGCCTGGTCTCTAGTTCACAGCATGAATTTTCAAGACTCACATTTACTGAATAAAAAAATAAACTAAATAAATGAATGTGATTCTTGTTTATTAAAGGCTCATTGAAAAAAAAAAGAAGAAGAATTGGGGAGGGGAGCAGATAACATAATAGTTTTACAAAGAGACTCTCATGCCTGAGGCTCTAAAGTCCCAACTTCACTTCTACTCCTCACCATAAACAGTGCTCTGGTAAACAAACAAATAACAACAACAACAAAAATAATTCAAAGGTTTTGAAGGAAATAAAATAAAAAATGTAAAGGTGGTGTATTGCACCAAAGTAAAAGACTCTGGGGTGGGTGGGTAGAGAGAGTACAGGTCCAAAAAGGATGACAGAGGACCTAGTGGGGGTTGTATTGTTATGTGGAAAACTGAGAAATGTTATGCAAGTACAAACTATTGTATTTAATGTCAAATGTAATACATTAATCCCCCAATAAAGAAATTACAAAAATAAATAAATAAAAAAGGGCCATACTCATGTTAAAAAGCAGACAGAAGAGAATAGTAAACACAATTTTAAAGTGAAGTCATTTCATGAAGAGTGTTAGACATAACATAAAAGCAACTAGAGTATTGTGGTTGATTTTTAAGAATGACTTTCTCTGTCTGACCCATCTTGGATGGAGCTAGAAGGAATTATGTTAAGTGAGCTAAGTCAGAAAGACAAAGATGAGTATGGGATGATCCCACTCATGAACAGAAGTTGAGAAAGAAGAACAGAAAGGGAAACTAAAAGCAGGATTTGACAGAGTTTGGAGTACGGCAACAAAATAAAAATCTCTGAATTGAGGATGAAGGTGGATGTTCGGCTTCCCTTAGGGGTGGGGGGGGGGGGAGATGGGATGGGACACAGTCTTTCGGTGGTGGGAATGATGTTTATGTACACTACTACACTACTACAACTCCCTGTATCAAACTTTTTAGTGCACAGGCCATAGGCTGAGTCTTTGAAATGCTGTTTCTCTTAAAAGCTTAGACCAGGGAGAACAGAAGCAACCGGTGGCATTACTCTGTAAGACACAGCTATACTCAAATAATGTCAAAGGACATAAATTTTGGTGATGTTGTGTATGGTACAAAAAATCCTAACAAAGGGATTTTCAAAGTTAACCCAATTGCTAAAGAATTTGATTACAGCAATAACTATCTATTGCCTTCTTAAACCCTAAGACAACAGGAACCTCCCTTTTCTTCTATAGAGCATATATTTCTTCCAGTCCTGGAACCTCTAGGGTGGGGCTCACATTCCTGCATGCTTCTCTCAATTCACACCAAATGATATTGCTTCACTTCAGACTGTGTCCAGAGACATCAAGCGTGGAAATGTCAACCATTCAGCCTCATTACTCAGATGTGACCTTTCCTTTCATAGGATTCTCTAATTCCATTTCAGGTGGTTCACTTCCTAACAAAGTCCCAAAACCTAGATATAGACCAGGTCCCATGATATAGGGCATATGTTCACATGTATCCATAAATTAGGGCAAAATATATACCTTAAAGCAAAAGTGCACAATAGTCTGCAGTGAGTCAGTATATGCAGCAAGCAAGTAGAAAGACCGAAAAAGACACCATAAAGTTCCTAATGAAATAGTGTCTACTTAGATAACCTCCCCCACCTACTTCCTATACCATTGGTGAAATATTACAGGCTCTTCACATGAAAGATGTATTTGGAAACTCAGCCCCATGGGTATGGGAAATGAAAAGCAGACTAAATAAATAGTATTACTTCAAACTAAAAAGTATCTATATGCTAAAAGCAAACTACACAGGGAAAACTAAGCAACCCAGTAAATGGGAGAAGATATTTGCATACTATACATACAACAAGCAACTGATATCAAAAACCTGTAAATAATTGGGGCAGCTCTATAAAAGAAAAAGAAAAAGAAGAAACTGGGCCAGAAAACTGAGCAGTTTTCTAAAGAAGAGATACACATGGCCCACAGACATATAAAGAAATTTTCCATTTCACTTATTGTTAGAGATGTGTGAATTAAAACTACACTGAGATTCCATCTTACACTTGTGAGAATGAGCTACATCAACAAAACAGGAAATGACAGGTGTTGGTGAGGTTGTGAAGAAGAAGGGACTTTGCCACACTACTGGTAGAAATGCAAACTGGTGCCCCTTTGGAAGAATGTACAGAGTCCTTAAATAGACAAAAATAGAAATACCTTACAACCCAGCAATACTCTTAGGCATTTATCCAAAGTATATTCAATCATTAATTCAAAGGGATATATGCACCACTGTGTTCATAGCTACATTATTCTCAATAGCCAAAAAGTAGACGCAGACTAAATGTCCATTCACAGATGACTGGCTAAAGAAATTATAGGATATATACTTCATGGAATACTATTCTTCAATAAAAAAGATGATTTTGTGTCCTTTGGGACAAAACAGATGGAACTGGAAGTGATTACACTTATAAAATAAGTAAAGAAGTGAATAAACACTATGCAGCTATTAAGAACAGTGAACCCACTTTCTTTCTCTGACCCATCTTGGATGGAGCTAGAAGGAATTATGTTAAGCAAGCTAAGTCAGACAGATAAAGAAGAGTATGGGATGATCCCACTCATTCTAACCTGAGGGTGAAATTTTATACCACAGCCGCATCTGCCCAAACTGATTTATACAATTAGAGTCAATTTTTTTTTTATTATAAATCATTTTACTGCAGGGTTAGGCATAATGGACGGCTGTTGATACATGGGTGTAATTTTTCATTTCCCCGTGACAGATGTATGCATAATACAAGTCAATTTTTAAAAGAAATATCCTGATCAGACACACACTCTAATTTGGTGACTCACAACATTTGAAATTGATATTGCCGGTGGATAAGTGTGAGATGGGGTATCTTCTTTAGCTATCCCCTCCTATCTTTTCTAGGGATTGCTGACATTTTCAAAGTTGGAAGTGCTGGAGATTCCTAGATAGATAGTACATGATTCTGAGATCTTTCAGTCAATTTGAACAGTTCTAGAAAAGATGTATGGATACCTCAGAGTAACACAAAATCTAGAAAAAGGATACTAAGGTTGGCCAATAAAAAAAAGAGACTACTTCTTTTTTTTCTCCCCCCCCCCCCCCCACTTCTACAGCCAAAGACTTGCTCAGGCAACCTCAACCATTAAGGCTTTTAACTACTCTCTCCCCTCCCCCACCCTTCTTTCCTCTAGGGCTAGCACTGGGGGTCTGTGACTTCACTATTCCTAGTAGTCATTTTATCTCCTTTTTTAAAAAAATTTTTTTATTTAATTATTGCCTTTGGGTCAATCAAAGAAAGATAGGATTGAAATGCAGGTCTACCATAGAATGCTGTGATATATATATATGGCACAACTTTTTTTTTTTTAAAGACATCCTTCCTCAAGTCCTGGTTGGCCTGGATTTCTTCTTTTCTTTTTTTTTTTCCTTTGGGGGGGGGGAATTAATGGTTTACATTCAACAGTAAATAATAATAATAATAACAATAATAATAATACAATAGTTGGTACATATGTAACACTCTAAGCCTCCACCTAGGTCCTCCTTTGCCAACATGTTTCAGGACCTGAACACTTCCTCCTGTCCCAGGGTCCTTTACTTTGGTGCAAGACATCAAATCTAGTCCAAGTTCTGATAAGGCAACACTTTTAGACTTACTTATTTTTTTAAATATGGTATATTTATTATTTACTTATTGTTTTGGATAAGGACAAAGAGATACTGAGAGAGAGAGAGAGAGAAAGACACCTGCAGCTCTGCTTCACTACTGGAGCAGATTTCTCCCCACAATTTGGGGGTTGGGGACACTTTACCAGGTGCACCACTGCCCAGCCCCAAGATCTATTAATTTTTATGCAAGAGAAAGAAAGGAGAGGTCAGAAGATCACTTTGATGTATGTGGCACTAAGGAAATAAGCCTGGGACCTCAGGCATACAAATTCTGCACTCTTTTGATAAGACACCTCCCCAACTTTTGAGAAAGCTGTTTTTTTGTTGTTGTTGTTGCTGTGGTTGTTTGGTTGTGTTTAATTTTCAATGCTTTAATTGTACACAACACAAAAGAAAACTGAGACAGTATATGAAAGCAAAGCAGCTTAATTCATAAGCAGAATGGACAACTTTTAACAAGTCGAGTTTAATACATAATAATGTTGCTGAGTTTAGTGAGTTCTTTGTATATTTTGGTTATTAGCCCTTTATCTGATGTATGCATATAAAGATCTCTCACTTTCAGCATGGTGTCTTTCCGTTTTGGGGATAGTTCCTTTTGGTATGCAGAAGCTTCTCAGTTTGATATAGTCCCATTGGTTTACTTTGATTTTTGTTTTTCACTCTGTTGGTCTTGAATCTTCTAAGGCATTTCTGAAGCTTTTTTTAAAAAAATATTTATTTACTTATTCCCTTTTCTTGCCCTTGTTTTTTTATTGTTATAGTTATTATTGTTGTTGTTATTGATGTTGTCATTGTTGGAGAGGACAGAAATGGAGAGAGGAGGGGAAGACAGAGGGGAGAGAAAGAGAGACCTGCAGACCTATTTCACCTCTTGTGAAGCAACTTCCCTGCAGGTGGAGAGCTGGGGGCTCGAACTGGGATCCTCACACCAGTCCTTGTGCTTTGCGTCACTTTTGCTGCACTACTGCCCCCCCCCCCTTTAAATAGAGGTGAGGCAGGGAGAGATAGAGAGTAACAGAGGGAGGGAAGGACAAACTACAATACTGCTCCATTGCTTGTGATGGTTGCCCCATCTGCAGGTGGGGACAGGGACTTCAATATGGGTTCTTGCTCATGGTAATGTATGCTCCACCAAGTGAGCCACCAGCCGACTCAAGAGACTATTTTCTAACACTTTGATATCATCATATTTTGAACTCTGTACAGCTCACTGATGATGTTGAGCTGTTCAAGACACAACAGACTTAATGAATTCACCTTTGGAACAACATGAAAGGCTAGAACTTGTAGAATGTTGCCCCATTAAGTAGCCACAGTAGTTCTCTAAACACTGAGTCAGCATTCCCCCATGTAGAGGTAAGGAAAGGTGTTGATTCCTTAACCTCTTTGAATTACAGTAATGCAACAAACTATTTGGAACGTGGTCTGGTCTGTTCTGTACAACAAGATGCATGTCTACACATGGAAAAGCCTTGTGCAACAGGTATGAATTGTGCACATTAATGACTATGGTTCTAGTAAACAAGTAGCAAGACATTTCATGGGTATAATAATTTATATGCCATTTTTGAGAACATTCCATTCAACAGGGCCAATGTGCCCCAAAGGATTATCTCGCATAAGGTATATTTACCTATAATAACCGAGGATAAATGCAAGGGACAGCCACAAGTGAACAGCATATCAAACATAAACATCTTTTTCCATTAACTTGAATCTTTAAAATATTTAACCTTAGTTCTGTTCAAGATCTGAAAGTATTAGAGATGGTAGAGATCTGTTGTTTGAAAGCTGTATATAGTAAACGATTATAATTATACAATTCTGGAGTAAACATCCCTTCTGTTTGTTTATTTGAATATTCAATTACCTGTATATGTTTGAATACACAGTAAGTGTCTTTATATCTGGTGGTTTGATTAATCAAGAGGAGCCTTGAGGTGAAGAAAAAAATAGAAAGACACACAAAGGAAAGAAGAAGAAAGTAAACTGAAAAAGAAAAAGATTTTAAAAACTTACATGTATTCAGGGTAAGTAACTAACTGAAGGTGGAAAAAATAATTGCCTGCAATTTGTATAAAGTAATCATATCCATGCAGTACTTTGACATGGTACAATGTACATAATTATAAATAGAAAGATGAAAATAAGTTGTGTCTTAATTAACAAAAGTAACAGAAAAAAATGAGGGGGAAAAAGCTACAGGAAATAGGAAAACCCAGGCCACAAATATGCCAAGATAAATGAAATCCCCAGAGGGGTTAACAATGCCCTAGACTTTAGAAGGCTCTGGATGACCTTGGCTAGCACTCCTATTTCCTGCATTGTATAATCACAGAAGGCATTCAATGTTTGGTAATAATGAGAAGTAGGATTTTGAAGAACATAATTATGGGCTGCAAGTGTTTTCTGTGGAAAGAAAATTACCATTCATGACTGAGATTGTGTAAATATGCCTTAATTTTGGTCAATAACAATTTGAACTTTAAAAAACAGAATCCTAAAACCTCATTCCACATCATAATTCTTCAAGCACACTACACAGATAAGTATGTAAAAGCAGAAACGTTCCAGATACTATTCAGAAATGTTACTTAGTAGAAAATTGTCTATTATGGAGTGAGATGACTTGGCCTCTCTCCATGTCAAAACCAGCTCACAACTTCAAAAGCCACATTAAAGGAGATTTAAGTAGAGCAAAGTTAAAGCCGTTTTCATCTACTAGGTCAGGTATAAAAATTATCACAATGTACATTACCTTAGAAAGACTAGCAATCTTACACAAATTAATGATATGTCATGAACAGATGGAAGGTGGCTATGAACTGAGGAGGGGAAAGAAAAAAAAAAAAAGAAAAAGAAAGAAAACCACATCAAGGGTGCCTAAGGAAACTTAAAGGCTTTGAAAGCTTTGGGGAGAAAAAAAATCTCGCCTTCTCTCTGATACCTTTAATTGTGGCTACATAAGTGCATTTTTGCCACATGCTTTTGAAAGAAAAAAAAAAAAAAAGAAATGGTTATTTTCTTAAGTACTAACAGACTTACTTCTCTTTCAGAAAATCCACCACTCTTTTGAAGTCAGCCACACAGTATTCCCTTTTCATTTCCATGAGTACAGTGTCAGAGGCAGACTGGACTGGTATGTGTAGAAAAGCGTAGACTCTGGGGTGATTAAGGATTTTTGCCATTTCCTTTAAAAAAGTATATGAAGAAAACATTAATCATTTTAACAACTTAAGAGAGTGGTTTCCCTTAGATGGCACACAAATAAATACAAGCAAATAAGCATAACTGAAAAGATACCTACCACCTACGCTCTTAGAGTGAATGTCAATTGGCAATAGATAGGAGCACATTTGGAAACAATATTATTTGGGGGGGATTTTACACAAGCATTCTTGGTTTGTTCACTGTTTCTCTTTTATGTCTCATATGTCTAAAGAGTGAAAAAAAATGACTACTTCTAAAGAAACACCTATTTGACCTCAATTCAAAAAGCTTGTTTTTGTTTTTTCAATAGAGGCAGAGAGAGACTACAGCACCAAAGCGCCAAAGCTTCCTTCATTGTAATGGGGATGGAGCTTGAACCTGGGTCATGCACATGGCAAAGCAGCACACTACCCAAGTGAAATAAGTATTTCACCAGTCATTGAAGAAATTTTCTTTTGCCTTGTTACATTATCAGAAGAAATAGCCACGTGCAAGGCAAACAGGAGTGGGTCTATAATCCTGTATCATTAAGTTTCCAGAGTTAGTACAAGTGAACAACATATTTTCATTACTAAATGCCTCATTACTCAGTTATCTAGTGAAGACATCTTTTCAAAGTATCTACTATGCAAGAGTACAATATCAGACAGTGATTCAGTCTGTTCATTGCTTGCCATTTATTGATATCTAGCTCTAAAATGTAGAATTCAGGCAAAAATAAAGAAAGAACTAGAAGAATTTATTTTTGTAAAGAGAGCAAACAGGAATGAAATAAATTAGGAATGCCAGTGTGTAAAATTCCTCCTAAAATACAAAGTTAGGGGAAAAAATGATGGAAGGAAAGGCTATAGTAATCTGATCATTTATGCCAGCAAAAAAAAAAAGAAAAAAAAAAAAAAACCATACTGCTTTCTTTAGCCCTTTGGCACTGAATGCTACTGGCTTATCAATGGAGGTTGGGGGGGGGGGGGGCGGGAGAAAGAGACATAGTCCAAAGAAACAGTACCAATCAGTATAAGAAACACACTTGTATAAAATCTGTGCTTTCTACAGGGGCAATACTCAACTGTAGATAACTTTTCAACATACAATCTATGGTTTAAAAAAAATTACATCTTAAAACATTTGTCTTTTTCTGAATAATTTATTATAATGCCTTCAATGGCTATCCACCTTCTTGAGTGTAAATAATTTAGCCACCATCAAAGTATTAAACATTTTAAAAGGAGGAAATTAAAATTTACTAATTTTAATTTTACTAGTTAAATTTTACTAATTTAAAAATTAGTAAAGTGGACACAGAATGCTAGAGAAGTTAAACCGTGGCAATGATAAGACACAAATCCATCAAACTAACACATTGCACAGTTTAACTGACATAAGACTATGCATCAATTAAACCTGATCAAAATTAAATCTCAAGAATAAAAAAGTCATATCTTCAATAAAATCTGTTTTCATATTCTCATCAACAAAACAGGTGAGAAATAACACCCTCCTCATGGAGCAATTGGCTACTACAAAAATAAAACAATTTATTATGTGCTGATGTGTAAGCACTCAATATATGGAATAACTAGTACCTTTCTCTTTAGACAGTATTTAAAGCTCATGATAACACATTTCCATGCAGACCACTGGGAATCTGCCACTAAAGAAAACATCTTTTCTATAACTGAACTATTAAGTAAAAGAGAGATACCTTTATTGATTTGCATAAAATAGGGCTGAGGAGATAGCATACTGGTTATACAAAAAGACTTTCACGCCTGAATCTCTGAGGCCCTAGGTTCAATCCCCAGCATCATCATAAGCCAGAGCTGAGCATGGCTCTGGTAAATTAAACTAAACTAAACTAAAATAAATCTGAAAAAGGCTGCAGCAAACATGACCTCAAGGCACGAAGGGTTGTACAGTTTAAGTTGGAAACAGTAGGGGTGGTCTACAATGAACAAACAGGTTACCACACTAGATGAAATACTACCCTGCTACACTATGACCATTTATCAATTAAAATGCTAATAGTAAACAAGTGGGCCAAATTTGGTGGTTTCTTCCCTTTTAGTTCTCAAAAATGAGAAGTCCCTCTAGTAAATACCTTCAGCTTCATATTACATACTCTACAACTTTATAATAGAAAACAAAAATAAATTTGACACTTAAAGTTTGCTTCTCCTACCAAAAGGGATCATGACTTACTGTACTGATAAATTAACGTAGCTCACAGAGACACTGTTGGCAAAGGTTAACCTTTGATTTCAGCACCTTTCAAAATTCTCTTAATTTTCATGGTTCAACTTACACTGAAGTATCCTCTACTAAGAGAATACTTCTATAACTCCTTGGTAACTTGTCTTTGGTTCTCTTTGCACTCTGACAATCAATTTTCAAGATGCAAGCACTACAAGAGGAAGGATATGTTTTACTTCTCTATTCAGAGGTCAATAGTGGCTAATACTGTGTAAAGCATACCAGTAGACATCTGAGTGTGTATATAGGTTAATAATGCACAATCATATAAAGAAAGAGCTTTAAGATACAATTTCTATTTGATCGGAAAACAAATTTTCAATTAGTAGCAGTTAAATTTGGCTGACACAGGTGAATAAGCACACATTTCTTTAAATTGTTTTTTTTATTGAGGTGGTTAATACTTTGCAGTGCAGTCATTGATATATGTATACAATTTCATTATGTTCCAGGCCTCCAAAGTCTTCTTCCTCTCCCCGCTCCTTCTCCCTCCCCAGAGTCCTTTGCTTTGGTGCAACACAACAGGTTCAGTCCATGTTTAACTTTGTGCCCCGCCCCATTTCCTACTTTGTTAAGTGCTGCTAATAAGTGAGTTCATTTAATATTTATCTTTTTCTTTTGGATTACCCACTCAACATGATGTCCTCAAGTTTCGTCCAAGAGGATGAAAAAAAGACAACTTCTTCATTTTTATCAGCTGAGTAGTATCCAGATCACATTAAATCAATGGGGTTTATAGTTAACAATATTTATACCCCTTTCCCATATTAGGGAGCTACTCTCTTCCCTGATCCAGCTTTCTGGTTCTTTTTCCACCCATGACATCATCTCCCAGACAACAACTTGGATCCATCAGCATATCAGATTTCAGGCTCAGGGGAAAAAAGAAAAAGAAAAAAAAAAAAAAAACCCAAAAACTAGTATAGCCACAGGCCCTTTGGAATTTAACTAAAATGTCTACTAGCTATCTATAAAATGGAGGACCCCCCCCCCCAATTCTTCATCTGCACTATTCCAGCCCTTAGGTCCATGATTGGTCAACAATTTGTTTGGCTTTGTATGTTAACTTTGTATGTTAACTCTCTTTTCAGCCACCAGGTTCCAGATGCTAGCATGATGCCGACCAGACTTCCCTGGACAGACAACCCCACCAATGTGTCCTGGAGCTCTGCTTCCCCAGAGCCCTTCCCCACTAGGGAAAGAGAGAGACAGGCTGGGAGTATGGATCAACTGTCAACACCCATGTTCAGTGGGGAAGCAATTATAGAAGCCAGACCTTCCACCTTCTGCATCCCACAATGACCTTGGGTCCACCCTCCCAGAGGGTTAAAGAATAGGAAAGCTATCAGGGGAAGGGATGGGATACAGCGTTCTGGTGGTGGGAATTATGTGAAGTTGTACCCCACTCTTATCCTATGGTTTAGTCAATGTTTCCTTTTTATAAATAAAAAATTTAAAAAATATATATAGAAACACAGAGAACTTTTTGGATGGGCATGTTTGGTTCCTTATTCCCATTAGAAGAATTGCAGGGTCATAGGGTAGGTCCACTTCTAGCCTTCTGAGAGTTCTCCACAGTGCTCTCCAGAGGAACTGGACTAATGTACATTCCCATCAGCAGTGCAGGAGGGTTCCTTTGTCCCCACAACCTCTCCAGCATTTGTTACTGCTACCTTTTCTGATGTACGATGTTCTCACTGGAATGAAGTGATATCTCACTGTTGTATTTATTTGCATTAGATTTTAAGATTTTTACAGTACTAAACACTATAAAGACAAATCCAAGGTCAATCATTTTAATGGAGAAAGTGTAGTCAAATTAGATTGTTCAGTCAGCCAAGACCACCATATTGACTTCTCTACAACATAATATAAATAATTAAAGGAATTCAGTGGAAAGACTAACACTAAGGATCTAACTTAGAATTCAAACTTAATTATGGCTGAATATACACAGTGAAACTAATATTAAACAACTTTTGCTCTAAGCATAAGTTTTAACTATAAACAGGAGGTGACACACCTGTTTAAGTACACACGTTGCAGTGCATAAGGACTGACTACAAGGCCCCAGTCCCCATTTGCAGGGATGAAACTTCACAAGTAGTAAAACATTCTACAGGTGTGTTTCTTTGCTCCTCTCTAGCGCCTTCTCCTCAATTTCTCTCTCCCTCTCCCCTCTCCCTCTCCCCTTCCCTCCCTCTCTCCCTTTCCCTCCCTCTCCCTCCCTCTCTCTCTCCCTCTCCCTCCCTTCTTCTCTCTCTCTCTCTCTTTCCCCCTCCCTCCTTCTTTCCTTCCCTCTCTGTCTTTATTGGATAGAGACAGCCATAAATGAAGAGGAAAGGGCGTGATAGAGAAGGAGTGAGACAGAGAGATATCTTTAAGACTCTACTTCACCACTGGCAAAGCTTTCCCCCTGCAGGTAGAGACTGGGGTCTCAAACCTGGGTCCCTGCACAATGTAACATGTGCGCTCAACCATGTGCACCACCACCTTATCCTTAATTTTTTTGTCTTCACCCAAAATAAAGAAATAAATATAATATGAAAAAATATTTGTATAACAGTATAAGGAATAGAAAGGAGGCTCTAGTGGTTAAAATGTTCTAGTTAGAACTGCTTATGACTAGAGTGACAGTACCTGAGATCCCAGAGTTCCAGGTTCAACCCTGACAATACTTAATCCAGAGCGGAGCAATACTTTAGCAAAACTAAATAAACACACATAAACACACACACACACACACACACACACACACACACACAACACGATCAGAGGGTCATCTGGGAAAAAAAAAGCAATACTTTGGAGTGCTAAGAGATGTGACTAAGGATTTACTGAATATCAATTTGTATTTCTGGGATTGCAAATGCAAATAAGAAACCCTTTTCAGGGAGTTGGGCAGTAGTGCAGTGGGTTATGTGCACGTGGTGCAAAGTGCAAGAACCAGCATAAGGATCGAGCACCCGGCTCCCCACCTGCAGGGGAGTCACTTCACAAGCGGTGAAGCAGGTCTGCAGGTGTCTATCTCTCTCTCCCCCTCTCTGTCTTCCCCATCTCTCTACATTTCTTTCTGTCCTATCCAATAACAATGACAGCAATAAAAACAATAATAAAAAAGAACAGAACCGGAGGCATCACACTCCCAGATTTCAAACTGTATTATAGGGCGATTGTCATCAAAACTGCTTGGTACTGGAACATGGATAGACACACTGACCAGTGGAATAGAATTGAGAGCCCAGAAATGAGGCCCCACACCTATGGACATCTAATCTTTGACAAAGGGGCCCAGACTATTCAATGGGGAAAGCAGAGTCTCTTCAACAAATGGTGTTGGAAACAATGGGTTGAAACATGCAGAAGAACGAAACTGAATCACTGTATTTCACCAAATACAAAAGTAAATTCCAAGTAGATCAAGGACTTGGATGTTAGACCACAAACTATCAGATACTTAGAAGAAAATATTGGCAGAACTCTTTTCCGCATAAATTTTAAAGACATCTTCAATGAAACGAATCCAATTACAAAGAAGACTAAGGCAAGTATAAACCTATGGGACTACATCAAATTAAAAAGCTTCTTCACAGTAAAAGAAACCACTACCCAAACCAAGAGACCCCTCACAGAATGGGAGAAGATCTTTACATGCCATACATCAGACAAGAGTTTAAAAACCAACATATATAAAGAGCTTGCCAGACTCAACAAGACAACAAATAACCCCATCCAAAAATGGGGGGAGGACTTGGACAGAATATTCACCACAGAAGAGATCTAAAAGGTTGAGAAACACATGAAAAAATGCTCCAAGTCTCTGATTGTCAGAGAAATGCAAATAAAGACAACAATGAGATACCACTTCACTCCTGTGAGAATGTCATACATCAGAAAAGGTAACAGCAGCAAATGCTGGAGAGGGTGTGGGGTCAAAGGAACCCTCCTCCGACACTGCTGGTGGGAATGTCAATTGGTCCAACCTCTGTGGAGAACAGTCTGGAGAACTCTCAGAAGGCTAGAAATAGACCTACCCTATGACCCTGCAATTCCTCTCCTGGGGAGAGGAACCCAACACATCCATCCAAAAAGATCTGTGTACACATATGTTCTTGGCAGCACAATCTGTAATAGCAAAAACCTGGAAGCAAATCAGGTGTCCAACAACAGATGAGTGGCTGAGCAAGTTGTGGTATATATACACAATGGAATACTACTCAGCTGTAAAAAATGGTGACTTCACCATTTTCAGCTGATCTTGGATGGACCTTGAAAAATTCATGTTATGTGAAATAAGTCAGAAACAGAAGGATGAATATGGGATGATCTCACTCTCAGGCAGAAGTTGAAAAACAAGATCAGAAATGAAAACACAAGTAGAACCTGAAATGGAATTGGCATATCGCACCAAAGTAAAAGACTCTGGGTTGGGTGGGTGGGGAGAATACAGGTCCATGAAGGATGATAAATGACATAGTGGGGGTTGTATTGTTAAATGGGAAACTGGGGAATGTTATGCATGAACAAACTATTGTATTTACTGTTGAATGTAAAACATTAATTCCCCAATAAAGAAATAAATTTTAAAAAACAATAATAATAACTACAACAACTATTAAACAATCAGGGCAACAAAAGAAGAAAAAATAAAAAATACTTTCTAACAAAGTCCCATAACCTAGATATACACCAGTTTCTGTGAGAGAGAGCTTATGTGCACACGTATCCGTAAACTACTGCAAAATATATACCTGAAAGCAGTAGTACACTAGAGTTTGCAGTGAGTACCTCCCTAACACTTCCTCTCCACTATTCCAAGCTTGGGATCCATGATTGCTCAACAAATTGTTTGGCTTCGTATGTTAACTCTCTTTTCAATCACCAGGTTCCAGATGCCACCAGGATGCCGGCCAGGCTTCTCTGGATTGAAGACCCCACCAATGTGTCCTGGAGCTCAGCTTCCCCAGAGACACACCTTACTAGGGAAAGAGAGAGGCAGACTGGGGGTATGGACCGACCAGTCAATGCCCATGTTCAGCGGGGAAGCAATTACAGAAGCCAGACCTTCTACCTTCTGCAACCCTCAACGACCCTGGGTCCATGCTCCCAGAGGGCTAGAGAATGGGAAAGCTATCATGGGAGGGGGTGGGTTATGGAGATTGGGTGGTGGGAATTGTGTGGAGTTGTACCCCTCCTACCTTATGTTTTTGTTCATTAATCCTTTCTTAAATAAAAAATTTAAATAAATAATAAATAAAATAAAAAAGAAACCCTTTTCAGCATTTTATAAACATGTAAATAGTTTTTTTCCATTAATGACAGAGCACTCACTAGTGTCAGGCACTCTGCTGAGTGTACTTCACTTGCTAACTCACTCTTTGATATAAGCAATATTGCTTTTTGTAGTAGACTATAGTAAGGATGGTCAAGTATTCTAGTTTCAATTCCTAGTGGAGTCCTATAATTTCTGTCTACTTGAAGTCAGGAGGAGCTGTACAACTTGCAATGATTAGTGACTCTTGACATCTCTTTTGTTTTGAAATGGAGACAGTTTGAATAGAGCTTGAGCCAACCCACAATAGATATGTAGCATGAGCAAAAAAAAATGCATTTTTGTTGTTGTAAGCCACTCTTGAGTTTTGAGGTGAATGTATATACTTAAGATACAATTTTGAAGATAAATAAACCTTCTGCAGAAGAAAAAAAAAAAACCTAACAGCTCAGACACAAAACCCCTCAATATCTTGAGATAAATGCCTGTATATTTTATAAAATAATCCAGTCACCTGTCATATCAGATCTGACTTTTAGGTTCAATATTGCCCGTTATGTCCCTAAAAATACAATTAGAAATAAAAAATATAATGGAAGACTAATTAATGGTTCTTTCTTTACTCCATCAAAAAAGTCAATTATAATATTCTCTGCTGTAACTGTTTTAATATTATTTATTATTGGATCGAGACAGAGAGATAGAGAGGGAGAGACAGAGAGGCACCTGCAGCGCTGTATGAAGCTTCCCCTGCAGTTGGGGACCGAGGGCTTTTACCTGGGTCCTTGTGCATTGTACTGTGAGCACTTAACCATGTACACCACAGCCTGGCCCAGAAATAAATAAATATATGGATTAGATTGAGTGATAGAGGCAGTGAGGCAAAGAGAGAGTAAAAAAATGAAAAAGGCTATAGCACCTATGTTTCCTTCAATGAGATGGGGTCCATGCTTACATCTGGGCCCTGACATGGCAAAAGAGCACACTATCCAAGTAAGCTATTTCTCCAGACCTCATTTCCAGAAATCATTTAAAAAAACAGAATTGTGGGGTCGGGTGGTAGCACAGCAGGTTAAGCGCACATGGCGCCAAGCACAAGGACTGGCATAAGGATCCCAGTTTGAGCCCCCAGCTCCACACTGTTGGTATGTTTCATATTGGTTTGGACTCTAACAACATATGGCACCTACAACGTGGGACGTGACCTGCCCATCCCCCAGATAAGTGACAATCTGGCTACCTATGCACTATGGCCTTCTCTTCTGCTTGTGAAGAGATCTCCAAAGGCCTCTGCCCTTTCTTCACGAGACTGTTTTGCTGTTTCTGGAACATCTATCTCTGGACCACTCTGTGGTTTCTGCCCAATGCCAGCCCACAGGAGTCCAACGCCAGCCCGCATGAGCTGGCTTTCCACCGCGTGGCGCAGGGCATTGGGCGCGGGCTCCATCCATGCTGCTCGGCCGCCGGGAGCAGGGCAGCAGACATGGCGGGCAAGGCCTATCATGGCTGCTACCCCGGGGCACCTCGGCCCGCGCCTTCTGCAAGGCAGGCCCGCCCGCCCTCCTGCTATGAAGTCTGGACAGATCCCGGACCACCTGGAGACCGCGGGCTCCCTGCCAAAACTGGGCCCCCTAGCCGAGATCCTCAACTTGGGTCTGAAGGCAGACGAGCTAGAATACGCAGAGATTCATCCAAAGATCGCAACCAACAATTCCTAGAAGTGGAGCTGCGCGGGAGGCCACCTCCGGATGGTGACCCCCCCCAACAACTAAGACAGTATAGATCTAAATTCGTGCTTAAAACGGCACGTCTTCATAACAAAGGTTTCTCTCCTTGTGTATTAAAGACCATGTTTACGTGTGTGTTTAAAGTTTGGTAAACATTAACTTTAAGGTTAAAAATATAACTTTAAGGCTATATTCTTACCAGACAAAGTTACATGAAAAAGGTTTCCATCATAGTTCTCATAAAGGTAAAATTAACTTACATTTAAAGTCTGAGTTAAAAATTAGTTAAAAATCAATATATTTTAACTAAGTTAGTCTAAAAAAAAAAAAAACCTGCGCACACCTAGGGTGTGTCTCCATCTTGAATGGGTGTAACAAAAGGTTAAAAAGACGCTATTGATATGTAAAACTCTCAAATTCCTTCTCAATTAAAAACGTTAGATTGTGCTATGGTTATGCTAATGATTGTAACAGAGTTATCAATTGTGATAAACTTCTAACCTGCTACAAGTTTTGTTTCATAGTAAGTAAATTGCAGCTGTCAAGTTCTCTACAGAAAAGCAGAATTCCAGCAGCTGACCTTCCTCATACAACATTCCACCCCCTGACAATTCTTCAGTGGACATCTGCTTTGGACTGGCACTTCTATTGGACCCACTCGTACACCTCTTGGACACTTTGCAGCTTCCCTTTATGCTGCTGGGTTTCTCAAAGACTGACTGCAGCCAGCTGCCTTGAGACTCTAGGCCTCACCCTCCAGGCAAGTAATGCCCCCCCAGAGGCAAAAAATGGCCCCCTCAGGCCTTCCCTTGGCAGCACACTGGTTCTTGTCTTATATGTTCCTCCATGTTTGTGCCAGTTTCTTTTTTGAAAATGCCTGTAAGATATAGGCTTCTGTTCACCCCACATCCCTGATACTGTGGTCATTTAGTTAAAAAGAAAAGGGGGAATTGTTGGTATGTTTCATATTGGTTTAGTCTCCTTCCCCCCACCTCTGGGAGAATTGGTTTGGCCCTTGCTAGTTTCGCGCCTCTCTTTCTCCTCGCCCCCTATGCTACGCAGTTCCAGAGTTCTGGTGGAACCGCTGGAGGAGAAGGATGCAGGAGAGATCTGTGTGGTGATTCGTTTGGATTAGTTTATGAATCGTTGTTCGTGAATAAAGAAATACAGCTTCCCGGCCCAGCCGTGTTTCCTCGAGTCTCTGTTCACCGCCACAAAGCTAGCCCGGCCTGCTGGAGCCCCGAACCTTAATGACACGAACCTTAACGACACCACACCTGCAGGGAGGTCGCTTCACAGGTGGTGAAGCAGGTCTGCAGGTGTCTTTCTCTCCCCCCTGTCCTCTCCTCCTCTCTTGATTTCTCTCTGTCCTATCCAACAACAACAGCAATAATAACCATAACAACGATAAAACATAAGGTCAATAAAAGGGGGGAAAATAAGCCTCCAGGAGCATTGGATTCATAGTTCAGGTACCAAGCCCCAGCAATAACCCTGGAGACAAACAAAACAAACAAACAAACAAAAAACCCAGAATTGTTCATTTGAAGGAACTAATAGACTTTTATAAGACTTTATACCCTTTTCAGAAAAAAGTATACATATGATTTTTTAAAAATCATATTTTTAAAGCATAAATCATTATAAATTTGTGTATATTCTTTTTCAGTTTAATGAAGTTAAATATGTTTCATGAGTCATATGTTTCATAAGTCAGTTTCATATGACTGAGTTACCTACCTAGTCCAATATTTTATTCTATATTTCTAGGGATCTTTGCACTGATACCCCAACCCATTCAGCTCCATCTGTTTATATCCTCGGTGCTAGGGATAATTATCTTAAATTCTCAGGCAGTCAAATTCTACCACTAAACAAACTAGGAGATCTTATATACTCATACTTTTTATACAGGATTATTTTATTGATTAATGTTATATAAGAGACATTAATTTAATTAAGATGATCAAAATAATGTCATCATTTTAAAATTTAAAAACTAGTTATATGTGGAACACAGAAGACTCAATAAATGAACTAGCAAAGTGTCTCTTGAACTTTGTGAGAACCGAGAAGGTGTATGTGGCATGGTAGGGGTGGTGGGAAGGAAATGAACTTTGGTACAGTGTGTGGATTATTTACATGCACCATGCATAACTGTAAATATACTCTTGACAGCTTATAATTTTAATTTTGCAAAACACTGTTAAATCACTCATAACATTAAAAAAAAAACTAAAAGGACCCCTAAATCATAAAAGCCTAAGGCTAAATATTTTTGTTGTTGCTGAGACACCACAGCACCAGAGCTTTCCCCCAGTGTGGTGAGGACTAGGCTTTAATCTGAGTCACACACATACACATGACAAGTCAGCACCCTTCCAGGTGAGCTAGCTTGCCAGTCATAAAATAGTTTTAAGAAAAATAAGGTACAAGGAGGTCACATAACAAGGAAAATCAGTGGAAGGGGACAGGTTTTTACTACAGTCATCTGTTCACAACCAGAAAAATCTTCACTTTTCTGTCCAAAATAGGCATTTAAAAAAAAATACACAAGAGTAATGCATTGCTTAAAAAATTATTCCACATTCACTATTCATTTTACTACATACATTTCTAAAGCAATAATCAATAAAATTTGTGGCCAAGTTTTTGTTGCTTTTTTTTTTACTCAACACAAAAATACAAGATAAAGTCATATATTAGATAGCTCAGAAAAGATACATTTCATCATTCCATAATACTACTACTACTAACTTTGGTGTTCCAAAGATAGTATGAAAATCTGGTAGTTTCAAATGCAGCTCAATTTTATAATATCTGTGTATCTAATTGTTTCCTGTTTATATTTTCAGAAACTATTTTGTATTACTAGGTATAATTATATATTTCTACCAAAAGAAAAAAGTACAATATAAGGTCTCTTTTGGTCCCATCTGGGTGTAATAAAGGAATCAAATTATGAAATGGTGAAACCGTGAAAAGAAACATCTACCTTTAATCATAACAGAAACAGCTGATTGCCCTTTTTCCTATACCATGGTACCTACTAATAACTGTAAGAAAAATACTAGCCACATGTGAATTTCTGAATCAGTGCAGGATCTGAAGAACCACAGACTTGCTGAATCTGCTTCCCGTTGACTTTACAAAACTCAGGCTAAAGTTGAACTTTTGCAACAATATATGTGGAATGTCCTGTAGGACTCTTGATTACGTAGCAGTTGAACAGCCACATCTGTGATACATTATAAACCAAAGAATTTGCCAGCAAAGTGTTTTTTTTTTTTTTTAAGAGCATACATTTTTGGTTTAGTAAATTCTATACTATCTCAGTAGTTTAAAAAAAAATCAGACATGTCTGTAGCTATACTACCTTGAACATGCCTGATCTTGTCTAAAAATTCAGACTCATTTCCATGTCTCTGAGCCTACACTATAATGATATAAAAGGAATTAACTGTAAGTCACTTACTAAACATCATAGAATGAAGAAACTAGGAGAAACCTAAGAGAACACATATACTAAATCCACCTCACCACTACCATTCCAGATAGAAATCTGAAGATTTAACAGCTTACCTAAGATCACAAAGTTACTGTAGTGCTAGTATTAGGATTAAAGCCAAATTATACATATTTTCAGAGCAGTGTCTTACTAAAATCAACTCTTACAGGCTTTCTACTTACTATAGGTTTTATTACATTATATCAAAATGCATCCTAACAGAATTTGTGGCTCAGATGACCAATCTGTTATTATACAATTATAACTAACACAAATATTGTTCTATGTTCTAAAGTTTTTATTCTCTTTAACAGATATTATATAAACTAGCCATTGGAAAAAGGGGGCTCATAAGTAATCCCCAACACTGACCCTTTCAGAGGGAATATTACAGTGGAACATAAGCTGAAGAACTATTTCCCATTTATGTTTAAAAATAGAGTGGCAACTCTTACATATGACTGTCACTTTTATTAAAACCAAGTACATGCTGCTGCTATGACCCAGAATTTCTGTTACTAGGCATAAACCCAAGAGAAATTGGTGTATATGTCTAGTGAAAAACTCATATAAAGATGTCACAGAAGCTTTATTCATCAAAAGTTATATCTGGAAGTCATCCTAATGCTCAATAGGAGGTTGGGTGAACAAACCATTTTCACACAATGCAACACTTCACAGCAATAGGACAGAAACCAACTACCAGTACACCTATCCACACAAATGACTACCACAGACGCTCTGTTGGGCAAAAGATAAATTACTGCATAAAAGCAAGAAGCAGGAGCACACTGGCATACCTGTATCTGTTCATAGCAACTAGCCACATACCCTACTACCCATTTGGGAAAATCTCCTATTTCCTCAGGAGTCCAGTTTCACTTTCCCATTGGACAACTTTTTCTTTCCCTATGACTAGACTTCAGCTTGCATAATCAAGAGCTGTGCTGAGAGTAAACATAAACATTCTAAACATCTAATCCAAAATATATCTTGTGCGGGAAGCATAGAACATGTCGTATACATTCACATTTCATTCATTGTTAAAAGGAAAAATTACAAAATCCCCATAAAATAAAAATATTTCACAACTATATAGAAACCTCTATATGTGGTACATATACACAATGGAATACTATGCAGCTATTAAGAACAATGAGCTCACCTTATCTGACCCATCTTGGACAGAGCTAGAAGGAATTATGTTAAGTCAGCTAAGTCAGAAAGATAAAGATGAGTATGGGATGTCCCCACTCATCAATAGAAGTTGAGAAAGAAGAATAGAAAGGGAAACTAAAAGCAGGATCTGATTAAATCAAGAGCAGGGCACCAATGTAAAACAACCCTGTGGTGAAGGGGAGGGTGGCCATTGGTCTTCCCGGCACGGCAGGGGGCGGGGGGGTGGGGGTGGGTGGTGGGGATGGGACACAGTCTTTTCGTGGTGGGAGTGGTGTTTATGTACAATCCTATTAAAGTGTAAACATATAAACCACTATTTAATTAATATGAGAGGCGAAAAAAAAAAAAAAGAAACCTCTATATGTTGAGTACTGTTCTAAGTTTTCTACAAGCATTAATTATTCTACCAAGTTACTCTAATATGCCCCAGATGAGATCTAGAACATCAAAATGTAGAGAAATGTGAAAATATGATCAGTGTTCCCAGATGAATTTGTAACACATTCAGAACAAAGTAAAACAAAACAAAACAAAAAAAAACTGTTAACATAAATCAACACTTACAGTGCAGTTCTTATGGACTTCTGAATTTCAAAATCAAGAATCCTTGTTTAAGATATGAGACTAAAGATGTGTGGATAGAATAATAGTTATGCAAAGAGATTCTCATGTCTGAGGCTTCTAAGTCCAGATTCAATCCCCCACACCACCATAAACCAGAGCTGAGCAGTGCTCTGATAAAAACAAACAAACATGAAACCAGAACCCCATAAGCTATATCATACTAACATTCATGCAGTAATTGAAGACATAGTGTGAAGTGAAACATGTTGAGGTAACACTGGTTACATTGATTTGGTTGAGATCATCAGATGTACCAAATGGTGTGGGTCAAGCGAAGCATGAAGGAAAATGAGGAAAGCTCCAGAGGTTCCATACAAGACCTTACCATGATTTATGTCACTTAATGTTACTTACAAATAACTATATAGTATATACTGACAAGACCAGTTGCTTCTGGTCTCCCTGATCCCAGATTGTAGATGATTTAATATTTCAAAAAATTTGTTGTTAGAAAAGCAGTAATAATTTAAGTCCAGTGTTGAAATTAAATCAGTTAACTAATTTGAAACTTTAAATGTTTAAAGAACTGAAGTCTATGCATTAAACATCACAAGACATTCAATCTATTTTTCCCCTCTCATACTGATTACATAGTGATTTATAAGACTATAATAGTAGTAACTCAATGATCACGTAGTTGCAAGTAGGAAAAGAAACTAGAAACCAAAGAGATGAACAGAAGTGAAGGGCAAGCCTGATGGTAAGGGAAATAGAAACACGTAGGCTATTATCTTTAATATGATTTATTTATTTATTAATAAGAAAAACAGGAGGAGAGAGAGAAAGAACCAGACATCACTCTGGTACATGTATCACCAGAGATCAAACTCAGGACCTCATGCTTGAGAGTCCAATGCTTTATCCCTGTACCATCTCCTGGACCAGTAGGTTTTTGTTGTTGTTGTTGTTATTACTATTTTATTACACCTTTCTTTTGTAAAATTTCCTGAGAAATTATAAGGACTTTGAAAAGGGAGGTTATAAAAAAAACTAACTGTCTTCCTCTGAAAAACTGAGTATAAACAAAAGAATAGCAGTTTGTACTCATAAAATCTCACTAAAAGCATACAGAGGATCCAAAGCCTAGAGTGGCTGGGAATGACTGTCAGAGGTATGTCTGAGATCAGCTAGTGACCAAAATGATGCCCAATATCTCTTGCTCCTGGTCTAATGGAGAGGAAAAAGAAGATTTAGTCTTTAGAACAATCAATCCTTAAGCAAAAGAGAGATCTCTGTGACAGAATTTTCTGTAAACTTCATTTTTAAAAATTTTTAAAATTTTTATTTATTTTTCTTTTTGTTGCCCTTGTTTTTTATTGTTGTTGTTATTGATGTTGTTGTTGCTGGATAGGACAGACAGAAACGGACAGAGGAGGGGAAGACAGAAGGGGACAGAAAGAGAGACACCTGCAGACCTGCTTCACTGTTTGGGAAGTGACTCCCCTGCAGGTGGGGAGCCAGGGGGCAAGTCTTTGCGCTTTGCGCCACGTGCACTTAATTTGCAGCACTATCACCCGACTCCCTCTTAATTTCATTTTTAAAATGTATAATTACAACAGGAAAAGTATCTGAAAGTGTGAATGCTGGGGCAGAAAAACACAGTACAAGAAATAGTTCATTCTGAGGTGTTGGGAGGAGGGTATAAGTGAAGTAAGTGATTCCTTACATTCACACAAAAGAAAGTCTTTAGACTCCAGGTCTCTGACACAGGGCTATAGAAGTAAAGCACAGACAACTGTCAAAGCAAGTTTCGAGAGGATGATTTGAGATGATTAAAATAGTATAATTAGCTGAAATACTTTTAATCTTTTAGGTCGGACATAGGTTTACATATGAAAAGAAGTTTTAGAAGGCTGACAACTACTGAACTGAAAAAAAAAAAAACTACTGAAATGAAAAAAAATTAATTCCATTAAGCTCAACCCCTTCAAAACAAAGTTTATTGCCTTTTCAAAAAGGCTCAGATGTTAATAGAGCAATCAGTATACAACTAATTTGACAGATTAATGATAAAACCAATTCAGACTCATATATTCCACTTCTGTGAAAACTTCAATACAATTATGGCCCACTTAGTTAAAAAGATAAATAAAAGTACTAAAAAGACTTTAAAGTGTTAATAAAATAGTGACACTTAAAATCTGTGTTTATTTCCACAACAGTGAAACAATGGGGGCTAGGTAGTGGTGCACCCATGTGACAATGTGCAAGGACCAGAGTTCGAACCCACAGCCCCCACCTGCAGGGCGAAAACTTTGTGAGTGGCGAAGCAATGTTGCAGGTATCTCTGTCTCTCTCCCTCTCTATCACCTTCTTCCCTTTCAATTTCTGGCTGTCTCTATTCAATTAATAAAGATAATATAGGAAAAAAATGAAACAATGTACTGCTGATTTCAAAATGATTTTTTAATTCTTAGATTTATAAATATCCTTGAATTACTGTTAAAGACTAGGAGTCTAGAGTTAATAACCATTAATTTTCACTTTGTTTATCTTTTTAGCTTAGAAAGCAGCCTTAACAACAAACATTTTTCTGATTAACAAAAAAACCTTTTTCTTCATAGGTAAAGTTTTCAGGACACTAAGCAAATGCTAGAACTCAGAGTAGTGGCATATTATTTATCAAAGAAACATTTTTATGAGTGAAGACTAATAGTAGCTTTAATAATGCAGAAAATATTGCTAATGTTACCGGAGTCATCTATTAGAACTGAAAAAAAAGACCAAAATACTTGATACAACTTTTAATAAATGAATCAGTTGAAAAATGGGAGAGCAATTGTTATAGGAAAGTTTTAGTCTACAAATATACCTTTATCTTCTCTGTGATACCTAGAGTTAGAAGTGTCTAATGAAGCTTATACATGTGCCTGTAAATCTCTGTACTTTTTGTGAAAGGGCTGTTATAGGTCACTGAAAGGCCTGATTAACATTGGTCTTTTGCTATCAGTAGCATACTAAAGAAATGAGCTTTTCATCAAAAGTTTAACTAGAGCAGATAGCATTGTAAGTGACTGATGCCATTTCTAACATAAAATGCAAAAACTGAAACAAAACTGACTCAACCTCAACACACACAAAGGCCTGACAAAGAGGGAGCCACCTTAAAACACAAATAGTTTTCACTGTCATCAGCAAGAATAGAAGAGTGAAGAGTTCTTAAAAAAAAAAAAAAAAAAAAACTCTCTTCCATAAAGACAATGAGGGTACTAACAAAAATAAATCTCAAAGTGAAAATTTTTTTTCAGAAGCCTAGAAATCAGCTAACGGCTTGCAGAAATCTGGGGAACATTTATTCAAGAAAATTATGAAATGGTAAGAACCATGAGTTATGAACCATTTTGAACCTGTAATTTTCTTCCCTCTCAGTCTCTAGCTCTAATGTAGACTGAAAATCAACAGACTTCAATCAAGGTAAATACCAGAAGCCTGAAAGCCATATTAGGGATAAAAGACTGGTGGAGACATTTCCAAGCCCCATTTTTAGAAGTTCGTAATTATTTGATCAGTCTGGTTGTTTGAGGTAAGATTCCACTCATCACTTGCTTATTTAAACTGACTTGGCACTCACCCAGTGAGGATAACCTTTTGTTACAAGCCCTTGTCAAAAAAATAATTAGCAGCAGTTGTATGGACTATTGTAGCTGCCTGATACCATGAGTAGAGATCATAAACAAAACATAAAGCTTAACTAAACCAACAATAAAAAATATGATATTCAGAGTAGGCTTAGGAGAATATTGGATATTACTGAGAATCAAAGTCACAGGTTCTGTGAACACTTAGGTCATGAAAGTTGAAGGTAAAGACAAGGTAATGTCACCTGCAAACCTTCTGCATCCCACAATGACCTTGGGTCCATACTCCCAGAGGGTTAAAAAATAGGAAAGCTATCAGGGGAGGGGATGGGATACAGAGTTCTGATGGTGGGAACTGTGCGAAGCTATGCCCCTCTTATCCTATGGTTTTGTCAATGTTTCCTTTTTATAAATAAAAATTTTTTAAAAAGACAAGGTATATGTCGGGCCAGGTGGTAATGCACTTGGTTGAATGCACATGTAACAATGCACAAGGATGTGGGTTTGAGCCCTAGGTGCGAAAGATGTGCAAATGGTGAAGCAGTGCTGCAGGTGTCTCTCTTTCTCTTTATTAATAGTGATTTTATTAATAGTGATATTAATTTACAAAAATAAAAGGCAAGAGGGGTACAATGCCACACCGTTCCCACCAACAAAGTTCAGAATCCCTGATCCCTCCATTGCAGTCCACTGTGATACTCCCAGGGTTGCATACATGGGTTAACCATCATCTCTACAGCTATCAGTCTACATCTGTACATAATTGCTCCTTTTTCCCTTCCAGGTTCAGTCCTCCTTGCCCTCCAAGCCACATATAACCCTATTACTACATCCAAATATGCGTCCCCTTTTCATCTTCTCTCTCTGGGAAAGGCAGGTAGTATATTAGGTGAGCTATCTTCCAGTCTTTAGTAACTGCTATTTAAAGTCATTCATTTTGTGGCACTACCACCACCTTGGGAGATTTATACAAAGGCTAATAATAAAAGATAGAGAGCAACAACAGCAAATGACAAAGTTTCAAGAGGTGAAAAAAAAGGTAGGTTAAAAAAAAAAAGTGGGAGTCGGGCGGTAGCGCAGTGGGTTAAGCGCACGTGGTGCAAAGCGCAAGGACCAGCATAAGGATCCCGGTTGGAAATCCTGGCTCCCCACCTGCAAGGGAGTCACTTCACAAGAGGTGAAGCGGTCTGCAGGTGTCTAGCTTTCTCTCGCACTCTCTGTCTTCTCCTCCTCTCTCCATTTCCTCTCTGTCCTAGCCAACAACGACGACAACAATAAAAAACAACAAGGGCAACAAAAGGAAATAAATACAATTTTTAAAAAGCATAGAAAATTAACTTCTGCAACACATAAGAGCTCTATTGAATGGAAGAAGATATCGGCACACCATGCATTGGACAAAGGACCAGGAGACAAAAGCAAATCACAAAACTCAGAGCAACAGCAACAACAACCAAAAAGAACCAACTCCATCAAAGATGACAACATCTAAACAGACATTTCAACTAAAGAAGATATACAGATATTCCAGTAGGCACATGGAAAAATGCTCATCATTTATTAAAATCAGAAAAATGCAAATATAGAATACACTGAAATATCATTTCATACTTGTGAGGAGGGTCTACATTAATAAGAACAGAACAAGTGCTGGTGACCTCACTTGTAAATGAGCTGTAAGAAACAAAGTTAAGGAAATGATTGGGGCTGGGGCTGGGAGTACTATGACCTACAGGGGAAAGAGATGGCATTTTGGTGGCAGGTAAGGTGAGCTGACACATATGTGGGGGGATGTGAAATTATACCCAAGAAAAAGCCTGTTGAGGAAACAAAACATTTTTTAATGAAAAACTTAGAAAATTAATTAATAGATTGTCTAAAATTTCAACAGATTAACAATATAGGCTGGCAATCCATAAGACATGACAACAAGTAAAGCTCATGTAAAACTTGCATGAAGAAATATTTAAAGACTTATTTAATTTTTATTATTTTTTTAGTGATTTAATAAGAAGAGATTTAATGATGATTAAAGAGACTATAAGATATCTTGATCTTTAAGGTATGGGGGGTCATTTGAAAATTTCAGACAAGCAAAAATGTTTGTTTATGACACCAGGTTTATGGCTGAGGCTTGGTTCCCTCACAGTCTGACCACTCCCAGTAGCCATATATATATTTTTTCCTTTTAGTTTCATTAGATAGAGGGTGACAGGAGAGTGATACTGAGGGAGGAAGAAACAATGAAAAGGAGAGAAACTAGTAGCATGAAGCTTTCTATGAAGTTTTTACTAAAACATCTATAATATAAGATCGTGAAGCTTCTCCTCTGCAGGTGGGGACTATGAACTTGAACCCAGGTCCTCACCCATGTTAATGTATAGATACTACACAGTATGCCACCACCTTGTCATGAAAAATTCAATATATTGTTAATCTGTTGCTTTTACATCCTATGAAAATTTAATATGTATTATCTAAACTGATAATTTATTCAGTTTCAGGGCACTTTTCTACTACATGACTATATATATCTGAGATGTCTTTGTTACCTATATCAACACTTAAAATGAACTGCTTATTTTTTAGGACAATACTAAGCTAAAGGTAGGGTATTTGCGGATATTCCAAACACACTCTTAACTATCTGTCTACCTTTGAAAGATTATAAATTCCAACTCTCTTCAGATTATTCAGTATACATTAATCAATGTTTATTATATAGGACACACCAGCACTGGTAGGTGTTTGATAAAATCTTAAAAGCATATACTATATGAAGTATATTCTGCATCTTTTATTGTAATAGCTTTGATAAACTGCACTTTAAAGTCAACTTTACCACACTAAATATTTAAATAATCTGGAAGAAATGTTGGTATTTACCTTTAAGTAGTTTACCCTTTAAACTTTTCAAAAAAAAAAAAAGAGAAAAGAAAAGCTGACAAAAAGAGTATTCTCTCTTTCTCTCTCGTTTTTTTTTTTTTTTTTAAAGTAAAAGTCTCAAGAGTCAGCTGAATGTGAGGTAAGGAGAATGAAGAGGCAGGAAAACATCTCAGTGAAGTGCTCTGTAATTAAAGTTTGGAGTGTGAAGTATCTTCCAGAAATATAAGAAGGCTGAGTCCTACAATACAATCCTCAAGAAACCCTCACTCTGAGGATATTAAAGCATCGTAGTATTTACTTGAAGAGTGGCTTTCTTTTATCCCTACAGGTTTTGTTTTTTTTTTTAAATCACCACCTGTAATTCCCTGGTGTCTTCACCCTTCATTCTCATTTTCGCTTCTTCTTTTTTCCAGCTTACTGATGAACTCTCTTCAGCACTCTTTAGCTAAGTCAAGCAATTTCTGTAGAATGGTCTAGGTTGTTGAGAAGAAAATGAGAAAATAAAATGTATTGACGGTGTTGAACTGAGGCTTACCAAGCTTGGACCTATTGCCCTTCTGTCCTTTTCATACTGGGAAGCTACTGAAGCCTTTAAGTTCAGTTTTCTTTCCTGTTACATATGATGCATCTATGGCTACCATCCGCTTGCTCACCCAGAAGGATGAGCAGAACCACTAAGATAAGAAGATCTCGGCAAAACTACAGTGAATTTAAAAGCACTTCCTTCTAGAGAGTGTAGAACTTTCATGTCTGTATGTCTGCTTGATTTTTTTTTTTTCTGTCTCTTTGGCTTTCTTTTATTTGACAAGACAGGGAGAAATGGATAGAGGAGGGGGAGATAAGATGGAGAGAGACAAGTGCTGCATTGCCTCACCACTCCTGAAGCTTCCCCTGTTGATGGGGGACTGGGAGATTGAACCTGGGTCCCTGTGTGTGGTTATCTCTGAGCTCAAGAGGATGCATAGCTGCCTCTGCTTCTTTTGTATTGTTTTCTTGGTAGGTATTGTGTAATAGCTTTGGATTCGTCCTTGTCTTTCTATTGATAGTGTATAGTAATAAGTGACTTTTGTTAGTGCAAATGCTCATTCCTGAAGTTTATTTTCTTTGGGCCAAAATGTCAAGATATCAATGTTTAAAATTCCACAATGAATTGTATTGTGTGGGCTCCTCAATTTGTTTTATGAGGAAGCCTTTGTCTTTACTTGTTCCTTTTATTCACTCACTTATTGTAGACCTAGTGATGGACAGCACAAAGCCCTTGACTTAGAAATGTAGGCTGAAAGACCAATATTACAGAAATTCCATAGAAATAATTTAAAGGGTAATATCATAGCAATCAGAACTCGTTATCATTCTAGCCAAAATATAAACACCTAGTATTTTCCAGGTAACATGTAAAGCTATACTTAGAATTTTCTGTTGATTTTTAGGAGCATTTACTCTGGGGCAACAAATTCCTGCACTATTTTAGGAGCTGAAATTTGAGATTCACTATAAAGTGGCATTTGTTTCTGTAATCTTGCAATTAATATAAAAATGATGACTTTTTCACAAGGTGTTTCATTAGTCATCTCAGAGACATTGCATGCTTCCCTCTGTTCTCACTGAAGCAATACTGATTTAAAAGTCTATACAAGTTAAAGGAATATAATTTCACATCTCTTCAAAATATATACCAATAGTTCTCTATCACAGTCCACTGAACCTCCTCTAGCCATTCAGACCATTCTCCTTTTCCCCTTTGACAAGTTCATTGATTGGTCAGAACTGAGGCCAGGGTTTGCTTTTCCTTGGCTATATCTATTCCTTTACTTGTTTCTTGATATCGTACACACTGGTGAGATCAACAGATATTTGTTTTTCTCTTTGTTTCACTTTATTTTTTCAAATGAGAGCACTTTCTTAGTTATGGCCCATGGCTTGAATCTGGGACCTCTGAGACCTCAGAATTGAAATTCTATTCTATTATAGCTAACGTTATCTCCCTGGTTCCTTTTTTCACTTTGGATGACTCTTTTAATTACATCCATATTATTGTAAAAAAGCTAGATTCCATCTTTTGCTATAACTGAGCAACAATTTACTGTAATGCATGCTATTTATTCCTCGTGTTTACTTACTATCTGAACTACTCTGACCCTATTACAGCTCCCTTATCAGTGATTAAATGTTTCATTCTATCCAAAGAAATTGATATGTTGTCAACTATGTACTGACATATTTTTTTCAACCTAGCTAACACATCTAGTCCAAAATGCAAGTCTTCATCATACAATGTCCCATGATGACTACAAATAGTGAGAATGGAAAAGACCTTAGCATATTTGATTCTTATAAGGAATCACTTATTTTTTTCTTCAAGTTTTGGGTCAATGTGATACCTAGAGAGTGGTATAACTGTGACATACTTTTAAATAAAAAAATCATAATGGTCTCACATTGTACCAAAAAAAATCAGATTTACAAAAATATATCTGGTTAGAAAAATGTTAACATCAAAAATGAAACAAGTTTCTTCATTATGTATCTGTAATTAATGATCAGACTATTATCAACTCTGTTTTTAGAAATTCTGTAATACATTTTTGATACTAGAGAGGTTTTCCAAAAACAACCTTAATTAAGTATTCCAGCTAAGCATTAAATTCCTTCCTTCGTCTTTCTCTAGAGACTGCTCAGCTTTGACTTATGATGGTAAGGAGATTTGAACCTGGAACCTCAGAAAGTCAGACTTGAGAGACTATTTGCATAATCATTATGCCATCTTGCCTAACCAGCATTACATTTCAGTAGCAATTCTTGCTTGCTATTGAGTGTTAGAATTTTTGATAGATCACTTTATGAGGAAATGCTGATTTAGAAGCCTACTGTTATTGGTATAGAATTTCACATTTCCCCATGATTTTTTTTTTAAGTAGAAAGAAAACATTTGATTAAAAATATGTGTGGCATGTTTTTACACTGTATTCATGACTTTCCAAAAGAATAATCAAGGGCCTAATAAAAGTATTTTCTTTTACTTTTTTTTAGTTTTTAAATTATATTTATTTATTGGATAGGGACAGCCAGAAATCAAAAGGGAAGGAGAGGTAGAGAGTGAGAGAGCCAGAGAGACAACTGTAGCCCTGCAGCCCTACTTCACCACTCGTGTAGCTTCCCGCCTGCAAGTGGGGACCAGGGGCTTGAACCTGGGACCTTGCGCAGTGTAATGTGTGCACTTAACCAGGTGCACCACTGCCTGGCCCCAACTATTTTATTTTTCAAATAATGATCATCGATCCTGTCATCAACATTTTTAAAAAATTTATTTATTTTCCCTTTTGTTGCCCTTGTTGTTATAGTTATTATTGTTTTTTGTTGTTGATGTCATCGTTGTTGGATAGGACAGAGAGAAATGGGGAGAGCAGGGGAAGACAGAGGGGGGAGAGAAAGATAGACACCTGCAGACCTGCTTCACTACTCATGAAGAGACCCCCCTGCAGGTGGGGAGCCAGGGCTCTAACTGGGATCCTTACTTCAGTCCTTGAGCTTTGCTCCACCTGTGCTCAACTCGCTGCGCTACAGCCTGACTCCTGACATTTTTATATAAATGGTCTAGATCTTTGTTCATGTTTACTGTGGGATTTGTTCTCAGTACGACTGTTACTTGGATACAGTTCCACATTTTTAGTTTAATGGTAAACAATGTGAGTGTAAGCATTCTGATTCATGGAAGGTATAAAACTGAAACTAGGGATCGAACATTATCACACCTTCATCTTCATTCACAATGACCATACAAAAATCAAGCTGGAGAATATCATGTTCTGTATGTTTCTAGATTCTACTTCACCACTGTCTCCAGATAATAGGGTAAAATCTTAAATACATTCTCAAACTTACAGCACGATGTCCTTACTGATAGAACTAAAGGTACTTCAAATAATGCGATACTCATTGTAGGCAGCAACATTACTGCCATATAGTAACAGTCCTGAACTAGAGAAGAATTCAGAATGGAGGAAATGAGGCACATTTCTGCAATGGAAAACTGAAGGTCAGGAAAGAAACAAAGGACAACATAGCAAAAAATGGGGGAAAAAATCATTAGTCAGCAAAAATGTGCACATGTAATCACACATAAGAAGTGAAAGTGGCTTCATATGAAGCTCATGTGAGAGTGCAAAGACAGCTACAATGAGTTAGTGTCTGTGTCAGAATGGAAGTGGGGTATTTTTCCTTACCTCCAGATGCTCTAAAATATACGGTGGATTTGTCATGCCAAGCCTAAGCATTGCTCCTTCAGGAATCACTTCAACCAGTTTCCAAAGCAGAGTGGGGAGACTGGTGCCAATATCTCTGCCATACGCCCCTGTGTCTTCACTGGTCAACCATATCTCACAAACACCCTCTGTGAATCAAAAGAGATAATTAACAAATCTGCTGCAGAGCTGTTTCCTTCATCATACAGCTGCTCACTCTCTTAATGCAGTATTTCTCAGCACTATTATGCAGGCAGTCTGGGTATTCAATTCAGAGAAAAAGCAGCTTATCCCATGGTGGCAGTGGGCTATTAAGTTCATTTTATGAACACCAGAGAGCTACAACAATGCTGTAAATTATCAGTGTGTCCTATGGAGTGATTAACATTCACAGCCAATCACTTCAACCATGCATCCTTCAAAGCACTTTGATCAAGACTAAAGCATCTATTCTATCACAAAGAACACTTATTTTTTGAACACCATAAACCCTGAAACTAAAACACTCTCTCTATAGACTAGGTACTGCCGAATCAATCTGTTCAAGAGGTCAAATGTAGTTAAGGTTTAACATACAAATGACTAGTTATGTGATAATAATTTTTCCTGTTTAACTGTTCTATTATCACCTTTATTGAACTGAAAAAATAGAATGCAATGTAAAAGTGTTCTCAAAAACTTGGGGGATGTGCAAACTAAGTCTGTGTTGGAAAGCCTGTATACTGAAATCAGACTTTGGGAAATGTATATATGTTTTATTGTTATAAGAATTTTTTTTACTTCAAATGGTAGAGCCAGCAATAAAATCCTTCCACAAAGTGGTAAGAAAGTACTTCAGGACCACCTAATATTCTTTAAAATGAATAAAATAGAGTTTGCAAGTAACACCTAGGTTCTCATGATGCAAAGATTCTTACATATAAAGGACTAGCCTATTTTATAAAGCCAAATGATTCACAGGCTAAAGCAAACAATGAACTGAGCCTATGAATTTTATTCATGCTAAAAGTGATTTGTTGCTTCTGAAGAACTTCAAACCACACAAAACACACACACAAAGATTATAGTCAGAACAAAAAGTCTTAAGTTTCTATAAAGAGCCTTAAAATTGTAATTTTAAATTACCTTCATGACAGAAATTAGTAATTTCAAAAATATGTTTAGATAATCCTAGTTAAGAGATTTAGTAACAAAGCAAACAACTTTTTAATTTAAAATTGCCAATTTAAATTTAAAACTTAGAGAATAAAGAAAAAGTAAAATTTTATTCTGTCTATTATGCTTCACAGGAGTAGAAAAAAATAACATGGCCATTCATTCTAGAATAAGATACATTTACCCTAGCCTATACAAACATCAAACATTTCTATTTTTCCTCACTAGTCTAAGACATTTATATCACTATTCACACTCATATATAGCATAAAACACATTTTAATATATTTAGTATTTATAAGTTATGTCAAATATATAGAGTTTAGTTTCCCCAAGTTAAAGAATCTTTAATATAGAGAGGGGGAGATAAAAAAAACAATTATGTTAAAAACAGTAGTGCATAAACATATGTGCCTCCTAATAAAAATTAAATACATAGTTGTAGAAATTAATAAGCCACTGCTCGGTTTAATAATTGAATAAAAAGTTTTATCTGCAATGGAACTAGCCTGGTATGGCCATAAGATTACCTGTGTAGACCTATATTTAATAAATATTCTCTGTTCAATGACACAGTGTTTTTGTATTTAAAAAATAGCTGTAATTAGTGGTATCATCTTTAATATTCTATGTGTCATCAGACTCTAAACTAATGTAACCATTTTTTTTATCTTAGCACAAAATCCACTCCAGGAAAAGAGATGGTTAAGTAACAACACAAGTGGATTTTAAAACACTTTGAAAAGGATTATAAAAGCAGGACATTATCCATGATTTTCCAGTTACTGGAATCTGAGCAACACAATCTGAATATTTTAAATGAACAGAATCATTTTAATTTATAATTTTTCCATCCAAGCGGTTCCATTTACGCCTTATGTAGAGAGAGTGGATTCCTGGAACAGTGCCTTGCTGTTGCTAGATGAAATAGAAGGGGAAAAAACCACCATGAATAGGAACAGAAATAACATCTATGCAAAAAACAGCAGCATAGGTGGGGACCAATAGCCCCCTGGTGGACTGAAACTCCAAATTAAATCACATAAAAAGGAAGCAGCTGTAACATTAAATCAGCAACAACAGGAATAATGGTCTTGATGTCTCCAAGATCAAGACTGCTAAAATTTTCTATATAGTAGCAACCTGGCTTAAAACACAATGAAATGAGAGAACAAATACAAAATGTGAAACCTCTGGACTTCAGGAGAATTCTGCCATGCCAAGTCAAGTTCAAAAGTTTCACAAAGATGATTTTGTTGCTACATGGTATGAGTATAGATTTTGTAAAATTATATTTCAAGCATTACGTCTAATGAGCATTGACCTCTTAAATATTTAAGATACAGAAGATAATTTCCTATTAATGGTTAAGCTAAATGTAGATCATCCTGCCAGACACATTTTCTCTGTGAAATCAAAGCATAAGTAGTTCCTGTCAGGCCAACTTGCATATATGAATTCACTAGGAAATCTAAAGGCTGCAGTCTGTAATATTAGGTGAATTATTAGTGAATATTAGGACACATGCATGCTTCTATCCCCATACTTAATTGGCTATACATATGGACAGAAGTGCTTGTATAAACAGCTTTATTCCTTAAGGGTTTCAGTTACAAATTATGTTTCCTTTGCACATTCATTTCTTTATCTGTCCATCAAATATATATTAGGTCCTTATCTACTGTGTTCTCTGCAGCTTTTCTAGTTCACAAGAGATTTAAATTTATCTTTAAACTTCTGTGGTCTAAGATTGGCTATTATGCAGATACTGGCAAAGGGACACTGACAGACATCTGGTAATGTCTTGAGCATCTCATTTACTGGTGGTGGTGGAGAGGGAGGGTACTGTAAAACACAGCCTTAGAAAACACTGTGACGGGTAAGGAGGGCTTCCTTCAATTACATATTACGTCATCCAAAAGAGACAGACAATCAATAAAGTGGACTTTAATTAATATACGTCAGAAAAACAAACACATGAAAATGAAAAGACAGGAAGAACTGAGATTAAAAAAAAAAAAAAAGTAAATGCCAAGACAAATTCCCAGAGCTAAAAAATAAGTCCAAACATATTTTACTTTACATAAGAAGTTGGTGAAAACATTCTTAATACTGTGAGCACACATAAAAAAAATTAAGTTTTTAATTTTATTGTTGTTTGCACATGCACGCACACACACACACGTAGAAAAATGAGATTCAAAAATTAGTTTTCTCTTGGTATTCAAGGTGTAATTATATTAACATTGCACATCTATCGTACTATTGTTCATTTTCCTAAAATTATCCTGTAGTCTTCTAACAGCAGGCTTATCAGATCATATTATCATTCTTTTTTTTTTTTTTTTAGATAGGACAGAGAGAAATGGAGAGTGGAGGGGAAGACAGAGGGAGAGAAAGACAGACACCTGCAGACCTGCTTCATCCCCCTGCAGGTGGGGAGCGGGGCTCAAACTGGGATGCTTACGCTGTACCGTGCGCTTCGTGCCACGTGCGCTTAACCCACTGAGCTACTGCCCGACTCTCTATTTTATCATTCTTTATATTTTTCTTTTAATTATTGAGGAGGTTAATAAATTACAATACAGCTGTTGGCACACGGGTACAGTCTCTCATTTCCCTGTAAAGAAACAATAACACCCATTCAAAGAGATCTCTATACATCTAAATTCGGTACAGTTTATAATAGCCCAAAATTGGAAATAAACCAGATACCCAATGAGAGAAGGGTGGTTAAGAAAGTTGTGGTATACATTATTTTTTTTGTTCTGTTAATTTTGGTAAAAAAGAAAATATAAAGAATAAATGAACTGCACAGCTCAACAATATCAGATAACAAGGTTATTAGAATCCATTATCATTTTACCCTGTTAGTTACAGATTAGCATATATTAAAACACATAGTTTTTTTTCCCTGAATAGAAAACAATTTCAATAGCTGGATTCTGATCATAGCTACATAATTATCTGAGATGACAAAGGATTACAAAGTAGAAGACATAAAAGGTTAATAATAAAAGAAAGACAATGCCTTCAATGAAATAGTCTCACAACAAAGACAGTCCTTTCTGAAAAAATTTAAACTCTGACAAAATTTTTAAAAGATTATGACTCAGAGTAACTTTTGCTGTGTATGTACTTTATTATAATAAAATGTAAGTGAGAACTAATTTTATCTGGTCAGGTAAGTCATATTGGTATAGTTAGTCTTGTTTTATCATTGGGGAAAATATCACTATAACTAGTATCTCAACTATTCTATGTAAGTAGTATCTCTAAACACAGGGATCATGAAAATTTGTAAAAGTTTAATGAAATCAACAGCTAGAGAGTACTAGTGGCAAGAAAATCTCCATAGGCTCCACACAATTAAGAAATCACTTAAGGGAGTTGGGCAGTAGCGCCATGGGTTAAGCACACATGGCGCAAAACGCAAGGACCAGCATAAGGATCCAGGCTTCCTACCTGCAGAGGAGTCGCTTCACAGGCAGTGAAGCAGGTCTGCAGGTGTCTTATCTTTCTCTCCCCCCTCTGTCTTCCCCTCTTCTTTCCATTTCTCTCTGCCCTATCCAACAACAATAATAACTACAACAATAAAAAACAACAAGGACAACAAAAGGAAATAAATAAACAAAAAAAGAAAAAAAGAGTGAAAAAAAAGAAATTACTCAAAATCTGCTACACTGTTATTTCTCAGATGCATTCTCTTCCCCTCTTCTATCCCATGCTATTACTAATATAACTTTCTTTTCTACCTATTTATCTATCTATCTATCTATCTATCTATCTATCTATCTATCTATCTATATTATTGGATAGTGATAGAGAGAAATCGAGAGGGGCAGGTGGAGGGAGATATAAAGGGAAAGAGATAGACACCTGCAACCCTGCTTCACCAATTGTGAAGCTTTCCCCTTGCAGATGGGGATCGGGGGCTTAAACCTGGGTTCTTGTACACTGTAATAATGTGTGTAAACAGATGTGCCACTGCCTGGCCACTACACCTTTCTTTTCTTCCTCTCAATCCCACTCTGTTCTTTTTCTATCATCCAATTCTAATCTTCAATTTTTATTATTCCATTATTCATTATTGGCTTGCAAGTAATATGAATTGAATAAATATTATTTAGTATATTTATTTTCTAAATAGTGTATGTTCTCCTCTTATATCCTGATACTCTTCTTTTTTTTAATAAGTTTTTTATATTTATTTATTTATTTTCCCTTTTGTTGCCCTTGTTGAACACTGTTGTGGTTATTGATGTCGTTCTTGTTGGATAGGACAGAGAGAAATGGAGAGAGATGGGGAAGACAGAGGGGGGAGAGAAAAGATAGACACCTGCAGACCTGCTTCACTGCCTGTGAAACGACTCCCCTGCAGGTGGAGAGCCGGGGGCTCAAACTGGGATCCTTACGCAGGTCCTTGCACTTTGCACCATGTGCATTTAACCCGCTGCACCACCGCCCAACTCCCAATACTCTTTTTCAAGAGTTATCACAGCTATTAGATTATTAAGAGCACATTTTTAAAAATGTTGGAAAACTCAGAAACAATATGGCCACCGGTCTTTTTCAGAGGTAAAAGAAATTTCCTCAGTGATGGTGTATATCAGTAATAATAAATAGCCATTTACCTAGTTAACCTATTCATTTTATGCTATATCAGACTATGCAATATTGTTTTTCACATCTAATCTATTACTAAACATGTATGTTTTTATTTGTTTATCTTCTTTTTGTCTGACTGCCTACCAGAACACCACTCAACTCTGACATTTGGTGGTGACAGGGGCTGAACTTGGGATTTCTGGGATGCATGAATGCAAATCTGATTAGCTAACACTCTGTTTCTCCCAGACCCTCCTTTTTTCTTCTTTTTTATTTTATCTACACAAGAAGGCACATTTTAGTTGAATCTATTGTTTTAATCACAATATGTAGACCAATTCACCATGTGTTTTGCTATCAAGTGCTGTAATAACTATTTCTCAGTAAGAATAGAAAAGATATTATTACAGTCCAACTGAGGTTGCCTTTTCATATAATAGTATTACCATCGATAAAAATGCAATAGTCTACCATAGAAGACAACTAATTAGCTAATGCTACTATTACATCAACTTTACACAACTTTTGCAAACTCAAGAAGTTTATTAAGTGGCCTGAAATCATTTTCCTCTAATTTTGATCGTTTTATTTAAATTTTTTATTTACTTTATTTTAATGAGATAGAGACAGATAGATACATACATACATACTTACAGACAGACAGACATCAGAGCACTCCTCAGCTGACTTATGGTGGTGCTGGGGATTGAACCTGAGACCTCTCAGGCTTGAGAGTCTTCTGCATAACCATTACACTATCTACCCAGCTCAAACTTGATTTTGAAGAAAGTTTATAAAAGTTTCAAGGACAGAGATAAAGAATATGAAAGCTTCCAGTGGAGGGGATGAGATACAGAACTCCAGTGGTGGGAAATGTGTGGAATTTTACGCCTCTTATCCAATGGTTTTGTCAATATTTTCTATTTTTTTATTTTATAAATAAATTGAAAAAAGTTTCAAGGATAGTACAATGAACATCTATACATATTTCATGTAAATTCATGAATAATATGTTTTTAAAATATTTATTTTTTCCCTTTTGTTGTCCTTGTTTTTTATGGCTGTGTTAGTTATTGTTGTTGTTGTTTTATCAGAGGGGGGGAGAGAAAGACATCTGCAGACCTGCTTCACTGCCTGTGAAGCGACTCCCCTGCAGGTGGGGATCCAGGGGCTCGAACCTGGATCCTTACTTCAGTCCTTGCACTTTGCGCCACGTGCACTTAACCCACTGCACTACCGCCCGGCTCCTCATGAATAATATTTTACAATTATTGGTGAGCATCATTTCCCTCTCTTCTATTTATACAACAATATATACTTAATTATATATGTATATTTCTAGCTGAGATACACTGACATTTAAATGTAAATACAACAGCACATATATTCTGAAATTAAGACCATCATCACTCACAAAACCATTAACTGCTCATAATAATGCTTTAACAACACTTTCACTGTAGTGAGAATGAATCACTTGTAGCTCAAAACTCTATGCTTTAGTATATACTATTCCCTCTGTCTAAACTGCCTTCCAATCTTACATGATGAATAATAACTCTTGCTGGTAACTCTGTTGACTATTCAAAGTAACATGTTCCACTCCTATGGTCCCAAGTATCATGTGCAAAATTCTGTACCATTTTGTCATATAAACATTGTTTTCATAGTTTTTCCTCCTGGGTAGAGGTGAAAAAGTATGTATATGTATATGTATATGTATATGTATATGTATATGTATATGTATATGTATATGTATATGTATATGTATATGTATATGTATATGTATATAGTGTGTAGTACACATTAAATACACAATGACTTTAGATTTCATATACACAGATAAAGCTATATATGTGCAGAGGGGGAGGGAGAGAGGGAGGAAGAAGAAGAGAGCATGAGGGTGCACAAGAATACAGCAGACACTACATTAAATATAGCTGTATCAATGTGAATTTTCTTTGGATAATGTGAAAACACAGTTTTGCTATTGCAAGGTGCACTGAATAATCTTTTAACTTCTACACTAGAGGAGTCATCTTGAAAAGGTCTTTCTGTTATCCTGCAATGATAACTGAATAGTAAATCTATCATACACATAAAGGTGTTCAGATAAGGTTAATTCTCCAAAAGTAATAAAACTCAAAAGTTACCTTCTTAATAGCTTTAGTAATGAGTTACAAAAGAGACAGAATTTCAAGCACATGCTGATATATGTGACAGAGAAACAGAAAAATTGTTAACATAAATAAAATGATGTAAAAATAAATCTATTTAATTTACTTTTTTAAAAATATTTATTTCCTTTTGTTGCCTTTTTGTTTTTTTTTGTTGTAGTTAATGTTGTTGTTAATACTGATGTCGTTGATGTTGGGTAGGACAGAGAGAAATGGAGAGAGGAGGGCAAGACAGAGAAAGGGAAAGAAAGACACCTGCAGACCTGCTTCACTGCCTGTGAAGCGACTCCCCTGCAAGTGGGGAGCTGGGGGCTCGAATCGGGTTCCTTACACTGGTCCTTATGTCCTGCCAAGTGGCTTAACCGGCTGTGCTACCTCCCGACTCCCTCCACATAACAATCTAACCCCCTCTAGTTCCTCCCCTGGCATCTTGTTCTGAGCCCTCCTAGTTTCCTATTTTTTATTATATTCTTAAGTTCAGTTTGAAAGTGTACTTGGCATATAGCTTAGCCACTCTAATATATAACAATACATCATTCATTCACTCACTTGCTCACTCTTTTACAGCACAGAAATAGAGAGGGAAGGGGGTGATAGAGAGGAAGTGAGACAGAGAGACACAGCACTGCTTCGCCACTTGCAATGCTTTCCCCACTGCAGGTGGGAATCACGGACTTGAATCTAGGTCTTTGCGGATTATAATATGTGCAGTCAACCAAGTCACCACCACCTGGCCCCTGATCACTCTTCTAGCAAGTGTAGATATTAAGATACAATGTCTCTGTTTTCATGAAATATAGTCAAATGAGACAGAAAATAGACTACCAGATACATAAATGTTATGAAGTTAAAATAAACACTAGGCTTTTAAATTTTTTTAATGTAGAATAAAAAGAAGTGATGAACCGCTGGAAAAGACAATGCCATTTTTGAGAGAGCATAGTTGAGACAGACTCATAATGGCAGAATACCTGAATGAACCATGGTCAAAAGAAATGTAGATCAACTATCCGTTGAAAGAGTATCAGATCAGGGGAACATAAGTGTAAACATCTACCATCAACCTCAGTATAGTTCTCATGGAACCACAAAGAGATCAGTGTGGTTTCAATAAAAGAGTGAGGGATTTGTGGTGAGAAATAACTGTTAAAAAGGCAAAGCCACTGTTGATAGAAGTTGTTGCAAGATGCTCAAAATTGACTGGATAGAGATAAGGAAGTAAAAACTATATGCTGACAACCTATTCACTAATGTATGCAATAGTATATTATACTTGTGACTGAAAGCTCTTACTAACTGCATGTTTTAGTATGCTCATGTTTGTATAATAGGTATTCAGTACAATTTTAGGATTCTCAAATTACTAGATTTGGTACATAAAAAGGAATAACATAATGCCATGGTCCAGTCTTTATAAATTAATTCAGTTTCTTTTGCCCCATTTTTAGAGGGGAAAATGTGTTTGAACAAAGTATAGGAGACAAGACTCGCAAGTTTAAAAAGAAGCAAGCAAAAGGAATTAAGATCAGTAATATGTGTGCTTTCTTGTTGGTATCACCTAGGGAAAAAAGAAACTGGTGCCAACTTTTTTGTCTTTTCTTCCTTTTTGCTTCCTCCTCCTCATCCAACAAAATATACTACTATTATTGGGAACCAGTTCTTTACTCAGCATCGTTTAAATTCATGTCCAGCTATAAGCTCATTGGCTATGAGCTCACTCTTCTTAGATGTTGATCAACTGCTACAACTTCAGTGGGAAAAGCCGCTTACTATAGTCAAAAAAATGTCACTTTTCCTTCATCACAAGAAAATAGGTTCACACTTAGGAGTCTATTATCCACTCATCATATAATTATAATGATATATCAAATAATTAAAATCAGTTTTATTCGTTTTGACTACAGCAACTAACAACTGACCAAAAGACGAGTTATTTCAAATTGCCCTGTAGATTATTTTCTCTCTTGAAAACAGCCAACTCCATACTATCTGTACCTGATATTTACTTTCTATTTTAGAAAACATTCTGAAAGTAGCCAGACCAACCACTGATGTTAGTGTGTTGTAAAATTAGTAGTCCTAGAAGTATAATTAAATGCAGTGACGATTATTAAATTCTGGTATGTAAGGTTAATCTAGACAGCTAATAATCGGTATTTAAAATAGAACATTAATTTTCCTCTAGCCTAAAGAAGAAGAGAATATAATCTTAAAATAACTACTTTATGGAAGAGAAAAATATTTTTTCTCCATCAATAATTTAATTTTTCACAGTCATAAATAAAATAAAGTAGAAATGAATGGTGACATTCAGGAAAACAACATTCTGCTGACATGGCATTTTTTCTTGAGCCAATTATCTCAACTCAGGACTCTCCAAATTGTACCCAGATATGATGTAAAATGTTAATAGCTGTATAATTGAGACTGAATTAAGGCTATTTTTTTTCTTCACGGTTTATTAGCAGCCACTCACCATTGTTTACTAAATATAAAGTCCAATAGATATTTAATTATGGTTGTTGTACTATGCATAGCACAATGCATACTGGGTAATTAATAAAAATATTTCCATAGCAAACAAAGATTTTTAAAAAAAATATCTATTTATTTATTTCCTTTTGTTTCCCTTGTTGTTTTATTGTTGTAGTTATTATTGTTGTTGTTGGATAGGACACAGTGAAATGGAATGAGAAGGGGAAGACAGAGAGGGGGAGAGAAAGATAGACACCTGCAGACCTGCTTCACTGCCCATGAAGCGACTCCCCTGCAGGTGGGGAGCTGGGGGTAAATATTTGTTTAATTGGCATTGTCTAATTAGATAATTCAAAGACTTTACCTAACTCATAAGCCCAGAATGTGAAATTCAAAGAAGTTAAGTAGAGGCCAAGAAACTAGTAAAGCCTGTGACTTATCAAGAACACTGGGTTCCAGAGTTTGAGCCCTGACAATACTTGGGTGTCGGGCTGAGCTTCACTGACGGGAGACAGACGACCCGGGACTCATGGCTGGGTTGTACGAAGTATCTCTTTATTCATGCAGGATGCAGCGCAATCTATACCAAGCTAAGCTAAACTAAACTAAAAACTACAAACAATCTTGTCCTTATAAATATACTAGCCCAGTAGGGTGGGAACAGGATGCGATGCAGAGAGGGTGGAGAGAAAAATGACTGGTGAAAATCAGGGTATGACAAGGAGAGGGGGCGGAGCAGGTGAGAATTCTACCACTAAACCACCAATGCCAAGGAGGGAGTGTGGTGCTTTATGTAAATGTAAAAGTGATTTAAATAGACCACTTTGAATGGGATCAAACCAATCCCTATATAGGCATACCGGGGCTTGGTTAAGCAGAAGCCAGGGGGAGCTGGCATACTACCCAACACTTGGGCATACCCTAAGCATCACTAGGAAAGCCCCATAGATGGTGGAACATGCTGAAGTGTCTCTCCCTCTCTCCATCTTCTATCTCTTCCTGTCTCTTCCTCATCCTCTCTTTTTAAAATAATAAGGAAAAAACAGCCTAGGGAGGCTACTCCACAACAATACCATACATGTAAGCCCCTGTATTTATCCTCCAGCGCTGAAAGAAGAAGAAGAAAGGAGGAGGAGGGGGAGGGGGGGAGGAGGAGAAGGAGAAGAAGAAAAATGTTTAGTGTCTTGCTTAAAGCCAGTTTTAATGCCAATTCACTGACTCAAGGAGAACACCTACAAAAACTTTGGCTACAGGCATGGCAACATGAAAAGTAGCAACTGAAATTGTAGAAGCATTAGTGTAAATCTCGTGAGATGTGTTAATACATATTTTTTATAAGATCTGAAATTTGTACCCAATATAATAGAATCTTGTAAAAACAAAAAACAACAACACTCATTTCCTCAATTAAAAAAATCTTAAAAATGATGTCAGGCAGTTGGGTGATGGCACACCCAGTTAAGCAGACATGTTACCATATGCAAAGACTTGGGTTCGAGCCCCTGCTCTCCATCTGCAGAGGGGATGCTTCCCAAACAGTGACACTGGTCTGAAGGTTCTATCTTTCTCTTTACCTCTCTATTTTCCTCTTCCTTTTTCATTTTCTCTCTATCCTACCAAATAAAATAGAAAAAAAAAAGTAGAAGAAGAAAGAGGCAGCATGGAGCTGTGGCTACACTGAGCTCCAGCAGTAACACTGGTGGCAATTCAGATTTAAAGGGGGGGGGGGTGTGAATAGGCAGCAGTACAAGGGTTCAAGCCCCTAGCCCACCACCTACCAGGGGAAGCTTCATGAGCAGTGAAACAGTGCTGCAGGTTTCTCTCTCTCTCTCTCTCTCTCTCTCTCTTCCTTTCTATCTCCTCTTCTCCACCTCAATATCTAACTGTTTGATCAAAATAAATATTTTTTAAAATAGATAAATAATTTTAAAAGTACACAGTTGAATTATTTAATATGACAACCACCCAGTACATAGCTATTGAATACTTATTAATATAGACTGGCAAATATTGTAAGTTCCCAATCATCAGACTTAGTATTTTACTTAAGAAATACAGAAAATACCTTATTAAGAACTTTTTCTGGGTGGGGGGCAGCATAATGGTTATATAAATAGACTTTCATGCCGGAGGTTCCTAAGTCCCAGGTACAATCCCTTATACACCTGTAAGTCAAAGCTGAGCAGAGGTCTGACAAAATAAATAAATATTAAATTAAAAATTAACTTTAAAATTTTTAAAATTTCTTTATTGAGGGATTAATAGTTTACAGTTGACAGTAAAATATAGTAGTTTGTACATGTATAACATTTCCCAGTTTTCCATAAGAATTCAACCCCCACTAAGTCTGTCAGATTCTTTCTTAGCAGCATCATTCCACGTCTTTCCTGATTCATATATTACAAAGTATACATGTGGAAGTGTTTGATTAGAGAAAATACAGTAAAATAGTAGTCAGAGTAGAGATTATATATCACTTCCAAATTTTTTTTTCCAGTCATGACATCCTCTCCCCAGACAATAACTTGGGGCCACCTACATATCAGATATCAGGCTCAGGAAAACACTAATATAGTCATGGGCCCCTTGGAATATACCTAAAATAGACCTACTAGCTATCTCCAAAATGGAGACCCCCCCCCCAAAATCTTCATCTGCAATATTCCAGCCTATAGGTTCATGATTAAGTCAACAATTTGTTTGGCTTTATATGTTAACTTTTTTTTCAGCCACCAGGTTCCAGATGCTACCATGATGCCAACCGGACTTCCCTGGACAGACAACCCTACCAATATGTCCCGGGGCCCCATTTCCCCAGAGCCCTGCCCCACTAGGGAAAGAGAGAGACAAGCTGGGAATATGGATAGACCTGTCAACGCCCATGTTCAGCGGGGAAGCAATTACAGAAGCCAGACCTTCCACCTTCTGCATCCAATAATGTCCCTTGGTCCATACTCCCAGAGGGATAAAGAATAAGGAACCTATCAGGGGAGGGGTTGGGATACGGAGTTCTGGTGGTGGGACTTGTGTAGAGTTGTGCCCCTCTTATCCTATGATTTTTGTCAGTGCTTCTTTATAAATAAAAATTAAAAAAAAAGAAGAAAAAGAACTTTTTATATTGATGTCATTAGAGATGATATAAACTGGGTCAAGGTATCTTGTTTAAAATTTACATACCTTCTTTTATTTTAAAGCAATTTAAAGATATATTTTATTGGGAGTTGGGCGGTAGCACAATAAGTTAAACACACATAGCACAAAGCACAAGGATCCGAGTAAAGATCCTAGTTTGGGCCCCTACTCCCCACCTGCAGGGGAATCACTTCACAGGCAGTGAAGCAGGTCTGCAAGTGTCTCTTTCTCTCCGCCTCTCTGTCTTCCCCTCCTCTCTCCATTTCTCTCTCCTATCCAACAACAATGAGAACTATGACAACAATAATAATAACTACAACAATAAAAAGGGCAACAAAAGGGAAAATAAAATAAATTTTAAAAATATATATTTTAGTTATTATGATCAAGTGATTTTAACAGAGAGAGAGAGAGAGGGGAGCCACAGCACTACTCTAGCACATGCAGTACCAGAGATCCAGCAAGCAAGTACTGCAATCTTCCAGTTGCATTACTTCCCTAGTTTTACCGTTTACTTTCCTTAATGAAGAGAGAAGAATTTTTTTAAGTCTAGTTTTTTGTTTTTTGTTTTTTTGCCACCAAGGCCACCACTGGGGCTAGATGCATGCACGATGAAGCGACTGCTCCCTGAGGCCATCTTATCCTCTCCTCCCCATAATCCTCCTCCACAGAGAAATTATAGATAAAAAGGGAAAGAGAATGAAATACCTGCAGACAGGCTTCCCTGTTTGTGAAGACAATAAAAGTCTCAAGCCTGGGAAATATCTTAGCAAAGCCCAGAACTTGAATGCCTAAGGTTCCTGGTACAGTAGTGATGCTCTGCCCCCACCCCACCCAACCATGTGAATCTCTATCTCACATGAAATAAATAAAATAAATCTTTAAAAAAAATTTCATCTGCACAATTTTCTTTCTTTGAAAAAAAAAATGAAATTATCACCAAAGTACTCGTGGTAGCTCAATAAAAAATAACATTAGCCATCCCCCAGTTCCTCTCCAATAAATTATTAAAAAGAAATTTTTGGAGGCCAGGAGGGAGTGCACCCAGTTAAGCACACATAGTATGAAGCACAAGGAACCATGCAAGGATCCTAGTTTGAGCCCACAACTCCCCATCTGCAGTGGGGTCAATTCACAAATGGTGAAGCAGATCTACAGGTGTCTATCTTTCTCTATTCCTTTCTTTCTTCCCTTCCCCATTCAATTTCTCTCTGACCTATCCTATGTTTAAAAAAAAAAAAAAAGGCCTCCAGGAGCAGTGTATTCATAATGCAGGCACCAGCCCCAACAATAACCCTGGGGGCAAAAAAAAAATCGAGAGGAAGGAGAATATAGAAAGTGAAGAGAGACAGAGAAACACCTGCAGTACTGCTTCACCACTTGTGACTCTTTCTCCCTGCAGGTGGGGACCAGGGGCTTGAACCAGGTTACTTGCACACTGTAACGTGTGTGCTCAACCAGGTACACCACCACCCGGCCACATGTTAAGTTGTTATATATATATATATTTTCCTTTTTGTTGGCCTTTTGGTTTTTTATTGTTGTTGTAGTTACTATTGCTGTTATGATGTCACCATTGTTAGATAAGACAGAGAGAAATGGAGAGAGGAGGGGAAGACAGAGAGGGGGAGAGAAAGACACCTGCAGACCTGCTTCACCGACTGTGAAGTGACTCCCCTGCAGGTGGTTATCAACTCTCTTCCAGGAAATACTATTGTGATATTTCAAATGAGTTCATGTCAATATTCTACAAAGTCTTTGTGAAAAAATATTTTTCTGCATGCTGCAATCTCTATTTCTCTTGTGTTCTTTCCACTGGGTGTTAGCTGCTTAAAGATTAAGCTAAGGTGACAGCCAAGTATCTCTTTCACTCATTGTTTCCTTTATTCTTAAAGATCTCCAGCAATATCCATGGAGAAAAATTCCTCAATATATACAACAGGAGGAAAGAGAAAAGGAAGGAAGAAGAGAAAAAAACTAACTTTTCCTAAAATAATATACAATGTACTTCTAATTATTTTCATCGTCTCTCCTCCTCACATCCAACTAGAATTAAAGTTTCTAAACAATAAGGTTTCTCCAACCATGGAATGAAGTCCCTTCTGGGACCGAGTAAAGAAATACTCCACTCATAGCTGCTATGATGTGCCAAGAGGGGGATTTATAATTAGAAAATTATTTTTCACAAAAATAAGGGAGGTTTAGTGAAAGATACAACAGCACTGGGTCTCAAGCATGTAAGCCTGCTGCATATCTTCTGGACATTCCATTACAAAAAAGTATTAACTGAACAATGCAGTTAAAAAATAAGTAAAATAAATAAATAAAAATCTCTATTTGCCAAAGAATGGTAGTCAGTGACACTAAAGCTATTTTATGACAAAAGGCCCTCAAATTTAAAAATATGCAAACTACCTTTATGCAAGAAATGTATCAAATAATCTAAGATTCCAAAGGCCTGCAAAATATTCATTCAATTGGGATGATTTCAGATTAAAGAAAATAAGAACTGTGTAATTATATACACTTACCTTGACAAATAGAAAGCAATCTGTGATTAGCACATAGCAATTAGTTACAAAATGCTTCACATGGATTTAATTACCCATCAGTCTACATGTAGCTTAATTACTTTTATCTCATTGCATCAGGAAAAGATTTCTGCCTGAGGCAACTGCCAGTCATATATTTATAAGGATTCAAGACTTTACAGTGAATACATTATAACAGGCAAATGTGCGAGTTACAGCTGTGGAAGCATCCTTAATTTTGAGACTAGTTTTAGTTCATAAATATCTCATCACATTCTTAGGAGTCAAATATCACCTAACTTCCAAATTGACAGTGTCACCTATTTGGCTAAATAATACTGTTGACATAAACAGCACTTCTGTTTATTCTAATCATTTTAGAGTCAAAAGGAAAGACCTTTAAACCCAAAACAATTATCTTATTGCCCCCAGGCAGAATACTATATTCTCCTGGGTAAGGTAAACATTTAAATTCAAAAAAGGGAAGAGGTTTCTTTTTCTGGTTAGCTAAGATAGTCATCTCAGTCAGCGCTACTCTATACTGATTCCAAGTTTGGAAAGATAGTGGCTTCACTGAATGGAATAATTATTAATACTATCATTATGATTATTTTATGACTCTGAGGAGGAAACTTTATCATTAATTTTTCCTCTAAGAAAAGCTATATTTAGTTTCTAAATTTAGACAAACCACATTTGAGTCCTAGTTCCCTTACTGACTAATTCAGTGTTTTTAGATAGTTACTTAATTAATCTGAAAATATCCATTCAAATAACTATCAAATTCAATAACGTGATTGAATCCAATAACACGCCCCCCAAAAAAAAAAAATTCTAGAACATGCCTGGTTCATGGCAATTGTATGATAAAAGTTAACACTGCTATGCTCCCATAGGAGATAACTGCAAATTATATCAAAAGAAGGGATGGCTTTGGAACTATGTAGAAAGTAGTTCTCCTCATTATTTCCTTTATATCCAATTTAGTCAATGATGAAACTTAAGATTTTTGGGACAGATGAAACTGTGACAATTCAACTTAAAGGATTTTCCTTAGATGTCAAAAGTCTTAAGATATCAATGATTTTCTTTTACAGAAACCAAACATTTTTCAGACTCTGGTTACTGTTTTGTTTTGTATTTTGGGTAAAGAGTAGAGCTGTTCACAAGATTTTTGATATAACTGCACTGTAACATTATGTCAGTCAACATGTATATACATCAGGTTCATCACTAAAAGTTCAATAGGAGAGTCGGGTGGTAGCGCAACGGGTTAAATGCATGTGGCACAAAGCGCAAGGACAGACTTAAGGAACCAGGTTTGAGCCACCTGGTTCCCCCACCTGCAGGTGAGTCGCTTCACAAGCAGTGAAGCAGGTCTGTAGGTGTCTTTCTCTCCCCCTGTCTTCCCCTCCTCTCTCCATTTCTCTCTGTCCTATCTAACAACAACAGTAATAGCTACAAAAACAATAAAAAAACAAGGGCAACAAAAAAGGGGAAAATAAATAAATAAAAATTTTAAAAAGTTCAATCAACAAGATGAATGTCAAATACTATGAATTCTATCACCTACAAAGTATGTTAAAAATTCAAGTGGAGACAAAAACAAAAGATTCTAGTAAAGACAATCTAAGAAAATTCAAAGACCATGTACTCTGGAGATCTAGATAAGCACAATAAATTAGAGATCCTGGAATAAACAGTAACAGTAACTTTATGCTTTCCACTATAATACAGACAGAATAAAGAACAGTATATATCAAATAAAATATGAAGATCTCACTAAAACACATTGAGAAAGAATTTTATATTGGAAATGCATATGAAATAAATAGATATAATCTAACCTGAAAAATCAGTTCCCTGAAAAACTTATAAATTTTTATTCCTTTATTTATAAACTTCATGCATTATGAAACAGTTGCTCTGGGCAGAGGTGGATAGCATGATAGCAAAGGTATTCTCATGCCTGAGGCTTCAAAGTCCCAGGTTCAATCCCTGGCACCACCATAAGCCAGAGCTAAGCAGTGCTGTTAAAATTAATTAATTAATTAAAATAGTTACTCAAAAATATTTAAAGGTTTTTTTTTTTTCAGCTAAGGCTAAGTGTTCTATTCACTGAAGCGCTCTCACTCAGTCTATATTGACTTCAACATATAATAAGTATTGTATTTATATTTTCTAAAGGAGAAAAGGAATGAATAGAGAAGAGGAAAATGTTTTAAAACCTTGCCCTTCTAGACTAGGACAAATTTTCTTCAACACTTGTCTTCACTATTGCTCAGGATCAGATTTTTTTTTTTTTGAGAGTGTTCTAATGATAATCAGATGTGAGAGACAAATATCACCACACATTTTAAAGAAATCAATTGCACTTTCATCTCCCTGTGTAGCATGTTCAAGAAGTTATTACCTGGCAATATACGGAAAAGTTTTATTTGGAAAGAGCCAGATGCCAAACTAAATCTTCATTCCCTAATTGGAACCTTACTAACCAGTAACAAGGAGCACATTCTTATTTCCTATGTGCCATTTATAAAGTGAATATACTGAGCTTGGTTTGCTACACAATGACAGCAAATTCTTCAATTAAGTAGTCAATACATGGGGTAAGAGGACAGCTTAGTGACTGACCATAAGATCTGCATACCTTTGGCCCCAGGTTCAATTCCCAGCAGAGTTGAGAAGTGCTCCAGTCTATCTACCTTACTCTCATAATAATTAATAAATATTTTAAAAAGGGTATGATTCTATGAAAACTGGGTGATATTAAATTATTAATGATATCCTCTATACTAAATCTATTCCTTAAATCTCCTCCCCGCCATCCATACAGTCTGGCACAATTATTATAAATATTTAATCCTCTAAGTTGAAGTGGATTCAAAGATGAATATAATCATTGTCGCTTAGGTCTCCTCAAGTGGGTAAAATAGGCATTTCTCAACATAATCAGAGTGTGTCTTTTTTCCAATAAATGACACCTCAGTGTGGTAAACAATGGTCAGCTGAAACTCTGTGGATCTTAGGAGAAACTGCTTCCATTACTTAGGAATGCTTCCATTACTTAGGATTATTTATGTAGCAGTGAAGCTTCTAAAGGCTGAAAAAAATGCATTTGTTTGTGTTTTGGTATGTACCCATTTTCCTAATGGAAGAAGAAACTTATGTTCTCCTGTTCCACGATCTAGTGGAATTTCTATCTGATAAAAGTCAACATTTTGTTCCCAGAGGAAGATGAAGTCTTCTCATCCTCTGTCTTTGATATCCTAGGTCCCTTAGAAAAAAAAAAAATTACATGTTTCCTTGGTTTGTCCCAATTTACTTTAGAATTTAGAACCATGCAAATTTGCCACATATATAATATCAAATTGATTTTTCCTTTGTTAAACCATATGCTGCTGTTTTATTATTTTTTCATCCTAAGAAAAATACACAGGGACAGGGAATTTTCATCTGTACGTCAACACTAGAATACACATATAGACACGTCAATAACTATGTAATTCTTTTCATTAGACAGCGAGTACAATGACTCATGTTAGAATTAGCTTCAGAGTCAGTCTGGGTCAGTTTCATGACTCTACTATTAACATTTAACTAGTTTTGGATAAGTTGACTACAGGTTTCTAGGTTTTATTCATCTATGAACTGAAGATAATATACCTACATCTCATAGGATTAATGCAAAGATTAAATGAGATGTTCAAAAGACAGCAAATCCTATTCTATCTGCCACATAGTAAACAATAAATTCTAGCAACTTTAATTATTATGAGAAATAACAAATTAATAATGAAGAGTGAGAAATCCATTCCCAGTCTCACCAAGGGTTCTGTTAGCTGGACCAGAGGCAATTGCCTCAGGAAATTGGAAATGCCACTATGTTTCCTAAGGTAGTTGAGCTACTCTGGAATTTCCATTTGGAGAAGAACACTATTTCTTTGACAGTAAAGTTACAATAAAAAGGATAATTATGGCATAGCCTATTCAGACCCATATGCAGAAACTGCCCCATTTGCAAATGAGAACTACCCAAGCACAGAAACAGAGCTCAATGCAGGGCTTTAAAAACAATAAAGTTAATTAAAAGAAAAAAAAAACTTTTTTATAGAGTTCAAAACAAGTTAATTTTTCTCAAGTTCATGTTGATGGTGTTAACAGTCAATGAGTTAAGTAAGCAATGAAATAAGCACTTCAAGCTGACTTCTTTTAAATAGTTTTCATTAGTTGGTTTGAACCTGCTTTATAATTCCTTAACTGTTTTTAAAATTAGATTTGTTGCTTTAATTCAGCTTTTCTAGGACACTTGTTAAAAGAGAAGTCCAGAAATCACTTATACTTTTGTTCTGCAAAATGCAAATCAACTTGATAAGAATTTTTTGTAAGTAAAATTTTAAGAAGTTAAAGTTTAAGAAAAATATAATTTCAGAGCTTTAAGCAAGTATTAAGTCAAAAACCAGTAACTGGCATTCTGAAAAAATAATATGACAAGTCTCTGAAATTTTTTCCCTTATACTCATTGGAGTCCAAAACAAATGATGTTGAGGACATCCTAGGATGATGTGCAGTAACGTGTCTGTCTTCTAGGGCAAAGAAATTACCTGTCATTGACCAGTAAAGCTGACAAAGCAGAGGGGCTGGTTGATAGCACACATGGTTGAGCACAAGTGTTACAATGTGCAAGGACCAGGGTTCAAGCCCCAGGCTCCGCACCTACAGGGGGAAAACTTCAAAAGTGGTGAAGCAGTGGCTGTAGGTATCTGTCTCTCTCCCTCTCTGTCTCCCCCTTCCTCTCAATTTCTGGCTCTTTCTATCCAATAAATCAATAAAGATAATTTTAAAAGCAGTTTCCAGCACAGATCTTCAGAAACTAAATTAAAACTAATAAATAAATGAACAAAAAAATAACACCATCCCAAGTTATGAGTGTTACAAAAATAAAACTTCATTTTGATTGTTATAAATATAAAAGAAAACACCAAACAGATTAAAAATCAGCGCCATTGTCTGTCTAGGGAAGTCTGGTTGGCATCATGCTAGCATCTGGAACCTGGTGGTTGACAAGAGAGTTAACATACAGAGCCAAACAAATTGTTGACCAATCATGGAACTAAGGGCTGAAATAGTGCAGATGAAGAGTTGGGGGGGGTCCTCCATTTTGTAGATAGATAGTAGGCATATTTTAGTAAAATTCCAAAGGGCCTGTGGCTATGCTAGTTTTTTGTGGGTTTTTTTTTTTTTTCCTTTTTTTTCCTTTTCCCCTGAGCCTGAAATCTGATATGCCAGTGGATCCAAGTTATTGTCAGGGGAGATGATGTCATGGCTGGAAAAAGGACCAGAAAGCTGGTTCAGGGAGAGAGTAACTCCCTAATATGGGAAAGGGGTATAAATATTGTCGACTATAATCCCATCGATTTGATGTGATCTGGGGCCCATAATTAGCTTAGGAGCCTGTGTGACCTCTAGATCTGAGCTCACATTCTGTGGTCATGAGTAGAAACATTCCATGCTGCCCAAGTATCAACCCGTCTTCCTCAGGTGTAGCATAGAGTATGTTGTCCATCCTCCCTTCAGTGGGTGGAACATTCTCTACCATTGTTGATCCAAATTGAGGGCAAGGTCCTATGGGGGCCCACAAAGGGGTCTATTTTGTTGTCCCTGATAGAAATTACTGGTAACAATGGAGATAGGGATTTATTCGAGTTCTAGGCCCATCAAGTCTGTTTGGGAATCTCAGGGTTCCCCGATTAGGGCCCCAGCTGATGGAATGGCCTGATAGTGACTAAAGAGTCATCATTAAAGTATGCCAGTCTCTTGTCATTATTCAGCTTTTGCAGTCCTTCCTTTGATAAGGTTAGCTTTGGAGTGAGAAAACTGTAATAGGAAGTAGGTGAGGGGGGTATCTAAGTAGACACTATTTCATTGCAAACTTGATACTGACTCACTACAGACTATTGTGTATTTTTGCTTTCAGGTATGTATTTTGCCCTAATTTATGGATACATGTGAACATATGCTCTATCTTATAGGACCTGGTCTATATCTAGGTTTTGGGACTTTCTTAAGAAGTGAACCTCCGGGAGTCGGGCTGTAGCACAGCGGGTTAAGCGCAGGTGGCGCAAAGCACAAGGACCAGCATAAGGATCCCGGTTCGAGCCCCCGGCTCCCCACCTGCAGGGGAGTCGCTTCACAGGCGGTGAAGCAGGTCTGCAGGTGTCTATCTTTCTCTCCTCCTCTCTGTCTTCCCCTCCTCTCTCCATTTCTCTCTGTCCTATCCAACAACAACAACAACAATAATAACTACAACAATAAAACAATAAGGGCAACAAAAGGGAATAAATAAAATAAATATTTAAAAAAAAAAAAAAAAAGAAGTGAACCTCCTGGAATGGAATTAGAGAATACCATGAAAGGAAAGGTCTCACCCGAGTGATGAGAGTGAAGGGTTGGCATTCCATGCCTTATGTCTCTGGACACAGTCTGAAGTGAAGCATGCCTAGGTGGTAGTCACTCACTGCATTGATTAGGTTGGGATCGGCGGATGCAATAACATTTGGTATGACTTAGAGAAGCATGCAGGTAAGTGAGCCCCACCCCAGAGGTTCCAGGACAGGGGGAATACAGGCTCTATAGAGGAAGCAGGAGGTTCCTGCTGTCTTAGGGTTTAAGAAGACAATAGATAGTCATTGCTATAATCACATTGTTTGGCAATTGGGTTAACTCTGAAAAATCCCTTTGTTAGGATTTGCTGTATCATACACAACATCACCATATTTTATGTCCTTTGACATTATTATTTGCATATAGCTATGCCACCAGTTGCTTCTGTTTTCCCTGGACTAAGCTTTTAAGAGAGTCAGCATATCAAAGACTCAGCCTATGTATTAAAAAGACTCAGTCTGTGCTTTAAAAAGTTTGAGACATTCAATCAGTTTTTCCCCTCTCATATTACTTAAATAGTGATTTATATGACTACAAAATAATAGGAGTGTACATAAAGACCATTCCCACCACCAAAAGACTGTGTCCCATCCCATCCTCCCCCGCCCCATGTGTCCTGGAGCTCCACTTCCCCAAATCCCTTTCCCACTAGGGAGAGAGGCAGGCTGGGAGTATGGATCGACCTGTCAACACCCATGTTCAGCTGGGAAGCAATTACAGAAGCCAGACCTTCAACCTTCTGCATCCCACAATGACTTTGGGTCCATAATCCCAGAGGGTTAAAGAATAGGAAAGCTATCAGGAGAGAGGATGGGATACGGAGTTTTGGTGGTGGGAATTGTGCAAAATTGTAACCCTCTTATCCTATGGTTTGTCAATGTTTCCTTTCTATACATAAAACTTTTTAAAAATAAAATCAGTGCCAGTAATATCAAAATACATACTTATGAAAAGATTAAGCAGGAAGCATCCAATCTGTTACCAGTTTTTCCTTATCCTCTTAGAACAGCACCATATTATTGCTTTGTCAACCATATCTTACTTTCTCTATTCCTGCTCTTGCTGGGGACAACACTGTTCTTTTGGATTTTCCCTTCCACTTTCTCCTATAGTGTGTTGCACAGGAGACTGCTATCCTTCAGAGCTTGCCTTTAAGTATGGAATAATAGCATGATGTGACCCCTCCCTAGAGAAGACCTGGGTTACTCCCAAAGAAGACCCTATAAACGAGTGGCTGCATACATTAAAGCCATCTGTTTTCACCATCTGTGCAGAAAAGTTATCCTAGTAAGCTTTGACCTTCAAGTGTGGAATATTTTCCATAACTACTAGGAACCATATTGTCTGAAATTGCCAGAATTTTATTTTAACAACTGTAAAAAAGAAAGAGAAGTTGTATTTCTACTCTAAAGAGTAAAATTTGGATGAGGGGAGAAAGTAATATCTTTTCCTTTAAAGATGTGAATATTGGTTGGTTTCCACAGATAAAATGAAATTTAAAGCAATATTCCTGAGGTTTTTTTGTTTGTTTGTTTGTTTTTTACCAGAGCACTGCTCAGCTCTGGCTTCTGGTGGTGCAGGGGATTGAACATGGGGCTTTGGAACCTCAGGCATGGGAGTCTGTTTGCATAACCATTATGCTATCTACCCCTGCCCACCTGAGATATTCTTAATCAGAGAATCTAGTTCATAAATATTTTTAGAGACTTTTTACAGAAAATGTTAATATTTTCATTTATCAATTTTTTAGAGACTGAAATGCCACTCAGGCATATGGTTAGCCAGGGTCCTAACTTTAATGCATGCAAATCCAGAACTCTAATCTGTAGTTTCCTAGTTGCTCATAATTTTCTTCAATTCCAACTTCTGATCATCTAACTTCTAAAAGGATATTAGAAATATCAGAGACAGTCCATGTCAGGAGAAGGTATTTTTATTGTAATTTCTCTAATATTATCTTTGCTGAAAATCTGGCTTGATTTTGATGGATATTAGTTTCTTCATTTAGAAAAATAAGAAGTGCATTATCTTTGAGACTGATTGAAGTTATGACTCTCTCTTCAGAGACATGACATAACATTTTTGCCTACTATTTTAAAGGCTTCACAGAATCTTGGGAAAAAAAAAATCCTGAGTAATATGTGATGCTGTAATTAATGAAGGCAACAAATCATACAAATAATAAAAATATATAATTTCTCCTAAAAGAAAATTAGTTTCTTCACACCCAAAGTAACTGTTAAACTACTTTTTGGAAGAAAAAAAAAGAAGTAAGTTTAATAGGGCTCAGAACCTTTTAGCCTGTTCATGCCATTTACCTGAGAATATACACCTACCTAAACAGCTAAAGCACTTCTATACATTTTGGATGTTTTTTGTTTAACTTTACTATGGTTAACAGATTACAGTATACTTGCTGTCACATAGGTACTATCTTTCATATCCTTGTGATAGGTGTTTTCAAAATAACCTCCAACATGGGTCCATTTCTTTCTTTTCTTTCTTTCTTTTTTTTTTCTCACCAGGTTTATCACTAAGGCTCCGTGCTAGCACTACAAATCCACCACTTCCACTAGCCAGTTTACTCTATTTTATTTATTTTCTTTTTATTTTATTGGATAGGACAGAGATAAATTGAGAGTAGATAGACTTCAATTTAGAAATCTGATTGAATTTTAACAGTGGCTTCAAACTGTTAATACATCTCTAATAATGAATCTTTCTTTGAAATATTAAATCACTTATAAGCTTAGACCAAGAAGAACAGAAACAACCTAATTAATGCAACAATTACCACCTTGGCATATCTGACTCTGGACTGTGTCCAGAAATGTCAGGCATGAAATGTCAACACTCCAGATACATAACTCTGGTGAGACCTTTCCTAGCTCATAGGACCCTTAATTCCATTTCATGTGGTGCACTTCCTAACAATGCCTCAAAACTTAGATATAGACCAGGGCCCATGAGATAGGGCAGATGTACATGTATCCATAAGTTAGGGGAAATATATATATACACCTTAAAGCAAAAGTGCATCATAGGTTTCAGTGACTCAGTGCAGTAAGCAAGTAGAAAGACCTAAAAAAGACACCATAAAGTACCTAATCAAATAATTTCTACTTAGACCTAGATAACCCCCTCATCTATTTCCTATTTCACTTTCCTCAGTCATTCTAAGACTAACCTTGTCAGACAAAGTAAGGACTACAAAAGCTGGATAAGGGCAAGAGACTGAAATATTTTAATGATGACTCCTTGGTCACTACCAGGCCACCCCATCACCTGGGGCCCTAGTCAAGGAGTCCTGGGATTCCCACACAGATATGATGAGCTTAGACATCTGACAGATCCCTCTCACCACTATCACTGGTCATCTCCATCAGAAACAGCATAATGGACCCCTTGGTGGGCCCCTACAGTACTTTGCCCTCAATGTGAATCAACAAGGGTAGGGAATGTTCCATTCTCCAAAGGGAGGTTGGACAACATACTCTACCACCTGAGAAAAATGAGTCCTGAAATTAGTGCAGCCTGTAATGTTCCTAGCCATGAGCACAGAATAAAAGCTCAGACATACAGGGATGCAGAGGTTACATAGGCTCCTGTGGTGACTATGGGCCCCAGATCAAATCAATGGGGTTTACAATTAACAGTATTTATATACTTTTCCCATATTTGGAAGCTACTCTCTTCCCTGATCCAGGTTTCTAGCCCTTTTTTCAACTATGACACTATCTCCCCAGATAATACCCTGAGTCCACCTACATGTTAGCTGTCAGACTCAGGCAAAAACTAGTAAAGTCATGGGCCCCTTGGAATATACCCAAAATAGACCTACTAGCTTTTTCCAAAATGGAGACCTCCAAATCTTCATCTGCAATAGTCTTTCCTTTCGGTTCAGGATTAGTCAACGATTTGTTCTGCATTAGATTTTAACTCGTCTTCAGTCACCAGGTTCCAGATGCTACCATGATGCCAGCCTGACTTCCCTGGGCAAACAATACCAATGTGTCCTGGAACCCTGCTTCCCCAGAGCCCCACCCTACTAAGGAAAGAGAGAGGGAGGCTGGGATTATGGATCGACCTGTCAACATCCATGTTCAGGAGAGAAGCAGTTATAGAAACCAGACCTCCTACCTTCTGCACCCCATAATAATCCTGGGTCCATACTCCCAGAAGGATAAAGAACAAGAAGGCTTTTTCAAGGGTGGGGAGGAATACAGAATTGTGGTGGTGGGAATTGTGTGGAACATATATGTCCCCCTCTTATCTTATGGTCTTGTCAATATTTCCATTTTATAAGTAAATTTAAAAAATAACAATAAAATAAATTAAAATCTGAACTATAAATAGTCAATACTAAAAAATTTCCCAAGACTTCAGTAAACATTCAGATTTAATTTTTATATTCAGTCAAGTTGCTACTAGAAGAGTAACTTCTGTAATAACTTTCAAGAAATGAATGATATTAAAAGTTATTCTGTTTAAACTAAGCAACAACATTCTAAGGAAGTAGAAATAACCATTATTCCTGGAATCAGACTTACAAGGCAAATGTTCAATAAAAAAAGTGAAGGTAAAAAGTCATCTACATTAAAGAAACCCAGGACATAATCTTTTAAGTACTATATTTCTAGAGTCTAGTGTATAACTTCCTGTCTAATACAGATTCAAATTTTGATTTCCCATTTGTCATTGCTATTATGGTTAGAAATCGATGAAAAAGTAATACTGATGCAAAAGAGGTGCACTCCTATTGAATTATGAATAGGTAATACAACTGTAAATGTTTTTGTTCATCATTCTTCACTGCCCTTGCAAACAGTTTTAAAATGGGAGGTGTTGAAGCATGAAGACTGTTTGCAGGCATTGCTTTCTGAAATCACAGAGCTGGGAATTGGTAGAATTCTTGCCTCCTTGGGTTATTATCAGACATTGTGAACCTCTTTTCAAAACTGACTATAAATTCACAAGGGGTCTCTTGCCTTCAATCAAGGAAATATTTAAAACGACCCCCATCTGCCATTTTAATGTATTCTTCTCAAAGACCGTCATAAATATTTAATTTAAGAAAGGCACTGTTTAAATACAATGAATAGCTTATGAAATTAAAGTTGGCTGATGGATTACACTATGTACATAATACACTGTAAATAATGACAAGGAAAATATGAGCAACATTACTAACCTTCTCTTGGTTCTTTTGACATTTCTTTGGATAATTCAAAATACAGTTAGCTATGAAGGTCAGCATAACTGACATCAGAGGGTAACTAAATCTATATAGTCATTCTATTCTTGACTCTATAAAGAGTATCTCAGTACCTTACTCCACTGAAGTGATACTATGTTTTCCGTTTCTTATTAAGTCTAACTTATTAACCTATTAACCATTTCAAAGAAAACCAGAGACTTAAATAGAAGTACTGTTTATCTAGACCTTAGCTTAGTCTCATATTCAAATGGAAATCAGTTCCTAACACAAGACTTTTTGACAAAATGCATTCAATGCAATTTAACAGATGAGTATGCAAAGATACCAGTAGATACATTTAATATTGTATTCATAATTTCTTTTTCCTTATACTCATAATTTCTAAGATGTTTCTTTTTCTTTCTAGAAACAACAACCAGCCTGCATATTTTTCATTCTCATAAATACTAATCAATTCTTTGTCTCTCAACAAAACTGGAGAAAAGCCTACTTAAACCTACTGGCTCTTGTCTTGATTCCGCAGTTCAAATCTAACAATTTCAATTTCTTTTCATTTTTCTCACAGACATCTTTCCTCTCCTCTCCTCTCCTCTCCTCTCCTCTCCTCTCCTCTCTTTTCTTTTGTCTTCTTTTACTTTTATTTTTTGCCTCCAGGGTTATCGCTGGGCTCGATGCTTATGAATTCACTGCTCCTGGAGGGCATTTTTCTCATTTTATTGGCCTTGCTGTTGTGCTTGTTGTAGTTGTATTGTTGTCATAGCTGTTGTTGTTGGATAGAACAGAGAGAAATCTAGCGAGGAGGGGAAGACAGAGAGGAGGAGAGAAATATAGACACCTGCAGACCTGCTTCACCGCTTGAGAAGCGGACACCCCCCCCCCCGCAGGTGGGGAGCTGGGGGCTCCTTACAAGATCCTTAACCAAGATCCTTACACTGGCCGTTGCGTTTTGCGTCATGTGCACTTAACTCGCTGCACTACCACCCAGCTCCCGAGACATCTTTTCTAACCCACTTTACAATATATCTCTGCAGTATAACAGAACAATTATTTCTCAACACTCAAATAGTTTGCTCCACAGTGATGTAATAATCTTATACAGGAACAACATATTCTTAACTAATCTATGTGTTTTCCAGATTGTTTTTCCCCTTCTGGTGTCATTACAAGTCAAAATTCTTTATATAAACAACCTTTTAATTTGACATACCATGCACCTCTTGATGTTTATGGTCAAATCACACATAGATAATTTCTCCCAACTTTGCTTTCTAACAGACACAAAACCACTAATGCACTAAAGACATTAACAATTTTTATATCATGTCTCACCCATTTTTGGTTTTGATTTTGTTATGGATTTTCCCCACATACAATTGTAATTAAAATTTTTTATTATCTTTATTGTGTTGGTATGCATGAGACCCCTTCTGTTTCATTTGGTTTAAATCCCCCCTGCTTAACACTATTCTATTTACATAACCGCTATTAACAAGCACCACCCTCCCTCCAGGGCATTAGTGGTTCAGTGATAGAATTCTTGCCTGCTCCACCCCCTCTCCTTGTCACACCCTGATCCTTGTCACACTCTGTTTTCACCAGTCACTTTTCTCTCCACCCTCTCTATGTCACATCCTGTTTCCACCCTACTTGGCAAGTATATATAAAGACAGCATTGTGAGTTTTACGGTACCTTGAGTTTAGCTTAGCTCAGCTTAGATTGTGCTGCGTCCTGCATGAATAAAGAGATACTGCCTACAGCTCAACCATGAGTCCCTGGTCGTCTGTTACCCACCCGTGAAGCCAGCCCGGCGAAAACGACATAATTGGATACAGACAGAAATCAAGAGGAAGGGGAAAGATAGTGGGGTGAGAGACAGAGAGATGCCTACAGCACTGCTTCACCATCTGTAAAGTTTTCAGCCTGCAGGTGGAGACTAGGGGCTCAAACCTGGGTCCTTTTGCATTGTAGCATGTGAACTCAATGAGGTGAACCACCACCTAGCCCCAGGATTACAATTTTCATGTGGTCAAATCACTCAAAATTTCCTTTCTCATGTTACTTTTAAAATGTATTCTCTTTCCTAGAATTATATATAATTTCTTTGTTTATGATTCTCCCAAAGCATTATTAATGCTTTGACCCTGGAGCCATCTTACTTAAGTTCAAATCCGAGTCAGCCATGTATCAAGTATGTAACTTTGGGCAATTCAATTAAATTCTTCTTCTCCTAATCCTTTTCCTTCTCCTTCCTTTACTTAATTAAAATAAGTCACTGAGAACTAAACATAAAATTACATTGTTTTTTTAATTTATTATTTTAAGTTTGAAAACGCTCTGCCATGAAAAATTCTCAGTCAACTAACATATTTCTAAGGAAAACATTAAAATAGTCACTGCATTTTTTTTCCTATAACTTTTTTTTGCTTCCAGGGTTATTGCTGAGGCTGGGTGTCTGCACTACAAATCCTCTGTTCCTAGAGGCTATTTTTTCCCTTTTGTTGCCCTTGTTGTTTTATTGTTGTTGTGGTTATTACTGATGTCATTGTTGAATAGGACAGAGAGAAATGGAGAGAGTGGAGGGGAGACAGAGAAGGGGAATTAAAGACAGACACTTGCTTCACCACCTGTGAAGTAATCCCCACCCCCGTAGGTGGGGAGCCAGGGGCTCGAGTTTTGTGAGCTCTTTATGCCACCAGTCCTTTCGTTTTTGCACCATGTGCACATCTGCAGGGAAGGAGCTTCACAAGCCATAAATAGTGCTGTAGGTTTCTCTTCTCTCTCTGTTTCTCTCTCTCTCTCCTTCTCTCTCTCCCCTATGTTTTAACCTATCAATTTCCCTCATCTCTATCCAAAGTAATAAAAATGTTAACAAAAAAGGTACTTAAAAATACTGGCATTTTTCCTTACAGTATAAAATATTTTTAAAATGCTACATCTATGCATTCTATTCCCACATTTTGAACATTATTACACACTGTACAGAACAAACCCTTTAGATGTTGGAGAGGCAAAGCCTTATCCAAATACAAAGTTTGTTACTCAAACAGCACAATGGGATTGAAATAAATTAAATATAATTCTACTACCTAGCATTGGCTCAGGATGACTTTATCACAAAGTCAGTTTGAATTTCATTCAAATATCTTATTTTCCTTCATTCCAAATATTCTTTTTTATATATATATTTATTTTATTTATTTTTTTCCCTTTTGTTGCCCTTGTTGTTTTATTGTTGTAGTTATTATTGTTGTTGTTGTTGTTGGCTAGGACAAAGAGAAACGGAGAGAGGGAGGGGAAGACAGAGAGGAGGAGAGAAAGATAGACACCTGCAGACCTGCTTCACCGCCTGTGAAGCGACTCCCCTGCAGGTGGGGAGTCGGGGTTCAAACCGGGATCCTTATACCGGTCTTTGTGCTTTGCGCCACCTGCGCTTAGCCCGCTGTACTACAGCCCGACTCCCGTATTCCAAATATTCTATGTTCATAACTACACACAGAAAAATCTATCTATCTGGGATATGTAATTCACAATTTTGTACACAAATACACTGGAACCTCTAAAGACCTTCAAATTAGACCCTGAGTCTTAGTAAGAGAAAAAATAAAATTTGACTATTTTTCCTTTACAAGAGAAGAAAACAGTAGATATTCATAATTGCTGAGGAACTTGTCAAAGAGGATTTAAATTCTCATCAGAGCATCTCTTACTCATTTGCTGTCCTGGCCATGTGTGAAGAGTGGAAACAAGAAAAAATAAAGCTCAAACCTATGAGAAATTACTTCACCAGTAGGGAGTGAAATGAAGTGATCCTTGGTAGTCATTGCCAGCTGCTAAGAGGGAAATAGCCTGTGAAATCAAGCCACAGAGTTGGTCCTGGAGGTAAGCACATCTATATTCTGAAGACATAAACTAGGAAGGGCCATAGGGACATTCTACTTAGATTCTAAGTAAGGTTTAAAGTGAGGATTCCTAAAAGTAGATTAGGTTCCTTTTGTTCCATTTAAAATCACTATAAAACACCAACTAAATAAGAGTCATGGACAGCCACAATAAGTTATCTAACCCCTCTGGGCCATATATACACCTAGTATCTGTACTATGCTAAAGTCACACTGGCTTCTGATAGTCATTATTGGACATCATTATAATGTCCAAATTATAAGAGTAATTCTCTATATAAAGAATAAGCAAAATTTTCAATATAAATATAAAGCTATTAAGCTAGATGTGAATAGCAATTAAAGAGGTCAATAGTATTTGGAAACAAGCTTAAGCTTTCATATAAATGTGTTCTTAGGTATACTGCTCACTAATAATTTTAAGATCAGTATCACTAACCTAATACTAACTAAATGGAATTGTGGATAGTAGCACTCATCCTAAAAAAAGAAACAGGCTGGGTGTATGGATGAACCTATCAATGCCCATGTCCAGCAGAGAAGCAATTACAGAAGCCAGACCTTCCACCTTCTGTTCCCTATAAAGATCTTTGGTCCATACTCCCAGAGGGATAAAGAGTAAGGAAACTTTCAGTGGAGAATATGAGATATGGAACTCTGGTGGTGGGAACTGTATGGAATTGTACCCCTCTATATCCCACAATCTTGTCAATTATTATTAAATCACTAATAAAAAAATAACTTTAGTTAGGTTAAGAAAAAAACAAACGTAGGACGGACAATGAATCTGATTCTTAGAAATGTTTAAGACTTATAATTTTCAAAACTAGGTTAGGCAATGATTAAGAATTTAATAGAGGACCAGAAGACAGTCTACATCTTAGATCATACACTTTACCATGTGTAAGGACCTGGGTTCAAGTCCCTGGTACCTTATGGGTGCACTGAGTATGGTGCCAAGGGAATACCAATGAATGGTATTCTCCTTTCCTTGCCTCCTCCTACTTATATATCCATCTGAAATTGAAGGACAGGAGGATGGGGAGGGGAGGAGGAGTCTGTTGGGAATATTGCTATCATAGAAACACAAGGTCCTTATAGCGGAAGAAAGAATATAATAAAGTATCAGTAAATATGACATGAGCACATTTTCTTCTTAAGTCTACTAGATATTCCATCAAGTAAATTGTGTAAGGAAGAATAAAAGAGATTTACTCTGTCCCTAATTTTAACTCTCTATAATAAACTAATTTTACAAGTATATTCAGGCATATTATGTTTGTTCAGATTTAGAGCAATAGTTTAGGTATACATGTTAAATGCAAATTTTGTCACAATGAATCAGAGCTCTGTAAAATAAGATGTATCCATCATGAAAGTGTGACTTGGTGTGGTGATATATGGTAGTTGTTGTCATGTTTCACATAAAAAGATCCTGGGTTCACCCCAGACCACCAGTGAAAAAAAATAAGTAAACAAGCATATAAACAAATAAAGGTGGAGAAGCTGACCACTACAAAGACCTTTTAAAGGAGAGATACAGAGGGAGAGAAACAGAGAAAACACCTGTAGCCCCGCCTAAGAACTCGTGAAGCTTTCCTCATGCAGGTGGGGACTGGGGGCTAGACCCTGGGTCCTTGTGCATTGTAACCTGTGCACTTCAACCAGCTGTACCACCACCCAGCCCCACCAAAGACTTTTTTAATGAAAGTTATATGAAACAACAGAAAACTATGGCAGTCCATGCTTTAAAAAACATCCATTAAATAGAATGTTTAAATATGTTAATATCTCTGCAGTAAGGATAGTAATTTAAAGATTTAACAAGTTTCTATTAAGTTTACGTTAGATACTAAACTATAACAGTCTAGCAATAAAGAAAACAGCCAGTTCCAACTCTTATGGATTCTGTCTTGGGTAGGGAAAAGGAAGAAAATCAATAAAATGAAATAAGTTAGCAAATGAGAAGTTTTTAGGATGAGAAGTAAATGTTAGGAAGGAACTGAAACATGAAGTGCACGTGCTGACTGGCACTGTTCTAGAACAAAGGAGGAAGATACTCCGGAGGTTCCATTTAGGTGACACATAATTCTTTAAAGGCAAAAGCGCAAATGGAAAGAGAGAACGTTAAGTAAGGATAGTCCACAGTTGTAGAATTTGACCAGTTGGGCCTCCATCTCCATTTAGGATATGTGGTCTTAATTTCTGAAGCAAGAACATCATCTCCATTACTCGCATCCACTTTGCCCTTGCTAAGATATCAACAGCCTAACAAATACACTAATTTCCTCATAAAACTACTCACCATGCAAAAATGGAAGATCAATTTCACTTTAAGAGAAGCTTCCTCCATTAGCTGAAGACCCCATTCAAAAAAAAAAAAAGTTTACTTCTTCACCCAAGTAGGTAAAGGTAAATAAGTTGAAGAGAATTTCACTTTAGATGGACACACACACACACAAACTAAACAAACAGTAGACACTTTTCCAATTATTCAATAAACAATAATAGTAAGTTTCTCAAATTATTACCTACTGAACATCAACAATAGAAACAGTAGATTCTTAAAATGATTTCATTCAAAACAAAATGACAGTGGAGCATGGGTACATCAATCACCATGCAGTAGAAAAATACAAGAACTATCAAACTACTGGGTGGTCCTTCTCAGAGGAAAGTTGTCAACCCCATTTGTTTGATCTCTCATTCACAGAAATAGCCTGGAGAAACATCTCCACCCTTTAAAAATAAAAAATCTCAGAAGCTGCACACTATTCGGGCCAGAAATCACTTCTGGTAAGATTCTCCTTTCCAGTGTACTAAGCAAACATTATCTGTTCAATTGCTAGGTAAGAAACAGCACAGTGAAAGCATAATGGAATGAAAGTTGGTGCCATGACTTTTAGGGGTTAGGAGAGAAACAGAAATAGGAGAGAAAAAGAACCTGTGTTATTCTCTGCATCACAAAGATTTTATAACCAGCCGTTCTCTAGGGAGACTTAAGTATTGTAAGAGTATCATACCCAGAAAATAAACTTGACTATAGCTGACATGATGTAAGGGCAATGCAAAATGAGCACAAATATAAATGTCTGTAATAACATGAAAAACTTACTATGCTTCAAGTTTAGTTTTAGTAAAAATCAAATGATGACATTTTAAGTTGTTGGAATCACATAAAAAAAAGATATTTTATTCATGTACCCAAACTGGTATATGATTCAAAGTATGTACAGTAGAAAAATCTAATAAAATGAAGAGTTTCCTCTCACCTCATTTTTGTAGAGTTAATTACTTAGCAGCCTCTCTAGAGGTAGTGCTAAATACAGCTTGGAAACAAAGAATTTGGACATGATGCTTGATTCCTTCTCATTAGCTACTACCAAATCATGCCAGGACACTTTCTCATTCTAAGTTTCCATATTTAATCAACAAAAAAAGGGTTTATGAACAGTGGTTCATCAAGATTAAGTTAGGTAACTCATATAAAGCGCACGGTCACTCTCCAAAGGCTATGAATATACTTATATATTAATAAAAGTAAGTAAATGAGAATTAATCCACAGCTTGCTGTGTCAGTTTGGTTTAAATTATTAATCCCTCTGAGCGTGACATCACCCTTCGCATTTATAAAGCAGAGATCATGTTATTTATCCACAACTTTTCCACACAAATGAAAGGGGATCATTTTGTTTGCAATACTGCCATGTTTATGAGTTTGCTATAGTTGCCCTAATGAACCATTACAAATTGAATGGAACAAAAAATAGAAAATGCTGTTCTAAAAGTTAGAGGTCCATAGTGAGTGTTGGCAGGGTGGGTTTCTTTCAAAAGCTGTAAGGAAGAATCTATCCTAGCTCCTCGTGGGCAACGGCAATACTGGGGTGCCAAGGCTTACAGAAGCATCACCCAAATACTGGACCCATCTTCAGAAGGTATTCTCTTTATGTAAATGTCCATCAGTGGATGTTTCCCCTTTTTAGAGGACATCAGCCATAATGAATGAAGACCCATCTAATGACTTCATTTTACTTGACTATACCTGTAAAGCTGCTATCACTGGGTAAAGTCAGTTTATTAGTTGATTATGAGGTTTTCAGATTAGGTGTCAGAAGTTAGGATTTCAATATATGAATTTCAGGGAATGCAATTTCACATATGATGCCATATCTCATCAAAAGAGTCAACACATCACATCAGAGCACATGCAGAGGGTTCAAAGAAACATCTGCATTTTCAATCCAAGAGAACATTAACTCCTGGCAAGAATTTATTTGGCCTTCTGGTTACAAGGTCAAACAGTTGATTCAGCAATTTAAATTAATTTTCAAAGTAGGATCAGAGTTAACATTGAGTTAAATTTAAATTACAGAAAAACAGATTTTTTTAAAGTATAATTGTTTTTATTTACTAACAGTATTATGCACTCATGGGGAACTACTAGTACATCCACACTCAGCTGCCCTCTCAAGGTCAAGCAGCACAGCCTAATTTTTCTCTGTAACAATTAGCTGAAGTAAACAGATTTCCAGGCTCCATTAAACATCTACAGAATCAGCCCAAATTCTGTACTGCCATGTTTGTTAGTTTTCCTCAAGTTATCCAAATAAAAATACTATAAGTTGAGTGACTTGAATTGCTGAAATTCCTATTCTAAAGGCATGCAGATCCAAGACCAATAATCTTGGCAGAAAGAAAGTTAAAGGTTTCCCATATTGGGGAACTACTCTCTTCCCATATCCAGATTTCTGGTCCTTTTCCCAACCATGACATCATCTCCCCAGACAATAACTTGGATCTACCTGTGTATCAGATTTAAGGATCAGGGAAAAAAAAAAAACTAGTGTAGCCACAGGCCTTTTGGAATATAACTAAAATATGCCTACTAGCTATCTACAAAATGGAGGACCCCTCAAATCTTCATCTGCACTATTCCAGCCTTTAGGCTCATGATTACTCAACAATTTGTTTGGCTTTATATGTTAACTCTCTTTTGAGCCACCAGGTTCTAGATGCTATCATGATGCCAACCAGACTTATCTGGACAGATGCCCCACCAATATGTCCTGGAGCTCCAATTCCCCAGAACCCCGCCCCACTAGGGAAAGAGAGAGGCAGGTTGGGAGTATGGATCGACCTATCAACACCCATGTTCAGCTGGGAAGCAATTACAGAAGCCAGTCCTTCCACTTTCTGCATCCTACAATGACCTTAGGTCCATACTCCCGGAGGGTTAAAGAATAGGAAAGCTATCAAGGGAGGGGATGGGATGCAGAGTTCTGGTGGTGGGAATTGTGTGGAGTTGTACTCCTCTTATCCTATGGTTTTGTCAGTGTTTCCTTTTTATAAATAAAATAAAAAAGAAAGAAAGAAGGTTAAAGGTTTAATAAGATGGGGCCATGTGGTGGTGCACCTGGTTGAGTACACACACTGCAATATGCAAGGACTCAAGGTCACATTTGCAGGGGGAAAGCTTCACAAGTGCTGAAGCAGTGCTGCAGATGTCTCTCTGTCTCTCTTTCTCTCTATCTTCCCCTTCCTCTCAATTTCTGACTGTCTCTACACAATAAATAAATAAATAAAGTTTATGAAGTCTTGAAAACCAGAGATTTAAGCAGTAGCTAACCAATATTTTTCTTCAAAGATTTCTGGGAAAAAGCCAGTTAAATGAGGACCTAGAATAACTGGAGAGTTGCTAATACAAGAAGTACAAGGAAGAATTGCAAAGTAAAACTTATATTTAGAATTAAACAGCTGAGAATAAACTTCCTCAGTTTAAAACATGCAAAGGTAAGAATCAGGATTAAATGACTACAAACAACATATCCTGAAAGATAGGAGTGAATGTGATTATTTTAATTGTCAAGACTTTCCCTCGGCTGAGTTCAGGAAAGATAAACCTGCTAAACTCAAGAGTGCTGGACACCAAGGTCAGCTAGTTCTCAGTAGAAAAGGCCCGCTGTGTCATCTCTTTAGGCACTGTGAATTTTGTCCTACCTGAGGCCCACCCAGAAACATTTTCCCACTGTCTCCAGATTCTTAACCTTCCTGGCACAGATTTTCTTCCCACCAACAGAGAATCTGAGGGCAGAACTGGGCTTGATTCGTGGGTGGTCTGAGTGCAGCTCAAAGTATTCAAATATGTTTCAAACACTGAAGGATGGGGGGGGGGATTACATAAGGCAGAAAAGGGTAAGCACTATTTTAAAATTCCACGTTTTGCTTTCACTTTAAAATTAAGCACCTAAAGCATTTGAATGAATTGCATTAACTGTATATAGAATAATAGTTTAGATATTTGTAGTCTTTTTAAGCAAAGTATCACTCGTTTTCCAAACCCAAATTATAGTAAGTGAAGACTTGCTAGATTAATTCTACAAAATGCTGAGCTGGGATATATTCTTTGAACAACAGGCTCATTCTTAGTGCCTTCATCTATTTTGATAACCTTATCACTATGTTCTTCTTATAGTAGGTGTTAAAAAATATTTCTGAGCTCTGCATAATTCTGTACTCTGTCAAATTGAGGCTTAAACTCAACAAGAATATTGTACATATCATGCCATACATACAAATTACAGTTAAGGATGCAATGCTTTCATTAAAAAAAACCTGCATATTTTCATTTTGAATTTTAATTTACAGTGTGTGACTTTTGATTTAATACAGATTTCTACATTATAAGAGGATGTAGCAACAACCAGAAAGTCTGGAAATTTGCTAAAATTAATGCAATGTCTAGATACATTATCTGAAGATATTTAAATATAAAATTTTGACAAAATTAATAATATTCAGTATGATAGAAGTTAAGCCAGACATTCTCTGAAAATACAGATTTTTTTCTTATTTATTTATTTATTTTCCCTTTTGTTGCCCTGGTTGTTTTATTGTTGTAGTTATTATTGTTGTCATTGTTGTTGTATAGGGCAGAGAGAAATGGAGAGAGGAGGGGAAGACAGAGAGGGGGAGAGAAAGAATAGACACCTGCAGTGCCGGGCTAGCTTCGCAGGCGACCAGAAACTTGTGGCAGCTGGTAATACAATTCTTTATTCATGCGGGAGCTCCAGAGTCAGGTGTGAGTACAGGGGGTTAAGCCACGTGGTGCCAAACTGCAATGGCCGCCACCCATTCTACACACCAGCCCTTCTCCAGATCTGGAAGGAGAGAATAGAGAGCAAAACCAGGAACAGAAGTGGGCTTCATAGGGTAAAACTGGAAGTGGCAAGTGGGAATGGAGATGGCTGGGGAAGGGGGTGGAGAAAAGAAAGAGCTGGAAGGTAGAAAGCTTCTCTAGCAACAGTTGCTAGCGTTTTAAGGGGTCAAGATTAATGTACCCTGCAGGCAGGGCGGGTCTCCAGGTAAAAAGAAGATAGATCAGGCAAAACAATGATTATGTAAATAGGCCATACTATCAGCAATGCAGCATGGAGCAGGGGGAGCTGGATTAATGCCCAACACTGCAGACCTGCTTCACCCCTTGTGAAGCGACTCCCCTGCAGGTGGGGAGCCTGGGCTCAAACTGGGAGCCTTATGCCGGTTCTTGTGCTTTGCGCCACATGTGCTTAACCTGCTGCACTACACCCTACAAAATTTGGAGTATTGGAAAGCTAATAAACAAATTATCTCACCCTACAATTACACAGAGATAGAATTAGACAATATCTTTTCAATAAAAAATTATTATCAGCCACCCCAAAATTGTGTATATCTATGTTTATAGCAGCACAATATGTAATAGCCAAAACTTGGAGCAACAGGTGTCCAAAAACAGATGAGTGGCTGAGTATACTATGGTATATATACACAATGGAATACTACACAACTATTAAAAATGGTGAGTTCACCTTCTTTGCTTCATCTTGGGTGGAGCTTGAAGGCATTGTGTAAATTGAGATAAGCTATAAAGAAAAGGATACATATGGGATGATCTCACTCATAGACAAAATCTGAAAAAGAAGAACAGAAGGGAAAACACAAAGCAGAATATGGACTGAAGTTGGTGTATTGCACCAATGTAAAAGATTCTGGGATAGAGGGAGGGCTCAGGTCCTCGAACATGGCAGAGGAGGACCTAGTGGGGGTTAAAGTGTTATGTGGAAAACTGAGAAATGTTATATGTAGAAACTATTTTATTTTACTGTTGACGGTAAACCATTAGTCCTCCAATAAAGAAATTTTTTAAATATGATGCTTTAAATCAACAGTCAATATGTTCAACTAATGAGCTCAAACATGGATCCTCAAACACAGCAAAAAGTACATTTTGCCAGGTGAACTATCTCCCAGCTCTCAGACTAAAATTTGTAATCCTAGAATGATTTATATTCATCACCACAAACTAAAGCAAACCTAAGTCAGTCCTGTGTTATCAGTAAGTGCACAGATTTCAGAACTGCATTTTTCCTTAAGGAGGGTTAACTCCTTAGGGGTGTTAAGCACATTTGAATAAAACATTTTCTATTTAGAAGCAGTACCTTGGTAAGCAGAAATTTCATTTCTTCTTATTCACTATGTACAAGTACATGGAGAATACAGTCAAAATTAAGCAATCAAAGTAAAGTATATAGGAACAAAAAAAATTATCCCATATCTTTCAAAAATCTATAAGGGCACTGTAAAAGCTAAAAGAGGGAATCAAGACCGATCTCTGAAGACTTCTGAAATGATGCATATTACTAATGCTCAATTATAAAATCTCAAAGGAACTTAGGCTGAGTAAAGTAATGAACATGCATTTACCAGTTCTAGGAGCACTTTCTTCAAGAACATATCACCAAATAATGATGCTTGGAAGATTAAAGGAGCTATTATTTCAAAGACTACAATTCTTAGATATGCTTGAAATCAAAATTAAGACATTCAGCATTCAATGTGTGTGTGCGTGCGTGTGTTAAGTAGAAGGGTCAGATTTGGTTAGGTTGTTCAAATGTAGAAATCTAGCACAGCCTTTTGTTGGATAGGATTAATAAATACATTAAAAATAACTGCTTTTTTCCATCCACAAATAAAATGTGTTTTTCCTCAAAAATCAATGAACTCCCTATTACAGCTGATATTAAGTCTAGAGAATATATGAACAGTAATAGTATAAGAGAGAGGATAATTTAGCAAATGTAGGCAAAAGTTTAAGATTATAGCTGCACATATCATTCTTTCCTGGACTCCTGAGAGGGTTTGGTCTAAACAGCTCTTCATCCATCATAACCTGCACTCATTCTATAATCAAGGGTCATTCATCTTGCCTTTTGGGGACAGCTCCAAAAAGTACCTCCTCTATCCCATGCTTTTTAGACATGGTCATTCCCTTTCACTCAGTACTCTTAACTTTAAGAGATTTTGTGTCAGTTTACATGTTTTCATGTAATCTATGTCATAATTCTCTGGTATCCTCCCTTCTCATTCCTTCTCTCCCACTTTACCACACTAAGCAAGTTACTAGTAAAAGCTGTTTTTATTATTCCAAAAATGTTAATGCTCATATTCTAATACATGAGCTCCAAAGGACATTATTTCATCATGAGCATGAAAGAGGTCATACTCCATTGATTTTTAGTACATGGTTGCTTCTGCAATTATAGTAAATCACAGCAAACCCTTCAGGATGATTTTTCATTATTTATTTATTTACTTATTTATTTTACAAGAGCACTGCTCAGCTCAGGCTTCTAGTGGTGTGGGGGACTTAACTTGAGACCTTGGAGCCTCAGCCACTACAGTCTCTTTGCATAACCACTGTGATATATATATATATATATATATATATATATATATATATATATATATATCCCTACTTAATGTTTATATTTAACATCTAGGGGGGAAATCTACATAAAAGATAGCCTATCATATATTCATAAAAAATTTAGTTAAGCTCCATCCAAGATGGAGCTTGAAAAAATCATGTTAGGTGAAATAAATCAGAAACAGAAGGATGAATATGGGATGATCTCACTCTCAGGCAGAAGCTGAAGAACAAGATCAGAAGAGAAAACACAAGTAGAACCTGAAAAGGAGTTGGTGCATTTCACCAAAGTAAAAGACTCTGGGGTGGGTGAGGGGTTGAATACAGGTACAAAAAGGATGATAAGAGGATCTAGTGGGGGTTGTACTGTTATATGGAAAATTGGGAAATGTTATGCATGTACAAACTACTGTATTTACTGTCAAATATAAAACATCAATTTCCCAATAAAGAAATTTAAAAATTATCTGAGTTAAGAATATTTTTCCAGGCTCCTAATGACCACAGAATGTGAGCTCAGATCTATAGGGAAGCAGAGGTCAAATAGGCTCCTAAGCTGAATATGGGCCCCAGATCACATCAAATCAATGGGGTTTATAGTCAACAATATTTATATACCTTTCTCATATTTTGGAGCTACTCTCTTCCCTGAGTCATGTTTCTGGCCCTTTTTCCAGTCATGACATCATCTCCCCAGACAAAAACTTGGGTCCAGCTGCATATCAGATGTCAGGCTCAAAACAAACAAACAAACAAACTAAACAAAACACTAGTGTAGTCATGGACACTCTGGAATATACCTAAATAGGCCTACTAACTATCTACAAAACAGAGACCCCCAAATCTTCATCTGCACTAATCCAGCCTTTAGGTTCATGATTAGTCAACAATTTGTCTGGCTTTATATGTTAACTCTCCTTTCAGCTACCAGGTTCCAGATGCTACCATGGTGCCAACCAGACTTCCCTCGGCAGACAATCCCACCAATGTGTCCTGGAGCCCCACTTCCCCAGAGCCCCAACCCACTAAGGAAAGGCAGAGACAGGCTAGGAGTACGGATTGATCTGTCAACGCCCATGTTCAGCTGGGAAGCAATTACAGAAGCCAGACCTTCCACCTTCTTCACCCCATAATGTCACTGGGTTCATACCCCCAGAGGGATAAGGAATAGGAAAGCTATCAGGGGAGGGGATGGGATACAGAGTTCTAGTGGTGAGAATCCTGTGGAGTTGTACCCCTCTATCCTATGGTTTTGTCAGTGTTTCCTTTTTATAAATAAAAATTATAAAAAGTAAAAAAATAAATATTATTGTCCAGGGTCCAGGAGATAGCTTACCCTGTAGAATACATGTCTTTATGAGCTTGAGGCTCTTGGGTTCAGGCCCAGGCAACACATGGGAATGCCATGAACAGTAGTGGGGAAGCTCCATAGATGGTCAAACCATTACTCTGTACCAATCTCTTCCTTCCAAAATAAATAAATTGGGCCTGGGGATTCATACAGTAGTATAATTTGTGCACAAAGTCTAAGTTTTGTTTCCTGATATCACATAGTGAGGGTGGTAGTAGTGGAGGAGAAGAAAGGAGAGGAGAGAGGACGTGTGGGAGGGGAGGAGAAGAAGAAGGACATAGAAGATGTCCATTTGTACATTTTATGGTATAATACTTAGGAAGAGAAACTACATTAATATTGTGAAAAACAGTTTGTGCCTCCCTCCTGCACCAAAAACATATTAGCTAAAAACAAGGTGACTCTATGAAGGAAAAGGTGGAAATGACTCTACCCCACAGGTACTTAAAAATGACATTTCTGACAAGGGAGCAGATGTTTAAGCGGTAAAATTCTTTGAGTAAGCATACAGTTAATGACACTCAGCCTCATCATTAAATTTAACATCAGCATTTCACTCAAGTAGCCCATATATGATATGCCACTAGCAATATCTACTTACAGGGATGGTGCTTTAATTTGCATATTGAATCAGAGCGTACAATATTTAAAAAGAAAACTGGGAGGCCGTGTGACAATAGTGATTAGGGTAAAAGCCTTGAGCTTCTCATAATTTCCGTATAAAGGAAACTCATCAGAACTATACTATATATCAATCACTACAACACTCTGAAGACTATCATTGAGATGGTAAAAGTCATCAATACTTGTTTTCACAACATTGCTTTGTCTACATGTCTTGATAATTGGCACTTAGTATGATTCTCAGTATATGTTTCATCACTTTTCATTGAGGACTGAACAGATCAGTGCATTAGGATAGAGACCGTAGACATAAACATATCAAAACAATAGATACCACTATAACACTGTGAGAATGACTTACATGGAAAGAAAAGGAAAGGGAAGGGAAGGGGAATGGAAGGGAGAGGAGGAGATGGGAGGGGAGGGGAAGGAATGGGGAAGGGAAGAGGAAAAGAGGGAAGGGGGGAGGGGAGGGGAGGGGAGGAGAGGGAAGGGAAGGGAAAGGAAAAAGAATTGCTAGTGAGAATATCATGAAAGGGGGACCCATTTATACTCTTGTTGGGAATGTAAATTGGGCCAGCCCCAATGGAAAATAGCATAGAGATTCTTTAAAATAGTAAAAGAAGACCTTTCTTAAATAAAAAATAAATTAAAAAAAAAGAATTCAACTATGTATGGTATTTTCTACTTATGTATTTCTTATAGTCCATGTACCACAGTTCATTGTCTTATTAATTATAATATTCCTTACTTTTTATTTAAGAACACAAAAAACACTCATTTAATCAACTGTAAAATATACATTTCACATGAAATGGACATAACATGAGTGCTTTGACTATTTTAAACAAGATATAGTATAAACTCCTACACGCCTCTCTTATTTAATGGCTCTTTACCATTTCAATTCAATATTTTCAAATAGAAAGAGAGTGAGGGAGAAGACATCTCAAATACAGAGGCTTACCACAGTGCAGTGAACACTGAGCTTAAACCAGTCTTTCACATGACAAAAGCAGGTACCACACAGCCAAGTTATCTTTTATTTTTTCCCTCCAGGGTTATTGCTGGGCTCGGTGCCTGCACCATGAATCCACCGCTCCTGGAGGCCATTTTCTCCCCCTTTTTGTGTGGCCTCTTGGTTATTATTATTGCCATTGTTGATGTTGTTCATTGTTGGATAGGACAGAGAGAAATGGAGAGAGGAGGGGAAGACAGAGAGGGGGAGAGAAAGATAGACACCTGCAGACCTGCTTCACCGCCTGTGAAGCGACTCCCTTGCAGGTGGGGGGAGCCAGGGGCTCGAACCGGGATCCTTATGCAGGTCCCTGTGCTTTGCGCCACATGCACTTAACCCAGTGCACCACCGCCCGACCCCCGCAGCCAAGTTATCTTGTTGGCCCTCCCACAACCCTGCCCCACCCCCCCTTTTTTCCCACCAGGGTTATTGCTGGGGCTCTATGCCCAAATAACAACTCCACTGCTCCTGGTGGTCATTTTCTCTTTCTTCTCTAATACATAAAGGAAAAGAGAGGGCTAGAGAGGTGCAGAGAGATAAAGAGACACTGGTAGCATTGTCTCACTGCTACTAAAGTTCCCTCTGCCCCTTACAGGTGGGAATAGGAGTTTGAACCTGGGTCCTCATTCACATGTGTGAGTTACTGGGTGTGCTATCACCCAGCCAACTTACACCCAATTTTAAACCTCATATACTGATTTCAAAACAAACAAAAAATATTTCAGTTTATATATTTCAGTGTTTCTTTCACTCATTGCCAAGAAAACCAATTTCTCTCTCACAGCACTATAATCTATATGGCAGCATATCAGAAGCTGCAGTGGAGACAAGACAAGGAAAACTTCCAGCCACTTCCAAAAGGAAACAAGCCACAGAAATGCAAGGAAAATATTTTTTTAAAATTAACTATCAAAATACATATATATATATATTTCATTGGAGAATCACGCACCTGAGTGTGCTTCACTAGAAGTAGATTGTTAAGAGAAGCCATTCCCTTTTCTTCCCCATGAATGATAATAGTGGCAGTTAAACAAAGCTTATGAGACCCAGAACTGACATGCCTCTCACAACAGCCAAATGATACCTATGAGTGCTGAAATCTCCATATGGAAATTATCAACACCGTGATGACAGATGAATACCTACTGAACAAAATGCACTTCTATCTGTCTAGTATGTGTCACTTCATACACAAATACACAAGGACGCTAGGAATTAAGTTTAAAGACACAGGAGTTTCTACTTCATACTTCTGAAACATATATTCTGATAGAACTCTAGACTCCAGAAATGAGTAGCTAGGTCAAGAAAATGGAAGAAGGCACAAATGTGAGGAAAAAGAGAAAGTAAGAATATTTATTCACCAAAGTGAAAAATAAATATGTTCACTAGCCAAAAATTTCATTTCAAGGAAACACAATCTGAGGTAATTCTCAAATGTGTAAGCAAGGAAATAAGTACAGGAATGCTCAATACAATTCTACCGTTTTTATTTAAAATAATTTAAATGTCTATCAGATGAAAAAATATTGTAAAAGTCATGTAGTGGGATATAATGGAGATAATGAAATTAATGAAACAGACATATGGGCCAGCACGGATAGTTCCATGATGTAAAAATTAAGGGAAAAGGGCGCGCCTGGTGGTGTCGCAGTGGGTTAAGCGCAGGTGGCGTGAAGCGCAAGGACCAGCCTAAGGATCCCGGTTCAAGCTCCTGGCTCCCCACCTTCACAGGTGGTGAAGCAGGTCTGCAGGTGTCTATCTTTCTCTTCCCCTCCTCTCTCCATTTCTCTCTGTCCTGTCTAACAACAATAACAACAATACTAATAACAACAATAATGATAACAGCAACGATAAACAATGGCAACAAAAAGGGGAAAAAATAGCCTACAGGAGCAGTGGATTCATGGTGCAGGCACCGTGCTCTAGAGATAACCCTGGAGGCAAAATTAAAAATTAAATAAATAAATAAGGGGAAAAAGGAAAAACACACTTGAATATAAACACTTTTATATTACAAACTTAGAAACACACGCACATGTAATACATACAGATAATACCAAATTCATGACAGCAGTTATGTCTAGCAGAGAAGCAAAAATATGAAACCTGGTAGATGACAGCAATTTTCAACGTTTATTAATATTGTCAATGTTCATATTTTAATCCTGAGGAAAGGAAAGCTACAGGCCGGCCTATGTGACAGTACTAAGACTGCACCAATTTTGACAGTTTGTACTATATAACATGTTATATTTATTTGTCAAAATTAAAGTTAACAAGTGTGTAAGTCAATTAACAGTTGCCTTGATAAATCAATGACTTATCAATACAAATGTTGGACCAGTGCTTATACCTGTAGTACACAAACATGATACAAAAATGCCACCTACAAACTTAGCCAAATGGATAGATATCTCTGATTCTGAAGAGTGGAATTAACAATGAAGATTACTTCTCAAATACTTTTTAAAACCTAACAGCTTAGATCTTTTAAAGTATTTGGAAATTAAAGGTATTAATGTATTCTTTATCATAAAGAATTAGCTACTGTATATTGAAAGTCCACAAAAAAAAAGAAAGGAGAGAGCAAAATTCCATTTTATCAGTGCTGATAATTTAAGAAAAATGTCTGAATGGCACATGACACAGTAAGAATAAGGTATTTTATTAATTATATAAATATGCATACACATATATATACATAATTTACAAAATAATACTTGGCTGAAATAGTTCAGAATGATCAATAGTTGAGGTGAATATATGAAGAACTTGGAATTAACTGCATCAGACTAACTTCCAAATGACATCTGAGATACTTAGTAGAAGACCAATAAAGAAACACCCTTGACAACAAACAATTATATTTCCCCTTGATTGTAAAAGGTATTTAGCATGCACTGTCATGTAAAAAGTGTGAAGCACATTTCTTTCCTATTTATTTATGTTTCATTTACAGTCACACTACTTGGATACTTGAACAAGTACTGTAACATTAGCATGAAATGTTAATTTCTGGTCTAGTAAGAAATACCCAGAGTTAGAAACCCAATCTTTTTGCTCACATACAACTATTCTCCTATTCATTATCATCATCTCCACCATTGAGCACTTTTATTCATTTGTTTTATTTATTTATTTAGCACATTTATTTAGCGCACTGGGTTAAGCTCACATAGTGCAGGGCTTAAGGATCTGCGCAAGGATTCTGGTACAAGGCCCCCGGCTCCCACCTATAAGGAGGTCACTTCACAAGCAGTGAAGCAGGTCTGCAGGTGTCTGTCTTTCTCTCCCCCTCTCTGTCTTTCACTCCCCTGCCAATTTCTCTCTGTCCTACCCAACCGCAGTAGCAGCAGAAACAACAACAACGGCAACAAAATGGGGGAAAAGGGGAAAAAAAGGCTGCCAGAAGCAGTGGATTCATCGTGCAGGCACTGAAGGCACTTGAGTATCTAATCCCTTTGCAATGTCCTTTAAATGGAAGTCTTTTTTTTTCTTCTTCTTCCAGGGTTATTGCTGGGGCTCGGTGCCTGCACTATGAATCCACTGCTCCTGGAGGCCATTTTTTTTTCCTTTTGTTGCCCTTGTTGTTTATCATTGTTGTGGTTATTATTATTGTTGTTATTGCTGTCGCATAGGATAGACAGAAATTGAGAGAGGAGGGGAAGACAGAGAGAAGGAGAGAAAGCTGGACACCTGCTGACCTGCTTCACCGCCTGTGAAGCAACCCTTCTGCAGATGGGGAACTGGGGGCCTGAACCCAGATCCTTCCGCTGATCCTTGCGCTTGGGTCATGTGTGCGTAACCCACTGTGTTGCCGCCTGACCCCCTTTATTTGATTTCTATCTCAAATCTATGATATTAGCTAAGTCATTATTGTTTTTCTTTGTAGATAGGTAGCTGAGAACAGAGATGTCAAATAACTTGTGCAAAACCACAGAGTTAGCTGATTAGCAACAGTGATATATCTAACTATACAACTGCTAGACTACAATATTAAGATATGGGCAGTCATGTATACAAGAAAAAATATACAATGTGGGGAAAACACTTTAAAATTTACATTACAACACCCTCTCAGTGTCAGGGTCTCTCAACTCAGATAATGCAATTTTAACATTCTATAAAACATAATCCATCTCTTCCTCTTTAGTGTAATTATTTTTTTTAAAAAAGTTATTACTAACATAAGATAGAAATTTAATATGGCAAGAGCCATTAAACCATACTGTTGGGGGAGGCAGGTACACTGAAAGTATTGTTCTTTTGTTCTGAGGCAGTCAAAAGGCTAATGCCTCATGATAGTAGGCTACAAATCTCATTCAATACAACAAAAATGAATCATGATTCTTTTACAGAATCCAGTCAAAATCACAAATAATTTAGTAACTTATTAAGATGTCCTAATGTGTTTCTTTGAGGATGCCACATCAAAAATATCAGGTATTAAAAAAAAACAAACAAGATTTCACAAAGGATTGAATATTTGGGAACATTCCAGACCCACCTACAGGGTACTGCTATTCTGCTTTCAACAGCTGTTTCTCCTTACCAAAGGTGAGGCAGGTGCAGAACAAAAGGAGTAAACGACTCTGCACCTGCTCCCTCAAATTCAACTCAGGTAAATCAGTAAAACTGACCTGTGTAGCTCTGTCACCAATAGCAGATGTTTTGTGGGAAACCAGGTGGTCTCCATCCACTTGACTTCTGCTCAGTTAAATTCATTCAATTTCGTCAATCTGATCAGACTCTATTGACAGCTGCTTAAGGCATCTGTTTCATGAAAGTTTGGTTTCTCTGTAAAATACTCTGTCAGAAACCACTGGAACAAAATCTTAGTTGGCCAAGGAAGAAGTTAATAGTGTAAAGTAGACAAAAATGTCTTGGAAAGAATTTTAAATTTTCTTTCTTTCTTTTTTTTTTTTTGCCTCCAGGATTATCGATGGGGCTCAGTACCTGCACTACAAATCCACTGCTCTTGGCAGCCTTTTATACTCGCCCCATTTTATTGCCGTTGTTACTGTTATTGTTGCTACTGCTGTTGCTGGATAGGACAGAGAGGAATTGAGAGGGGAGGGGAAGACAGACAACACACCTGCAGACCTGCTTTACTGCTTGAGAAGCAACCCCCCCCCCCCTTTGCAGGTGGGAAGCCGGGGGCTCCAACCGGGATCCTTGAGCAGGTCCTCATGCCCTGCAGTATGTGAGCTTAATCCAGCGTGCTACCCAGCTGACCCCAAACACCTCATTTTCCATATATATATATATATGACTGCCACATGCAGCGCCTCATTTGGATGTGTCTGGAGTCTTGAAAGTTTGACTACCCTACATTCTCCTACAAATGGACCTTGAAAGCTTGGGGAGCTCAGCTATTCTATACCCTCGACTGAAGACCTGTCCTTCTCTATTTGGGGAAGACTGTCCTCTTTGACCTAGCATGCAGCTTCGGGAGGGACGCATATGGAGTGGTGAGGTAGGAAGAGGACACCCACCTAGCCAGCCAGATTAGCCAAATCAACCCTGGCCATCAATAGGGTGACAGATGTCTCAGCCAGATCGCCCTCACATCCAATTCCTCATTTTCCTATCAGTTGCAACAAACATAATTCACACCCCACTCCATGTAACCTAACAAAAACTTTGAGGCAAATTACATAAATGTCAGTTCATATAAAAACATTTCATTACCACACCTGAAGCTTTTGAATAAATTTTAGGATTGCTGGTATTTCATTTTGTAATTGTTCATATTTATAATGTTTGTTTGAATAAGGATACCTACAGGCTTTGCACAGAATTTTTAAAAGATGTAGTTGTTTACATTATAAGCAAAGAGGAAGCGATAACTTTTTATGTAAAGCTTCTTTGAAAGGGCAAATCTTGAGACAAATCAGTTGTAAGGGGATCTACTTTGAAGTTGCTGAACAAACCATTAATATGATTAGTTATAACTCAGAATTTCAGTATTGGTTTTGGCCATCAAATTAGAAAGCTTGGTATTTATTATTTGCAGGGAACAATAAAAAAGATAAGAACTGGCTTGTTAAAAGAGTTTCATTGCTTTCTATTATCTTGTTTCTATCAGGCAGACCAAGCAGAGGATTCAGCTGAATTTGAGAACTGAACACTGGTCCTACTGACTAATTAATGTTAATGGCTTCTTCTAGGCTTCATTTGGGAGTTCTGTTTCTATTAGTTCCACCTCCCTCACCCTACTTATCTCTGTTTATACACAGCTCTGATATCAAATGATTATTTTCTTAATTTGGGACCTGCTTAGATGGCTCACTGAATAGGTTTGTAGAGTAGAAACATTAACTATTTTGCTTAATCTCTGAGTATCTTAATAAAGCATGATTTCAAGAAAAAGAGAGAGATGGAGAACACAGAGAGATAAAACCAGGTTTAGTGATGCCCCAATAACTGAAAATAGAGTTGGGGGGAGGGGGAAATCCCTGGAGATAAGACTAAAATTTTTAAGGTGTACAACCATTAAAAGGCAGACAAACCCCATCAGAAGTTAGAAAATAAGGATTATTTTCACAAGGAGGGAACTGACACAGAAGTGCAAGATGACTGACACAAGACACTTGGCATCATTCTACACCACAGGAAGTATTAACTTATGTTAAGAGCAGGCTGTGGCATGCCCACCATGTTGCTAACAAATAATCATGTAAGAGCTCAAGTCAGGGCCTTTCAGTCCTATGCTGTCCAAGATGGTAAATGCAACAGAGCTGCTAAGGAGCTAAGAGCAAGAATCACTGCAAACATGATTATATTTCATTACTGTAGAAAAATTCCTAACACCTTCCAAAAGAAGCTGTTCTTACCATGCCCAAAATTACAACTATGTAGATTACTTGGTAGGGAATGGGCATTGAAACCAAAATGTCTGGGTTTAAAGCCTGCCCCTATTTATGTGACCAACAGCAAATTATTTGTCCTCTCTAGACTTTTCTCTCCTAAAGTATGTAATGATCTTCTTTCATGAAAATTAAAAAGATGATGAAAACGATATAGAATTAGACTACTTAAGATTCAGTAATATTCGTGGCACAAAGCACAAGGACCAGCATAAAGATCCCAGCAGTTCGAGCCCCCAGCTCCCCACCTGCAGGGGAGTCACTTCACAAGCAGTGAAGCAGGTCTGCAGGTGTCTATCTTTCTCTCCCCCTCTCTGTCTTCCCCTCCTCTCTCCAATTCTCTCTGTCCTATCCAACAACAACGACATCAATAACTACAATAAAAAATAACAAGGGCAACAAAAAAGGGAATAAATTTTTTAAAATTCAGTAATATTATCTTCAGCTAAAGTTTTTCGTTGTTATATTGATTGATTAAGTCATTAATAAATCAGGGCTAGAAGACACTTAACATAGTAGAGTGCTCTTCATAGCACGAAAAAGGCTTTGGGTTCATGATTCATCATCATCATGCACTAGGGACAACATCACTGGAGGTTCGTAGATGGTGGAGTAGTGCTATGGTATCTCTCTCTAAATAAAACAGGAAAATTAAAGTGACCAGGAAGTTGTGATAAGGCCCACATGCACCAGGCCTTAGGTTCATTCTTGGGCTCTGTGAAAAAGAGAAAAGGAAGAGGAGGAGGAGGAGGAGAAGGAGGAGGGGAAAAAGCATTCCTTATCTGATACCTGATATCTAATACCTAGCGTCTGGATTTTGTTTTGACTAGAACACCTCCAGGGTTTGGCTACTGGTAGTGCCAGGGAATGAACATAGGACCTTTGGCATACAAGTCTCCTGTGCAACTGCTTTGTATCTATCTACCTGGCTCCTACCTACAACTGGTATAATCCGAAAGCAATGTTTTCCAAACTGTTTGATATGAAAGACAAGATGTATTTGTGAGGAAAAAAAAATTGCATTCTCCTCATTCCCAGACTAACTGAGGTAAAATATATGGACCCACTGAAAAGAGTACAGGATAAATATTAGGGATGTTGAAGAAATACTGACTACTGACAACTATTCTCCAAAGGGAGGCTGGGTCAGGCTACTCTGCCATTCGTATAAAACTGGTTCTAAAGTGAGTACAGCCCAGAATGTTCCTTGCTGTGACCATGGACTGTGAACTCAGTCTGACAAAAGATTAGATACAGGCTCTAGTACTAAATATGTAAAGATATGGGCCCTAGGGTCATTTTTACACCATCACCCGAAGAGAAGCAAATTTGTAAAATACCAGGTACTGTTACTCTTATCTGAGAGAGATGAGGAAAAAAGAAAGACTCAGAAGTAGCAATAGGTATAGGGGTTACTTAGGATCCTGGTTCGAGCCCCCTGGCTCCCCACCTGCAGGGCAGTCACTTCACAAGTCGTGAAGCAGGTCTGCAGGTGTCTTTCTCACCCCCCCTCTTGATTTCTTTCTGTCCTATCCAACAACTGTAATGACAAATAACAATAACAGCAACAACAATATCAACAAAAATAACAAAATGGAAAAATGGCCTCCAGAAGCAATGGATTCATAGTGTAGGCACCGAGCCCCAGCAATTACCCTGGAGGCAAAAAAGAAAGGCAAAAGAAAAAGAAAAGAAAAAAAAAAGGAAGGAAGGAAGAGAAAAAAATATATAGAAATAGGTACAGACAGTTACAAAATCAGTCCATATCTGTGACCTTAGAACTACTAAAGTTTCCAATGGAGGGGTTGGAACATAGAACTGATAGTGTGAATCCTATGAATCATACCCCTATTATCTTACAATTTTGTAAATCAATTATTAAATTGCTAATAAAAATAGAAATGCCAGAAAGATCAGAACAGAAAACCCTGAAGGTCACAAGAAAGTTCTGACAACAATTATATTTATTTCCATTTAGCTTGTATAAATTTACCATAGGCATTAAACAAAAACTATGATTTTTATAAACACTATATATTTCATTCTTAAAAGCATACTAAATTATCTACTACACAGGAATTCTTCCATAAAAAAATCTGAGCACTTTTCTTCACAATTACTGACAGTGTTAATCTGGGCACCAATAATTTTCTCACTAGAAAGAAAGTACTTAAAACAAAGGAAAGTTTCTATACACACTGAGCCTTTTGCTTAAGAGTCTATGGATTGAGAATTAAGCAATAAGCAACTCCAAGATGTAGAGTTTAAAGCACAAGTCATTAACATACATGGTGAGTACACTGTAAAACATCAGGCTGCAACTGCCCAAGGCCAATGGGAAGCGACCCATAAAACATGCAGCTGCTTATGCCACTATCTTGGACACTTAGTATAATATTTTTCTCTTCATTATTAATTAGAGTTTATTATTTGAAGCAAAATTTACATAAAATGAAATGCACAGTTCTTAAATTAGGTTTTGACAAATATATTCACCTTCAAGGTATAGAATGTTAGTGGTCAGGGATGTATAGCTCGGTGGCTGAGCATATGTTTCACACATGAGGCCCTGAACTTGATCCCTCAAACATATTTACAGACATACACACATAGACAACATTAGCACTCCCCTGGAAAGTTGCCTCTGCATTTAATCAGCTACTCTCCACCATCTTCTCCTCCAACACATCTCAGATGCAAAAATGATACTATTTCCCCATCCTAGATTAGATTAGTTCTGCCAATTCTTGAGATTCCTATCCGTAAAAATCAGAGTCTCTTTTTTTTTTATTTATTTAATGCTTCACTTAGAATATTTTGAGATAAATTTCTGCTGGCCCTTATATCAGTAGCTCATTCTTTTTAACTGCTAATAGCATTCCACTGTGTGAATACAAATTTTGTTTATTCACTTTCTGTTGGTGGACAGACACATTGGATTATTTCCAGTTTCTTGGGCTGTCATGAATAAAATGGCAATACCATTCCTGTACATTTTTAAGATTTTTTTTTCATAATTCATTGAATGACCAGACTTTGATCAGAGGACAATCATGTATTGACTTTTACAAGAAGCTATCAGATCTTTTTCTACTTCATTAGAAAATGTAATTGTCAGTAATAATGTATGAAAATTTTTGGCACTTCACATACATGCCAATAATAAGGGCTGTCTAGTTTTAAGTTTTGGTGATTGCAATGAATAAATGAATATATATATATATAATCTTTTCTTTACCACCAGGGTTATCGCTGCCACTCAGTGCCTGCATTTTGTACTGCTCCTGGCAGCCATTTTTTCCTTTTTCTTTTTCCATTAGATAAGACAGAGAGAAAGTGAAGGAGGAGACAAGAGAGAGAAAGAGAGAGAGTGAGAGAGAATGCTGCAGACACTGTAGACCTGTTTTACTGTTTATGAAGCGTTCCCAAGGTGGGGAACAGGGGCTCCAGCCTGAGTCCTGAGCCAAAACACTGAGGGAGCTCTAGTGCTCTGTGTGAATGTGAAAAAAGTGGCCCAGGAGTACTGAAACTATTCATGCATCAGGCTCTAGTCTGTCCCATATATATATATATATATATATATATATATATATATATATATATATATATTTTTTTTTTTTTTTTTTTTTAACATGAGAGAGAACCACAACAGTACTCAGCTCTAGCATAAGATGGTGTCAGAAAGTAAACTGCAGCCTCTGGGATCTCAGATAGGCAAGCTTGTGCTACAACTGGCTGATTGAGCTCCTGGCTCTTGACTACTTTTGGGGGGAGGTGGAGGGCGGGGCACTGATCTGGGTAAAGGGTTTCATACCTGTGTGAAGCCATTGCTCATGTTTTGTTTTTGTTTCCCTCATTTTAATTTTAGATAGAGAAAATGAGGGAGAGAAAGCTTTCCCTGGTGCTGTGCATGGTGCTCCTATGTGGTACACAGGATACAAACATAGGTCCTCATGCATGCTAATACATGATATTTATTCCACCGGATGACCTATATACCCCAAAACCCTTAACTGTTCTTTTAATTGTGATCTTTATTTTAGTGTCCATTTCATATTTCAGTGATATTTACTACAAGGACAATGTTGTGCAACTATTACCACTAGTTCCAAAGCATTTCCTCATCCCAAAAGAAAGTCTATTAAGCAATAGTTCCTTTTCCTCTCTCCCCTCAGGCCTACTAAACTTTAATCTCTCTCTATGGATTAGCCTATTGTAGGTATTTCACATAGAGCAATCATATTGTTCTTTTCTGTTAGCTCAGTTTCGTAGCATCTATCAGAACTTCATTACTTTTCTGTGGCTTAATTAAATTAAATGGTATGTACAAACCACATTTTGTTTATTTATTCAGTTGCTGTTAAACTTTTAGATATTTCTATCTTGCTATTGTGAATAATACTGCAATGAACACCAGTATTAATTTAAGTCTCTGTTTACAATTCTTTCTGGTATATAAGGGTGAAATTATTGTGTGATATGGTTAACTAGTTTTCCCTTTTTTCAGAAAGTGTCATTTTTACATCCCCACCAGCAACCTCTGAGAGTCACAATTAGCCCATGTCTTCAGCAATACTTGTTACTTTCCATGTTATAAATCATAAAAAGTTTATAGGTGAGGAAAAGTTTCTTACTATGATTTTAATTTGCATTTCAGTAATGACTAAAGAGCATCTTATCATGGGAGTTATCTGGTTTTTTTAGAAATGCATATTCAAGACCTTCATGTACTTTTCATCTATCTTCCTAAGTAATGTGAATCAGTAATAACTTTTATTCTAGTAATTGTTTTTTCTGACACTGGTAACAGGGAAATGTTTGCCTTTGAGACTACATAAGAAAACTGTGTGTGTGTGTGTGTGTGTGTGTGTATGACTTTGAGAAGCAATGATGTGGATTGTTATTATATGTATGACTGAATTCACCAGTGAATTCAATCAGTGAAACCAACTGATCCTGGGCTTTTCTTTATTGATAATTTCTCTATAAAACTGTTTGAAGTATTTCTCCACCATGACATTACATAACTTTTAAATAAACAGGAAATGTTGACTAATTTAAAAATAACCACCAAGGGTCTATATTAAATATTTTACTAAGTGTGGGGGAGATAGCAAAATGATGATGCAAAGACTTTCATGCCTGAGGAGCTTCTAGGGTCAGTGCCCAGCACCACTATGAACCAGAGCTGAGTAGCACTTTGGGAATTTCTTTTTTCTACACCTGCATTACTACATAATTATCCACTCCTTTTAAAATGTATTTTTAAAGATGAGAAAATTAAACTTCACTCTATACATATCAGCAAGCACATTATTAACTCAAGGTGTCACTACCTACAAGTGACTATTTTGAAATCATAAATAGATAAATAAAGCATCCTTGTTCAGCTCCATTAGCTATCTTCCAATGCCCAGTATTCACATGTGGCTACAAACAAAATTACCGGGGAGTTGAGCGTAGCGCAGCGGGTTAAGCGCATGTGGCGCAAAGCACAAGGACCCGCATAAGGATTCCGGTTCGAGCCCCCGGCTCCCCACTTGCAGGGGAGCCACTTCACAGGCGGTGAAGCAGGTCTGCAGGTGTCTATCTTTCTCTCCCCCGTCTTCCTCTCCTCTCTCCATTTCTCTCTGTCCTATCAAACAACGACGATGACAATAACGACAACAATAAAACATGGGAAACAATAGGGAATAAAGTCAAGTGACCATTTTAAAAAATAAATAAATAAAATCACCAGAGGAATGTTCTATCTTATTCATACATTCTGAAAACATTCAAAGAGACTCAGTTATAAAAGACAAGCTTAGCAGATGATTAGAATATTATGAACCATATTTCACTTTCGCCTACCACATGTGGGAAGGGAGCAATTGCAACAGTAGTAGTCACACTGCACTGACTACTATGTAACCACTAAGAAACAATATATGCAGAGAAGCTGAGAAGAGGCTCATGTAACTCAAATCCATTCCCCATGTAGCCAATACTCAGAGTTAGGCTTTCTTGTTTCCATCAGTTTGGATTTGGGAAGGTTCATCTGGAAGAATTATAGCTAAAGCTCTATACCAATCTGTCAGAACAAGACAATACTGAAAGTATCTAAGTTACCTATACCTCCAAATGACAGCAGACTTCTCTACTACAAAGACTGCAAAAACAGAGGATATGCAAATTTCAGTATTAACAAGAGAAATCAAAGTGTTAAAGAGAAAACAATTCCCAACAATTAGAAATGTAATTTTTTTCTTTTAAAACCTATTGTTAAATATATACAAAAGGATACTAACTCTAGATATCAAAGGAAGTTATTACAGGAAGAGATTACACCACAATTAGTAAAGACCATACAAAACTGATGAGAAAAATAAGAAACCACTTCAGTCACAAAAATCTGTATGCGGATTTTTCAGTGGCTCCACTTAACAGCCAAAATTTGGAAGTATCCCCAAGTTGCTGTGGTATATGTGAACAACTTGAGTGGCATAATCATATAGCTCACCCAGTAGAGAGCATGCTTTTACTAAGCTCAAGAACCTGGTTTCAAACCCCAGAACCACATTCATGTAAGTGTCATAAACAGCAACTGGAAAAGCTCCATGATGGTATCTCTCTGAAATAAAAGGAATGAAAAAGGTGGAATGGAGTAAATCAAAGTGATAATAAGAAAATCAATAATAAAGTTGAAACTTATGAGGAAATTAGAACCTTAGTGAACAATGCAATGCTTACTGACAGAAAGGCAAGGTAAACAATATAACAGATAATCTTGCCTATAAAGCTCAGTGAGGCCTGAAGCTGGAGAAAAAAAAAGACAATGCAGATCAACAGAAAATAAGCGAATGTTGAAATAGAAAAAAGTTAATAACAAATTAATCCTAAAATTCAAAAAGTAGAAAGAAAGAAAATAAAAGACAGTGGACAGTAAGAAAAATGCTCTTTTTAAGAAACGTCTTATTTTAGTAGGATGGATTTTCTCATTAAATATTACTTAAGAATTTGGGGAGTAAACAGCAGTGGTAACTGCACAGAATGGAAACCTAAAGTTCTGGAAATCTGTGTGATTTTAGAACGACAAAAGTAAAAAGTATCAGAGGTGGTCAGTAGGAAATCCAAAAAAATCTGGAAAGAAAATGAATGCATTAAGTGTACAAGACATCAAGCAGAAAGAATAGTAAGGCTGACTTCAGGATATATGCTTTTGCTTCCTGTATGGCTCTTGAGTCTCAATTTCTTGATTTATAAAAGGGCGGTGGCACAGGAGGTTAAGTGCACATGGCACGAAGCGCAAAGACCAACATAAGGATCCCAGTTCAAGCCCCCAGTTCCCCACCTGCAGGAGGGTCACTTCATAGGCGGTGAAGCAAGTCTGCAGGTGTCTATCTTTTGCTCCCCTTGTCTTCCCCTCCTCTATTTCTCTCTGTACTACCCAACAACAACAATAATAGCAATGGCAACAATAACAAGGGTAACAACAAGGGCAACAAACTGGCAAAAATGGCCTCCAGGAGCAGTGGATTCGTGGTGCAGGTATGGAGCCCCAGTTATAACCCTGGAGGCAAAAAAAGAAAGAAAGGGAGGAAGGAAGGAAGGAAGGAAGGAAGGAAGGAAGGAAGGAAGGAAGGAAGGAAGGAGGGAAGGGGGAAGGGGAAGGGGAAGGGGAAGGGAGGAAGGAAGGAAGGAAGGAAGGAAGGAAGGAAGAAAGAAAGAAAGAAAGAAAGAAAGAAAGAAAGAAAGAAAGAAAGAAAGAAAGAAAGAAAGGCGGAAAGAGAAGAAAAATGAAAAAAAAGTTTATATCATTAAATACATGAAAGTGCTTAGGAGAAATTATTTCTGGGAGGAGAAATCGCAGATTCTGAAACCAACAGACCTACATGGGAAAGCAGGAAGGAAATTAGGTCAGCAACCACTTATCATCTTGGTAAGAAAGTCTAAAACAAGTATGGAAAAAAGCATAAAAAGCTGAATCTTACAGGAGAATCAGGAAGTGAAGTGGTTATAATAAGTGAGGCTGGAAAACAGAGATCACAAATAGTCTAAATTTCCTGACTAAGAATCTAGGACTATAGTCATAGGAAGGCAAATACAGAGACTTCAAACAAACAGGGATTATACCAAAACAGAATAGTAAGAGATTCTTAACTTCTAAGAGAAGAAAGACTCAATTAAGAGTGACCCCACCACACAAGTTTAAACTGAGAACAGAGTCATGAGTCACCAGTAGATGCGTAACAGAAGAAATGCACACAAAACCATTTCAGTGTCACCAACAGGTTCTCTGAGTTCGCAGTGAACTACAGCTGGGGAAACATTCAGGGCTAATAAGAATAATACAAGATGAGTCACTAGTAAATCAGTGACATAGGTCTTAGCCCAAGGGCAGTGAGCTCAGGGAGGCCTATAAGCCAGGTAAGTACAATTAAGTCTTGCCTACCTCATTCCTGTGAGGATATCTATAAAGATTCTGTGGTGGTGGTTCTACTACAGAACAGTAATTTTAGACAAAGAAAAACCTGAAATGTCTCAGGATACTATCACTATATTTAACTAAAAATTCCTTAAATCTGGACAGCAGTGTAGTTCAGTGTCTCTGATTCTTTTTCCCATGTCCTTCTTGTTCTCTCTGTGTATACACTACTGGTAGGTACCATACTGAGAATTGTTTTGAATCCAAGAGGTGAATTTAAAGGGTCCACAAGGAACAGTTCAGGAAATGAGTAGCTTAAGGAAAGGAGCTTGTGACTGCTGTTCAGAAGTATAGATACCACAGCCTCTTAAATGAACCCAAGAAGAGAGCCAGGGGAACAGAGAGACTGAACATTGCACTATTCTAGCAGCTAGAATGTCAGCCAAACTATTAAGATACCTCAGCTGCCACACGGATCCTAACGAACAGGGTCAGATTGTCCTAAAGGCAAGAAAAGTGACTTTTATCACACAGCAAAGTTCCTGTGCTCAGGAAATAGTCTACGACAAGCAGGAGGAGGTCTGGATTCCCCTTCTCTGTTCCGACAAGGACTCCGTTTAAGGAACATCAGGCATCATAATACTATGCCATATCTTTAAAACTCCACCCCTCCCCCATAACTTATCTACAAAGTAAAACACAGTGCCACCTGCTAACCAATAAAAGAGCTCCAGTTCTGGAAAATCAACAATGTTGGCCAGGCATTTAATAATGCAAATTAAAAAAAAAAAACTGTCGGGAGTCGGGCTATAGAGCAGAGGGTTAAGCGCAGGTGGCACAAAGCACAAGGACCGGCATAAGGATCCCGGTTCGAACCCCAGCTCCCCACCTGCAGGGGAGTTGCTTCACAGGCGGTGAAGCAGGTCTGCAGGTGTCTATCTTTCTCTCCTCCTCTCTGTCTTCCCCTCCTCTCTCCATTTCTCTCTGTCCTATCCAAGAACGACAACAACAATAATAACTACAACAATAAAACAACAAGGGCAACAAAGGGAATAAATAAATAAAATAAAATAAAACTGTCAGAAAAAGAACTCAGGAAAACACTGTCAGGAAACATAAAGAAATACAAAGCTCTCAATTTAGGATGCAAAAATGGACTATGAAATTCCTTACCTCAAAGATTCACTGAATAGGAAAATGGAAACTGTGAAAACAGAGCTACTGCATGTGAAAGACACTTTAAAGATATTTCTGTTTCAAAGATAAGTCAATGAAGTAAGTTTACCCATGCAGAGAGAAAGTAGCAGGAATAGAAGACAAACTGGCCAAACATTTTGACTTCAAAGTAGATGGAGAAAAAAGGTTTAGGGGTCTAGGTGTTGGTGCACTCAGTGTACTGCATGTTCTTGTTTGCCTGTTTGTTTTACCAGAACACTGCTCAGCTCTGACTTATGGTGGTGCAGAGGACTGAACCTAGGGCTTTGGAGCCTCAGACATGAGAGCCCCTTTACATAACCACTATGCTACCAACCCCTACCCTGTAGTGCACATGTTATTATTCAAAAGGATCCATCTTCAAATCCCTGGACCTCAGCTGCAGAAGGGAAGTTTCAAAAGCAGTGAATTAGTGCTATAGGTGTATCTTTTTCTCTCTCTCCTCTCTCTCTCCCTCACCTCTCAATTTATTTATTTCCTATCAAAAGAAAAGAATGAGGAAAGAAATGGCAAGCTGGAAGAGTGGATTCATCATGCAGGCTGCAAGCCCCAGTAATAACTTTGATGGCAACAACTGAAAATGAGGAATAAGAGGGAAAGGAGGAGGAGTAAATAAACTAAATTAAACTAAAATAGGCTTAGGAAAAATTAAACAACTCTTTGAAAGATTAAAGACTCCATTAGAAAAGTAAATATCAGAATTACAGGCGTCTCAGGAAAGGAGAGAAAAATAGGGAGCAGAAATTATATTCAGGGTCCAGGTAGTGGAACATCCAGTTGAGAGTACATGCTACCATGCACAAGGATCTAGTCTCAAGTCCCTGGTCTCCAGCTGAAGGGGATAAGCGTCAAGAATGGTGAAACAGAGCTGTAATCGTCTCCTTCTCTCTCCCTACCATCCCCATCCCTATCAACTTCTCTCTGTCTTATAAAATAAAAGCTAGGCAACTACCCCACTTGGGAAAGATAGAAACAAGGTAGCGGTATGGTTATTACTGGGACATGAAGCCTGCATGATGAATCCAGACTTCCTGGTTGCCACTTCTTCCCTTTTTATTTACTTATTTATTTTGATAGGACAGAAAGAAATTGTCAACACCCATATCCAGCGAAGAAGCAAGTACAGAAGCCGGACCTCCTACCTTCTGTACCCCACAAAAATCTTTGGTCCATACTCCCAGAAGGATAAAGAATAGGGAACCTTCCAGTGGAGGTAAGAGTATATGAAACTCTAGTAGTGGGAATTGTATGGAACTGTACTCTTTTACCCCATAATCTTGTCGATCATTATTAAATCAGTAATAATAATAATAAAGACAGGCAAAACAAGTCCATTGAGAAAGTGGATTTGTTATGCAGTTACCCCTAGCAATGACATGGGTGAAAAAATAAAAATAGGGGAAAATTTCCAAATATGATACGGATGTATATGGTTACTTAGAAGTAGAGAAAAACCCCAATTCTAAACTCAAATAAACCTATACCAAGAGATGTCACTGTGAAATTATCCAAAGTCAAAGATAAAGAAAAAAAAAAAAAAAAGGCAAGCTGCCAGAGAAAAGAAGAAAGTGACTTTTAAAAAGGCAGTCTAGTTAGATTCCCATAAGACTTTCCATTTTCACTAGGAACCATGGAGGCCAAGACAGAGTAGGATGACATATTCAGTGTTAAAAGATAACAGCTGCCAATCACACATTCATTAACCTGCAAAACTATCATTCAAATATGAAGCATCAATAAAAACAGTACCAGATACACAAAAGGTAAAGGAGTTTGCTATTATCAGATCTGCCAAGAATTTGTGAAAGGAATGGCGCAGAAAATAAAACAAGAAACATTTTACTCAATATGATACACAATAAAAACAAACCCAGGCATAGAGACCATAGAAATATAAGACAACAGCTCAAGCAAAGAATGATGAGACAATATATATATTTTTTAAGACTGTCTTAGGGGGGTCGGGTGGTAGCATAGCAGGTTAAGCGCACATGGCGCCAAGCGCAAGGACCTGGGGAAAGGATCCCGGCTCCCCACCTGCATGGAAGTTGCTTCACAGGCTGTGAAGCAGGTCTGCAGGTGTCTATCTTTCTCTCCCCCTTTCTGTGTTCCCCTTCTCTCTCCATTCCTCTCTGTCCTATCCAACAATGACAACATCAATAACAACAACAATAACTACAACAATAATAAAACAGGGCAACAAAAGGGGAAAAAAGCAAATTTAAAAAGACTGTCTTCGTTATACCTACTTATAAAGTACACATATACTATTTTTATATATAATACATTTACATGCATAGATCTCCTTGTCTTTTAAATGATGAAACTTTCTCTCTAGTACTTTTTTCATTTTCCTACAATTTTTCCCTGTATATAATATCTTAAATTTCGTTAATTTGTTTCTGAAATGGTTCTGTCCATTTTGTGTATTTCTTATTTGTATTTCTTAATTACACCTTCCTTTTTACTAACAACCAACACCAAGTATCTGCCTGTTTCTTCTGTTAGCACGCATAGCTTTATTTGCCAAGCTTCTTACATGAATTAAAACTCATTTTTCAATAGTGCCTATTATATTTCCTCAACTTGGCAACAACTTTCTTCCAGTCTATTTTCTTCACATGTTGGATATTTTTGACATTTTTCTTATGAAACAGTCTCTTGCCTTAGGGTTATGTATTTAACTCTAGTATTGGTTACATTTGAATGAGATAGTTTTTCTGGGAGAAATTATTTTAATACTGTGAGGAGGGTAAAACAAATAATCTTACCTAAGATTATTTGTTTTACCATATTTAAAGACATGAGTTTCAGCCCTACTAGTGCACGGGAATATTATGGAAGGAATGAGGGAGCTCCATGGATGGTGGAACAATGCTGTAATTTCTATTTCTCTACTGTCTCTCCCCTCTTTCCTTCCCTCCTATTAAATTTTAAAAAAAGAAAAGAGAACATTGAGTCTGTGAGACAGCTCAGTGATATCCCATATGCAAGATGGCTTGAGTTCATCTCCTCATTTTGTTTTTTCTTACTTTCTCTCTCTCTCTATTTAACTTTCTATTTACTGGATCTTTTTTAGGTCAGGTTTATGGTAGTGCCTGGGACTGAATCTGAAACCCTGGAGCCTCAAGCAGGAAAGTATTTAGCATAAAGATTGTGCTACCTCCCATCCACAGCTCAGCTGGGTTCTGCATATTATTATTATTATTTTTTCCAGTGTGGAAGAGGAGAGAAGAGGTAAAGTCAAGGAGTTTTATCCTTCATTTTTCCTTCATTTTATAAAAGAACTACAGGATGGGTCCAGTCATATGTGCAATGTAAAGAACTAAAACTGAAAAAAAAAAGTAGTCAAACTTCCCCTAAGATTTTGTGAAAACTAGGGTGTTTGGAGGACATAGAACTGTGACAGTGTGTGAAGTATGGAACTAAACTCCAGCAATCTGATGATCTTATAAACCACTATTAAATCAATAATATAAATAAGTTCTTTACAAATCTGTCTTGGGGTCTGGGGAGACTGCATAATGTTTATGCAAAAGACTTTTATACCTGAGGTTTCAAGGTGGGTTCGTTCCCTAGCACAACCATAAGCCAAAATAAGCAGTGCTCTCAGTCTCTCTCTCAATAAAATAAAGGTTAAAAAAAATTAAACCTTTTTTCGATGAAGTATTATATATTTAACAAGGCAGAGGCCAAGAAGTGGTGCACCCTGTTAAGTGCACATATTGCCAAGCTCAAGGACCTGGGATCGAGCACCCACTACTAACCTACGTGATAAATGTTTCGCAAGTAGCGAAGTAGGTCTACAGGTGTATCTGTCTTTCTCTCCCTTTCTTTACCTCTTTATGAAGCTTAAATCCCCTCTTCCCTCCCATCTTCTTTTCTTTCTTTGTTTTTTGTTTGTTTATTTTTTAAGATTTTATTTACTTACTCATGACAAAGAAAGGAGGAGAGAAAGAACCAGATATCACTGTGGTACATGTGCGGCCAGAGATAGAACTGGGGACATCATGCTAGAGAGTCCAACACTTTATCCATTACCAATCCTCTTTTCATTCTAACAAGAGTTCTGTTCACCTTTGGCTTCCGGAGGTATAGGGACTTGAACTTGGAACCTTTGGTGCCACAGACATGAAGCCCATTTTGCATAACCAAAATGCTATTGTCCCCCCTTTTTTTTAAATAAACACACTTCTCTCCACTATTCTCTAAATAAGATTTGGAAATGGAAATATATGAGCAACTATCAATTATTTTCATTTAGAGTGTAAAATTTCCTGCCAAAGCATAAATACTGTCACTTTGCCTGAAGTATGTCTGCTACATATAGTTACTAGAACGTCCTTACTTACACATGACTACACATTCAATAATAGTATCATCTTCAATTGTCTGACACCTTAGAAAAAAGTAACTGTGGACCATCCTCCTAGTTTATACTGGCAATACTTGAACACAAATTCATCTTCATGGCCTGTGCAAAACTGAAGATCTTCCACTGCCTAATTCTGCAATGACTTTCTTAATCCCCAAACCAGCCCTACGAGTTTTAAACTACAGGTTTTTCAACTTATCAGCAGCAGCCACCAGAATGCTCAGATTCTGAGTCAGCTTCAAAAACCCCAGCAGCAGCTGGTAAGAATGGAATGCTAATTAATTACAGATGGTAAAACACTGTCTACATTTTAATTTATTTACATTTTCAGAAATTTTGAATCTCAAAGTAGATTGCCAAATTATTTTGTCATGTAGCTTTTAGTTCTTTTCATTTCAGTTCATATTCAATAAAAATTAATGTCTTCCTGGTAAAAATTCTTTCAAAAATAAGACCTATCTTCCTACAGCTGATATTGTAAAAGCTACTTTGTGAGCTTTTTTTAAATTTCCTATTATACAAATCACATGCCAAGATGGGACAAAGTCTTATAAACAAGCTTTCGAAAGAAAACTACTATCTTTTAGGATAATTTTCAGTATCTTTGTATCTTTCATAATTGCTTTCTAGTAATGTGAGACTCATAAACTTATAAGATTATTAAATCAGCTTATAGGCCTTATTTTTCTTTCATAAGTTAGAGTAAAAGGGAGAGAAAACACATTGTTACCTAATTTTTAAAAGCCAAGTGAAATGATAAAGAAAATAACCAAATTAAAAGCTTATAGCGATGCTGCCCCCTCCTGGAGTCTGTCTTCCAACCCCCACTTAGTTTAGAAACAATAAAGAACATGCAATATTTTAAATCTAAGTACTGAAATATCATACAGACTCTTAAGAGCTCCCATTATTTCTTTCTCTTATCAATTTCAAAGATTTACAAAGACTTAATTATCCAGTAGCATTCAACCATCCTTTTCAAATCTCTAATGCTTCCTGGAAGCAGATGACCTTGCTACCTACTTAATACAAGAGCTACAGAACATTAATTTTGAAAGTCTTGAATGTTCCTCCCATCAACTCAAAACAATTCAATATTCTTGACAGGAGAACTCTTCTTTTCCATCTCTGATCCTCTCCTCTTTTATAAGCCTTATTATCCCTTCCCATCTCTTCTAACACCACTTTTGCATCTCCTGAGAGTATAAAAGTATTCCTTTTACCTTCCAAGTCATCTGGAAACATGTGTAAATACCCCCTAATGCAATAATATTATTCTCTCCATACAATTTCATTATCTACCATATCATTTATAGTTGTTTGTTTGTTGTTATTTTTCCATGAAGGAAACACTGGGTAGCTTTTAAGGGGCTTAAAAATCTATTCCTGACCCTACTCCTACCCTAATTGCTTCCTTCTATATTCTTTGCCTAAGGCAGAATAGATAAACATAATTCTAACTGAAATCAGTGTAGTTGTTTTTAAAAAATAGGCCTCCAACTGGGATTGCCACCCTTAGGCCCATTCTACTTAGAATTCTGAACTGGTCATTACTACCAGAATTCCAGTCCTTGACTGATCTGATTTCCTCACCTTCTCACAGCAACTAATTTCACTACACTAGAGCCTCCTTTACAGTTGCTCACTAATGGTGTTTAGGTAGTTAAGAGAAGCTTTGTTTATAGTTGCTAACACTCAAATAGTACTGAAAATTAAGGAAGGTCACTATTAGAAGAATCATAACATGAAACTGTTTTTAATTTTTGAAAAAATACTAATAGTGATTTATGAGACTATAAGTTAATAGGAGTGTATTTAACGCCATTATCTTAACAATATCTTTTAAAACACCCACAGAAGCAAATACAATGTCTGAGGGTATTGGTAGATCTGAGGATGGGTCAAATAGACCTCCTGAAATCAGCTTAGGTAATGATTTTCAGCGTTCACTGGGAATATAAACAGTGGTCAATAAATAATTGAGTTGGAGGGCCTGCGAGGTAGCTACCCTGCCAGAGCACACACTTTTACCATGCAAAAGGACCTGGGTTGGAACACTACAGTCACTGTGTAGAAGCACTTGGACAGGAGAAGCTTCAAGACCAGAGACATAGTGCTATGTTGTCTCTCTCCTCTCTCTCTCTGTCTCTTTACTTCACCCTCCCTTTTTGTCTTTTACCCTCTATCTAAAAAACCAAAAGTCCACTGGGAGAGGTAGAATGATGCAGTTATAAAGCTCCAAAAAAGGGAGTAGGCAGTTTATGTATACTCTGTTACGTATACACAGTATACATATGCAAAGACCCCAATTCGAACCCCCACTCTTCATGGGGAGAGACTTCACGAGTGGTGAAGGTCTGCAGGTGTCTCTCCTTCTATCTTCCTATCTCTCTCCCCACATTCTCTCAATTTCTCTCTGCCCTATCCAAAAGAAAAATTTTTTAAATTATAAAAATAAATAAAAGATTATGATTTGCAGAGTCACCAGGTCCCAGTTATACAAAGTTGGGCAAACATTTAACCTCTTTATGAAAATGTTTTTTTATCATCTGTGTAATAGAAAATCATAGTATGTATCTCATGGGCTTATCATTAGGACAGAGAGAAACTGAAGCAGTGAAGCTCAGGTGAGAATCTAGGATGGATAGTTAACAACAGAGGACAAGTCTAAAAAATTTCCCTTTTCAACAAGCTGCTTTAACACACACACACACACACACACACACACACACACACACACACACACACACACACACACACACACTCCACTGCAGCCATGACCATTTCCAACCATTTATTCCAATGGCAAAATTTAAGTGTCACTAGTAATACATGACTAGCAGATTGTTTCCTTCCAGTATTTTCTTCTTCTACTAATCCTGAATTATTTCCCTAAAATAGAAATTTGTTTATATGTTCTTTGAAAAAAATTTAATAAAAGTTTCATTTTTAATAATTATAGGATAGTAGTTAAAAACATCAGGGTCAGATCTATAGCTCAGTGTGTATTTTACATGTATAAAGAGTTAGGTTTCATGTCTAACATCCCCCTACACACACTGATAAATAATCATTTGTTTACAGGATGTAAAGCTTCAAATTTTGGACCTTATGTAATTCCATAGTATACTACCATGCTATGAATTATCAAGCCTAACATGGGAATATCTGTTTCTTCATTACTATATACCAAATCCTACATGTCCTTTGAAACTCAAGTTGATAGGATCTCCTCTGTAATCCACAAGGTCAAAATGATCTTTTTTCTCCCTGCATTGTGATGACTCTTGCTGAATTAAGTTGTAATTTTTAGTTCTCAGTAAAATTTGGATAGTCAAAACTATCATAAGAATTGGGTTTTCAAAGAGATAACGAGAAAAGTGGGTATTGGGAAAAGTATTCAGGGTAATAAAAAATATTGGTCTCAGGACCATGTTTAAATTTTTATTGAAAATAAAATAAACACTGGATTATAACATAGGTCTTACTGCATCACTATAAGCCAAAATGTGTATACAGTATTCAAATTTCATCAGTCATATATAAAAGTCACCCCCTTTTTTTTTTTGCCTCCATGGTTATCACTGGGGCTCGGTGCATGCACCTTGAATCCACTGCTCCTGGAGACTATTTTTTCCCTTTTGTTGTCCTTGTTGTTTACCACTGTTGTTGTTATTGCTACCATTGTAGGACATAAAGAAATTGAGAGTGGAGAGGAAGATAGAGGAGAGAAAGATAGACACCTGCAGACCTGCTTCACCACTTGTGAAGCACCCCTCCTACAGGTGGGGAGCCAGGGGCTCGAACAGGGATCCTTACACTGATCCTTGCACTTTACCATAAGATATGGTATGTTTTGTGGACTCTCCATTACACACACACACACACACACACACACACACACTTTTTATTATTTTTTTATATTTACTTATTTCCCCTTTTGTTGCCCTTGTCGTTTTTCATTGTTGTTGTTGTTATTGATGTTGTTGTTGTTAGATAGGACAGAGAGAAATGGAGAGAGATGAGGAAGACAGAAAGGGAGAGAGGAAGAGAGACACCTGCAGACCTGCTTCACCGCCTGTGAAGCGACTCCCCTGCAGGTGGGGAGCCCATGGCTCCAAACAGGATTCTTACACCGGTCCTTGCACTTGGTGCCATGTGTGCTTAACCTGCTGCTGCGCTACTGTCGGACTCCCACCCACACACACTTTTTTCTAGAGCCAGGGCCTCATCCTTCTTCATATTTCTTTTTATCAGGTAATAAAAACAAAGGGAGAAACACTGTAGCACCACTCTGTCGACAATGCAATTTTGCCTTGAGCTGTGGTGCTCCTATATTGTGCCTCACCTGTGATGCTTGAACTCAAACTTGGGATCTCACACATAATAAGGTACTACACCAGGTGAGGTATCTCTTGGTTCCATTACTTTATATTCCCCCCTCCCCTTTTTTTCGCTACCAGGCTTATCACTCTGGCTCAATGACTATATAAATCCACCATTCTTAGTAGCCACTTTTTTTTTTCTGATAAAGGGTAAGAGATGAAAAAAAAAAAGACAGAAAAGGAAAGAAGAGGAAAGAGAAACAAAGGTAAAGAGAGATTAGTGCATGCATGCATGCTACTGGGTGAGTTTCCACCTGTCACATCTCAATATATTTTTATGACCACTTCCATCTTGATGTATTTCATGACTCGTCCCGAATATAAATAAAAAACACATGACAAGGTAACTGAAATTACAAGAACTATGCATGAGTCTTTATGGTTGTTCCAAGGCTGGACAGAAAAAAAGAAATCAAGATGTTTAATTTAGTTTAGGTAATTACTCACCTGGGACAAATCATTTAAGAACTCCAAGTTCACTGTGTTTATAAGTATGCTTTGCTAACAGGTAAAGGAAAAAAAAAATCTGACTACAGCTGAGTATTTTATATTTGTGAAAAAAAAAGATTTGATAAGAAATTATAATAACTACATGAAAATTTGGAATCTTTTTAAATCAGTATTTTATTTCTTTTAATAAGAGTGATAGGAAAGAGACAGAAGGTAGGAGAGAGGGAAAGGGAGAAAGAGAGGAGGGGAGAGAGGGTAGAGAGAGTGCAGAGAGCTTGAGAGAGAGGGAGAGAGGGGAAGAGAGAAAGAGGGAGGGAGAGAGAGAGATTGGGAGAGAGAGACAGACAGACTATGGCACTGTTCTGTTCTGGCTTATGGCAGTTGTTAGGGACTGAACTTGGGATGTTAAGAGTCCCAAGAATGAAAATCTTATTACATAATCATTATCTTGTCTCCCCAACCAGAAAAAAAATGGGATTCAAATTCAGATACAGTAGTAAGTACATTTGGAATCGCTATAAAGAAGCCAAAATTTTGTAATGTATAGGTGTACACTTTATTTAGTAGAGCTATAAGTCAAGGATAATCTCAAAGGGATAAACAAAGATGGATCACAAATCAGTGGTCGTAAGCAATGGTCAGTATAACACAAATCTGTGTTCTAGCAATTGTAATGCAGGTACCCTTATCTAGTGAAATCTCTTCAACACAGTTTTGTTTTTTTTTTTCCCCTTAAGTCCCTGGAAGTATGTAGGTAGTATGTTTCTTGTTGCCTATGAAGAACATGCAAAAATAGCAAAGGATCATATTCTCATATGACTGTGTAATGGTTCCTGTAAAGCTAATCTAACTATTAGATTAGCTTGTTAACTATATTTATTGACAGAACTAAATGTAACAGCCCCAACCATCTACTGAGTTCACACATTCTCTGCAAGGAATACATTACCATGAATTTTCAAAATTTATGCAAGGTAAAAAGATAGTTATTCTCAGGTTATATAGAAAAGAAGACAGAGGTTTAAAGAGGTTAAACTATTTACTCAAAGTCACATACTTAGCAAATTGCCAAGCCAGGATTCAAATAGTTTGACCTCACTGTCTAGACTTTTGCTAAGCTTACAGCCTAGTAAATTGGTGAGCTAGCTAAAGTCTGTTAAATTGAAAAGGTGGGGGTCAGGAGGAGGAGCCTTGATATTTAAACATTATAAACACAAATAAGTGAACTTTAGGAAAGAAATACAATACTCTTAATGTATTTTCTATTCATTACCATGTTATTAAATAATTATCAAGTAAATATCCAAGAGATACTTTTCAATTTTTTTTTGTTCGTTCCCTAAATGAATTTATATAAGTATACAAGGAAAAGAAATGAGGCACATTTTACTTATCTCTTCGGAGACATTCAGAATATATATGTGTATATATACATATATACACACATACATATATACACATATATATGCATTGGCTATTTTAAAGTTTGCTCGTGACTCTCTTCTTTTATGGAGTCAAAAGTTTCTAGACATCCAGCTGGAATCCACTGAAGAGACATTCAGATGACAGCCCTGTCATCAACAGAAAAGCTCTCCAAGCCTCTGTGCCCAATATTAATATTGACCATAAGAACATTGGTGGGGGGGGGTCGGGCTGTAGCGCAGCGGGTTAAGCGCAGGTGGCGCAAAGCACAAGGACCGGCATAAGGATCCTGGTTCGAACCCCGGCTCCCCACCTGCAGGGGAGTTCGCTTCACAGGTGGTGAAGCAGGTCTGCAGGTGTCTATCTTTCTCTACTCCTCTCTGTCTTCCCCTCCTCTCTCCATTTCTCTCTGTCCTATCCAACAACGACAACAACAATAAAACAATAAGGGCAACAAATGGGAATAAATAAAATAAATATTTAAAAAATAAAAATAAAATAAAATAAAGAACATTGGTAGGAGCATTCATGTAGCTTGTTCAAGATGCTAATAGGAAAATTCACAGAAATGCAATGAAAAACTATATGAGGTGTTCTCTTGGAAAATTTTAACAGAGGTATTTCTACTACTTGTTGAAATCCTGTTTGAAAACATTCAAGTTGAAGAGACACTGTGTTTGTAAAAGAGATTGTAACATTAGCTAAATGCAATCACAGGTTCCAGAGATTGCCCAATTATTCTGATATACTGGGGCAAAGCATAGTATAGTATAAAAATGGCCATCAGATGCCACTTTGTAGTTTCTTTGTGTTATATGGATACATAACATAATTTCAACTAAAATTGCTCGTGACATTAATATACATATCAGTAAAACAAACAAATGTGAACTACCTGCTAACATTAAGATGGTTGTATGATATATTATTTGTAATATTCCATAAAAATATTCATAAAATTAATCTAGCAAGTTTAAGGCATTTTCATTCCTTAGATATGTGACTTTCAAATGTTTCTTGTTTTTAAAGCACTTTAACCATCCTTAAATATACAGCTCACTGACATTAAAAATATAGTTATACAACCATGATTTTATTTTATTTATTTATTTATTTATTTATTTATTTATTTATTTATTTTCCTCCAGGGTTATTGCTGGGCTCGGTGCCTGCACCATGAATCCACCGCTCCTGGAGGCCATTTTCCCCCCTTTTTGTTGCCCTAGTTATTGCAGCCTCCTTGTGGTTATTATTGCATTGTTGAGTTGCTTTGTTGTTGGATAGGACAGAGAGAAATGGAGAGAGGAGGGGAAGACAGAGAGAGAGGGGGAGAGAAAGATAGTCACCTGCAGACCTGCTTCACCGCCCGTGAAGCGACTCCCCTGCAGGTGGGGAGCCGGGGGCTCGAACCAGGATCCTTACGCCGGTCCCTGCGCTTTGCGCCACGTGCGCTTAACACACTGCGCCACCGCCCGACCCCCGATTTTATTTTTTAATGTTGGCTGAAAAACAAGTTCTTGTTATATGTAAAGCTAAAATGGCTTGTAGAAACAAAACATGCAACATGTAAAATGACCAAATAAATTGGGCTTTTATTTATAAATTATGTTTGGAAATCAGGGTATATTGAGTCAGTTCAAATAGTGTGTTAAAAAATAGCTGCAGATGTGATAAAGCGTTTAGAACTACATCATGTGGATGTTCGTAAGGCTTTCATTTTACTAAAAAAAGAAAGAAAGAAAGAAAGAAAGAAAGAAAGAAAGAAAGAAAGAAAGAATCAACTAGATGATTTTGCTTTAATATATTGCCATTCCACACTGCTAAGACTATGAATTACATCATATCAATACCACTGGTGAAAGCAACTCCCAACTAAAATGAGATGAGATACTGAACAGATGAAGCACTGTTCAAAGTCAATGTAGCCCAGACTTAGGGGACAGAAGAATTAATGAGAAAATGAAAATCTACCAGATGGTGCTGCAGGATTCCACGCTGCACATCCGCCGCCTCAAGCAGCTTCTATACATACAAAGCCCCAGGGCCCCACCTGGTAGTAACATAATTACCCTAAATGTGCACTTATGTTTCATTACACCTTGGCCATTACTATGTGCACTGATTACAAGTATCAATCCCTTTCATTTTCATACACCTCTGCAGTTCCATTGCATTCAACTGTGAAAACTCAGCACTCTTGTCGCTCCTAACATGCAGCCCATGCTGATAAAACCTCAGAGGGTAAATTATTTGTCACTCTGCAGGGTGCCAATTCAGTTTGATAAGGATGACATCATCCCCATTTTTACCAATAACAATGGCACTAACAAGAACATGTAATCAACAAACCTCAGTCCTCTGCTAGCCCTGGCAGGTGCAACTCTTTTTATGCTAAAAATAAGCCAACATTAGCTTCCATCTCAAAACTATTTCTTTTATCACAATGCTAAGCAGAAGTTGGCTTCCATAAGGCACTGCAGCTGCTGCTACTGCCTCCGCTTTTGCAGATGCCTGCATTAATTGTATCAAGGACATACTGGAATAAGTGCTTATTCAGCACAATGGCTATTGGGGAGCAGCTGGAGGCACAAGACAAACTGTCTTGGAGAGAATGTACCAACCCAGTGTGTAAATTACAATGATGAAGCACAAAGAGAGTCTAAGTTTAAGGGTCTAGTATAACTGCAGAACAGCATGATAATGTAGTGCTATCAGTGGAGCCCAAACAAAAGTATTTTCTAAAAAAAGAAACTGACTTAGACCTCACTAATAAACCACTTTTAGAAAAAGGACAATATTTAGTACCCTACTGCACATCAGAAAGAGAAAAGTCACCATTAAAACCACCAACAATGCTGATACTGTTCTTTATATACAGCTTAATATGAATCACATATAATTCCTCGTGCAGATGTGTGCATGTGTGGATATATTTCAAAGAATCAATTATAAGAATATATGATTCAAACAAAAACTTTACAAAGGCAACACGTGCCTCAAAGGGACAAATTTGGCTAGGTTTCTTCCTCATTCCCTTCCTACTTATTCATGCCACTCTCAACACATCCGTTTTAAGTTCTTTAGTCATTTCCCTGCTATTTTCTAATCTTCACATTAGTGGGCAGAAACAAATTAATGGGGATTAAAGACTGTACCACACGAGAGTTAATTATGGGGGCTTTCAATTGTCAGTTTGGGTGGAAATCATGAAAATGGATCAATAAAGATACTGCCAAAACAAAAGTAGCCTTGGAAAGCAAAGAAATGTGTAGTGACACATATATAGACTGTGGCCTGATTTGAAGTCCCAGTCAGTCTGGTCAGTCTCCATCAATGTCTCTTAAAAGAGTGACTGGAGATGGCTACACCCTGGCATTGGCTCAATAATATAATTGGGCTAAAAATATATTATCTAACCTGTGTGCTATCTAACCTAACCCAGTTATGATTACAACCAAATTGTTTTATATTTGCAACACAGGCATCACTTCCAGCACCGGGTATAATTAAATCATGAACATGTTTCTGAACTTTCACAAATGTCCAGAAACTATTGGTAAAGAATCACACTTTCACAGTTAGAAATGACCTCCGAACAAAATAATTTAGGAGTTTTAAATCTCTTCAAATACACATAGAAGAACCTTATCATCCAAAAATCTCTTAATGCAGAAATATTATACCACAAGTAATTGGCATTTAAGTGAAATCACAGGGGAAAAATACTTCATAATTTTCACCCTTGTCAAAATGCAATAAGTTTATTTAAATTATGTTGAGATATAAATGCTAAACTGCTGGTTAAAATTACTGATTGGGTAAATAAATACATTTGAACCTCAGAGTACAGTAATTGGAATACAAACTTAAATCTCAGAAAAATTCAAATTGCTTCCTTCTACAAATTTTCAAGGTGCAAAGAAATGTTGAAAACACAAATGGTTCAGTCTCAAATGCTCAAAAAAAAAAATCTACTACATAAGTCACTAGTACATGTCAATACAGTCTGCTTTAATTTTAGTTAAGTGCAAAAAGAGTATTTTCATATGAATAGACAAGTAAGGAGTTGTAGAAAGACCATCAAACACACGTAGGCAACAGCAACTAACAGTAAGTATTGGTAGCTAACAACTCACTGTTCCAGTAGTAATTTCCATTTTTATGTAACATTCCCTAGCACAACTGTCCTAATGCTGAAATGTTATTAATGTCATATTCAAATCACTATATCATCTACAATCCCATCAAATAACAATTAACAATGTATCACCATTAATGATATGTAGGTAAAACGTAAAGTGTCTTAACCAATCTCTTCACAATAGACACAGCTCAGATGATTCCAGACACTCACCCAGGACCTTACAATCTATAAAATAATAATATCCACATAAAGATGAAGAGTTGGAAAAAAAATAAAGGAAAAAGGTAATAAAAGCAAAAATCTGCTTTAGACCATCAAGACAGCTCTGATGAAAAATCTTAATTGTGTTTTCTCTTGAAACTGGGCTTTTGAGTGCAGTTGAGATTTGACAGATATATCAACTCTTGAGTATCATTCATCATGTTTATTTTTAATAGGTTTCCCTTAGAACAGCTGCCTAAGATGCTAATTTTTTTTCTTTTCTTTTTTTCCTTGGGTCCTTTGTAAATATTTGAAATAGCTATTCATTAACAGTTGCAGATTTATTCAGTCCTGTTGTATGCCTTGGGAACTGGAATTAGCTTTTATTTTATTTTTTTCCTTTTGGCCAGACTAGAGAAACCCTGCTGTTTGGGTTCAATCTGTCAAGGTTCAAATTATCCTCCAACTGAGAGCTAATCAAGGGCATCTGACCTGGTTCACAAATAAACTAGGAAGAAAAGTGGGTTTATTTTCTCTTTCTTTGGAGCACTGATTCTCAAAAAATAAAGCAAAACAAGAGTGGTTCATAAATGTAATTGCCTAAAATTAAAAACAGGCACAACTACAACTAAAGATGAACTGGATTTACTTGACATTTTTAAAGTAACTGGTTTTCAAGCTATAAACTCACTCTTACAGGAGCTGGTTTGCAAAGACATTTCAAATTAAAATTCACAGTTCATTTAATACAAGTCCACACCATGAGAAGAACAAAGATTTGTAAGCAGTCAAATTATCTGACGGGAACACTGGAAACTTCAAGTATCTTCATGGATCTCAACTCTCAAATTAATAGGTATATGTAGAAAACTAACTTTTCTATATTGTTAACATCATTATTATATCTATTTTGCACTCATTTAAAAATATAAAGTAGCTTTATTTGATTGTTAAATACTCTGCAAACAAGGACATTCCTACAAAATATAGTTCATTTTAAATGTAACTTAGTAAACTATTTAATGAAAGTCCTACTGTAATGAATTATACAAAATTCACTTTTAGTATATTAAGAATCCTGAAGTCCAAAGTGGTTGTGAAGATATAGTTTTCAATATTCTGTTATGTTAACAGGTATCTATCTAATCTTTCAAAACAGTCATGTCCAATGAAAGTGAAGACCTGTGAAATGTGTCAGTGCCACCATTCAAGAACATTATGATTGCAATTCTAATAAGGGCTTCACTCAAAATGATCCCAACTGATGAAATGACCCCAACTATTATAATAAACCAAATTGTGCTATAGCAACCAATGCATTTGCAATATCAAGCATCTGGCAACAATATTTTCCCTGAGGGACAACAAGCTTGCTTGAGGGGCAACAGAGTCAAGAGCAATGGCCCCATCAATCAGGAAATCTCTCTTTTAATACTCTTCCTCAGACTTGCAATGTAACCTCTCTGTGGTTCACTAAAATTAGAGCTAACAAGCACCATGAGCTATAATACACTAATGCAAAAATAAAATGAAAAATTCGGTGTAAAAGTGCAAATAAAAGTATTTGATACAAACTTCCTGAATAATTTTATTATTAGAAGGGCCCCAAACAGCAGTATGTATTAATTAATCCTGTCATATAAGAATCAACATGAATCAAGAAAATCAGTGACGTGTAGAAATTCTATCTTATATCCTTAGTGGAAAATGTAAAAAAGTAATTTTTATCTACATAAAGGCAATTTTGATTCATGAAATCCATGAGTAAAAATCACCAGTAATATATTGTCCAAATATATCATTAATATCAAAAATTAACAGATACTTAATTTTAAAAGTCCCTAAGACACAACGGCATAAACTGTCATTTAATTTTCCTGATATTTAGACTATTCTAAAGGCACTATTAAGGTTTAAACATAAATTTCTAATGAAATCAATTTACTACCTTATAAATTTAGTACCTTATATATTATAAAGTTTTCTATTTTAGTGAAGGTACACATTTGTTTAATAACATGCTATCAAGTCATACTTATAACTACAAATAGCTTCTTCCACTGTTTCAGAATTCACTACAGAAAATGTAAAGTATAAACATTCATGATCATAAATCCTTCACTTAACAGGTGCTTGACAAGTATTTGCTAACTAAACAAATAACAGGAATAATAATCAGGATTAGAGTGAACACTAATATTGGTTAATGTGGTAAAAATAAAAATCATAACCATCCTATTGTAGTTATTTCAAATAAGCTACTTTAAATATCATTTTAAGTCAACAAAATACATCTTTTTAAGATATGACAAAACGAAAAATGTCAATCTAAACACAATTCTAAAATAACGGGGAGAGGCATATTTTATTGCAATATTTATAAACTAAAAATCATTTCCTAATTGAAATTTTAGTTGCAGAAAGAATATTGCTCTATAGAAAATATTCAAACGTTAAACTAATTCAGAAAAATGTTTTGAAAATCTTTACTCAATTTATTTTCCATTTACCAAAGAACTAAGTTTCTCCTAGCTGTTCTTTTTTTTTTTATGTAAAACTAATTGCACAGTGAATTACATCTTCAAGTCAGTACAACTGTAAATGAGGGTCAAACCACTGCATAAAAATTATTTCAAATCAGAGAAATAATGCACAGATGTAATCACTGTGAAAAAATAATAGACACAAAACTGAAGTGAATTCACATATAATATGTAACCCAATTTTTCAAAGAAAACAAATATTATCTTTTTAATTCTGTTTTCTCCAGCATTCCCTACGTAAAGCACTTTGTTCATATATTACCTAGTTTGCTTTAATTTGCTTATATAGTGTTGCAGGAGTATACATTAATATTCACAAAAATGAACAGTCTTAATTATGTCCAATCCACATTATCCTTCCTAAATTACTTCACATCTGTGAATAGTCCATCTCTTATTGCCAACCCAGAGCACTGATTGAGAATTTAGAGGCTCATTCTGAGAAACATTACATGCACTTGCTAAGGTGAATGTAAGCTGTTAGTATACAATGATGACAGTCGTATGGGCATGCCTGTATGCATTGTAAAACATTTTGGCCATTGATTGTGATATCAAGATAACATCCAAGCAATCCTTATCACAAAGAAGCAAAGGAGAGAATAAACTTTTAAGCAAATCATAGTGACTAAACCTGATAAAGTACTACAACAGATGTACAGAGAGACAATGGTATACTTAAATAACAGATTGTACCGTGCGGAATGGTGATACATAATAGCTGAAAACTACATCAACAAATATGTCCTTACTACTCAATATGATCCAAAGGCAAGCAGTGTAAACATCTTTTGGAAGCGTAAGATTCTCAGGCCCCTTCATGACGCACTAAACCAAAACTTGCAAGCGAACACCGCCTCCCACGTCCTTGCTACCCTGTGATCTGTACCTACTTTAAATTATAAGAAACATATCCATATCCAGTGTTTTCTTCTTAAAAAGCAGTCTAGGCATAGGTGTGTGAGAGCACACTGTTATACACACAAATAAAGAATAGGTGGAAGGAAAAAGATGACCCTGCTATTTCTTAGGTAGTGACTTAAGTTTATTATTCCTCTTCCTCCTTCTTACTCTCCTTTAATACTGTTATGAAGAACTATAGTAATAAACAGTCACTTATTAGACATTCTCCAAGTATCAAGCATAGCATTAGGTTATCTTGTTAAAATTCCATACTGTTTATCTCACAGGTAAGCTTTATCTCTTATTTTCAGATGGGAAAACTGAAGTGTAGAGATAATAAACAGCTTTCATAAGGTTAGAGAGCTAACAAACTATGAAACCATACTGTTCTTAACCAAAATGCCGTAGCACATTAGACTTATTTGAATCAATAAGCTCTTATCATTTAGGGACAATACCTTACTTACTAGTCTGTAAACTATAAGCTACATGGTTCTGTGATTTTCAGCTCTGTGCTTAACAGTTACTGGTCACATGCCAGTAATTGTTTAAATCATAATGCAATTACTACCATTGTACTTAATTTAATGGAAAACAATCTTAGGTATATTTGGCCACTCTAACAGGCATTACAAATATGATAAAGGCATTATAACATTTAACATTAAATACATTTTAAAAGTAACAAATTTTAGTGCTTTTTTTTAAAGAGATTTATTTATTTATGTGGGCTGCAAGATCAGGAGGAAGAGGAGAAAGAAAACCAGAGCATTACTATGTCAAATCTAATGCCAGAGATCAGACTCAGGACCTCATGCTTGAGGGTGCAACGCCTAGTCAACTCTGTCACCTCCCAGGTGTTTACTGTGTTTTTAGTGTATAACATACTACACGTAAAGTGACTTAAAGCAGTAAATTCTCACTGGTCCCCACTCTGCAATCTCGGTTAGGTTCAGCTTGGTATTTCTTCATATCAGTGTGGTGATTAGCATATTAAATATGCCATTTCCATTCACATATTTGGGGTTTCAGCTAAGAAGTAAGAGTTTTTGGAAAGTGGCTACATATTTTTCCATCCCTCCAGGGTTATTGCTGGGCTCGGTGCCTGCACCATGAATCCACCGCTCCTGGAGGCCGTTTTTCCCCCTTTTTGATGCCCTTGTTGTTGTAGCCTTGTTGTGGTTATTATTATTGCCACTGTTGATGTTGTTCGTTGTTGGACAGGACAGAGAGAAATGGAGAGAGGAGGGGAAGACAGAGAGGGGGAGAGAAAGATAGACACCTGCAGACCTGCTTCACCGCCTGTGAAGCGACTCCCCTGCAGGTGGGGAGCCAGGGGCTCAAACCGGGATTCCCTACACCGGTCCTTGCGCTCTGTGTCACATGCACTTAACCCACTGCCACCGCCCGACCCCTGTAAACATATTTTTAAACCTGGACAAGTTCAATTCTTCAAGTGTCAAGCAATGTCATGCATTCTAATTAGCTTATTGAGTCTCTCCCATTTTACTCTCCATATTTTTCCTACAATACAGACATATTTATCTTAGAAAACATATTTAGGGAAGTTAAAAACACTTTTGTTCATCTAATTATAAAAAAAAGTCAGTATAAACTTACTGACAAAAAAAAAAAACATCCAGAGGAGTTGGGGGTCCAGGGGAAATAGCTAGGTTAGTGATCCCCATACTTGTGGAAACTGTAAAATAAACATTCCCAGGCTCATAGTCCGTCTCCCAGAATCAGGTGGAGTCTGTGAATATCTATTTTTAAATTCCCTAAAATAGTTTGATGAAAAGCCTGCTGTAGCTTCAAAGAAGGGAGCTAGTTCATACACTGCATTTTATTACACAGAAAAAACAGAGTCCCATTTTAGTTTATTTCCTCACAAGAATGACACCTCCCCTGTTTTCATTAAATATTTTAATCAAAAGATTTCAGTGCATTTAATGAAGAAAGTTCTTTAGGCCAAGGCTTTTTTTTGAAAAAAAATCTTTATTAATTTATTAGATAGAGACAGGCAGAAATTGAGAGGGAAGGAGCTGATAGGAAGAGGGAGAGGGAGAGAGATATCTGCAGCACTGCTTCTCCACTTGTAAAGCTTTCCCCCTGCAGGTGGGGATCGGAGACTCAAAACTCGAGTCCTTGCACATTATAACGTGCTCTAAACCAGGCGCGCCATCATCACCTAGCCCCCTAGTTTTTAGAAATGATTCTTCTACTAACTATATGGGAATCATTTGAACATGCAAATTCCTGGGTATGCAGTAGAGCTACTGAAATAAGAATCTGAACAGATATTTGCATGCAAAATACATACCCTAAAAGTCGAGAAGTTAACTCAAAGATGCAGTCAATTTTGACACCCAGTACCATAGATGATTTCCCACGTCTACGCTCAACTGGACCTGCCAATATACGCGGATATCTTCGCCCACCCTGTTCAACGCTTGACATCTCGTCACCCAATCTGGTCCCCTACGCCTACACTGAACTTCTCTGTTCCAGTCTCTTGGAAACAGAGCTGGCAGTCAGCTGAGGTAAAGAACAAACACCTCATCACAGACCCCTGCAAGCGTCAACCCGGCTTTGACCTAGCACGTTATGATTGGGCCCTCCTCAATCGCTATCAAACAGGCCATGGCCGGTGCGCCACTATGTTCCATCGCTGGGGAGCCAGAGACGACCCGAACTGCCCCTGCGGCTCCAGACAGACTATGACCCACATAGTCAACGACTGCCACCTCTCCAGATTCAAAGGAGGTCTCGAAACTTTACATCAGGCTCAACCTGATGCTGTTGACTGGCTACGGAAGAAGGGCAAACACTAGAAGAAGAATAGATGATTTCCATATACCAGCATCATTCACCTTACCTAGCTAGCATTGACAAAAATAAAAAAAATCTATGCAGAGTACAATCATCTAACAATACCTCTTTTCATACTCCTTCAACTTATTCTTTCATCAGACCATTCTCTCTCTTCTCTGGTTATATTTTTTTCACATCCTCTGAATCCCAGGTTGGAAGACTCTGTTGCTAATGTAAGAATGGTGAACTAAAAAGTACATTTTAAAAGTTAGCAGTTTAAATCAAACTTTTCTTTTTTCTATTACAAATAAAAAGATGTTGGGTCTCAACAAGAAATAAAATAAATGTGTGTATGTGTGTATTACAAATTTATAACCCTCTCTCTCCATATATATACATATATAACATATATATATATATATATATATATATTCTAAATTTACAACCTCTATAACAGCCAAGGTTCCACTAACAAACATTTTTTTCATGCAGAAAATTGTGCTTGCCATACCTGACATTGTGTAAGTAAGTTTACTACAATTTAATATACACACAAGTAGGAGAAGAAATTTAATAATTTTTCAACTGGAATGAATTGACAGCCAGTGTTAGAAAACTGCCGATTGTGCAGAGTCAGTAAGATCTGCTGACATCACAAAGTAGAGCTTTTGCCCAGAAAACAGCTCATAAAGGTCAGATCTACAAACAACCAGGTAGCAGTATCACTTTCACGTCTTTCCAGAGCCATTAAAATTCCATTAAACAACCTTCCAAAACTAACATGCAGCCTTTAAAGTTCACCAAAATGATCCTAGAAACCGATCAGACTCAGTTCAAACACTAAAAGCAAAGTATTAATTTTTGCCCCCTTGTCATCAGAAAACATTTGTAGAATTCTGTTAAGTAAAAGAAAAAATTCCAAAGCAAATAAAGATGTATTTGTTACTCTTACTGTGAGCCTAAGCAGGAATACCCACTTAGTAAAATGATACATACCTGTTAGCTATCAAAAATAATTTCCAAAATTGAATTAGTTTTGCTATCATCTTTGAAATTCACCGCTACTAAACTATCCACTGTCAAAAAATCAAGCTTTTGTTAAAAGACATTCATGCCTGAGAAGCAGCTGAAATGAAAGTACATTTGGCCAACTTGAGACATATGCCTTTTCCAGGCTGTATTTTCATTACAGATTCATACAGTTTAATATAAAGTTTCAGCAGGAATAATCAGTTCAGGTTTAGTCATTCAAATAAACCAATGTGCACACTGTCACATGCACCTGACTTATCCAGTGACCCAAGATAAAGTTGGAAGGAGATGGGGAACATAAGCTACTGTGGATGAAGACTGTCCACCCCAGAGTAGGAAACACAAAGCAAGAGCCTGCACTAAGGACTTGTTTCCCTCCAAAGAGCATAAGCTTCACTATTTGCTTATTTGATGCAGAAAGTATATGGATTTGTACCCAATCAAAATGGAATATAGGAGAGGGGGAGAGACCGCATAATAGTTAAGCAAAGAGACTCTCATTCATGGCTGAGGTTTCCAAGTCCCAAGCTAAATCCCTCACACCACCATATGCTAGAGCTGAGCAGTACTCTGAAAAAATAAGAGGAAGGAAGGAAGGGAGGGAGGAAGAGAGGAAGGGAGGAAGGGAAGAAGGACGGAGGGAGGGGAAAAAGGGGGGAGGGAGGGAAATCCCAGAATATGGGCATCTCACAGCTATGACTGAGCACAGAAGTTTACTGCATGACACAAACCAAATTCCTGGCTGAAAGAATTCCATTTACAGTGGATATGGGCAGGCTATTTATTTGTTCCACTAAATCAGAGGTATCTAAATGTTAAATAATTTCTTTCCTAAAAAGTTAAAAATTAAAGAATACATCCCTATAGATGCATATTTACAATGCATACTCATATACTACCGTGCCTATAGAATATGAAATATGTTATATTAAGAGAAAAAAGTGGATGAGTATATACAAATAGATGTCTAGGAGATAGCATAGCAGCAGAGCTCAGGATCCTGAGTTCAATATCCAGTCCCTCATATAACAGAGTGCTGCTTTGATTTGATTCTCACTACCTGCTTCTTCTCAGTATGAATTAATTATTTCAAAAGTGAAAGTTCCTATGTCTTCCTGTACTCTGATACACTATCTCACAAAATAACTGAAGATGGGTAAACCATTGAGGGCCAGTGAGGCGACACCTGAGAGAACACCTGCTTTGCCATGTATGAAACAAGGGTGGACACCTGAGAGAACACCTGCTACACCTTGAAGCCCTACAGCAGTGAACAAAGTTTTGGTAAAGTTGTGTGAACTTCTCTCACTCTCTTTGGCTCCCCCCCCCCACCCCCACCCGGCCACACACACACACCACACACAGTTGGCCTAGAGCAGTGAAGCACTAGCAACAAAATACACAAGCAAATAATAATTACAAAAGATACTGAACCCCACAGTGGGATCCTTTGGGTACCAAATGGATATGGAAGTGGGGCCAAATCAGAATTTCAAATGCTTACAATGTACTCATAGTCTACCAAGAAATACTTAGAATGTTTTGTTTTTAGGGCATGGGTGTATATTTTAACAAAGAATGAAAACACTAGTATGTGCAATTGAATGTTACCATGTTACTAAATCTCCCAGCACTCCCTGTATGAACTCATATGTGAATACTTTCTTTCTAAACTAATAGCAAACTGTCTTTTTCTCCCTTACAGACAATAAGCTTTCAGGAACTTTATAGCTGAAAATACATTAGCAGCTATGACCTACTTTTCCATGGCCCAATTTCACACGAAGACTTGACTTTTCTATTGTCAACTGATTTCCAAGAGCCTCATTATAATATATACCTTATATACTTATTTTATACCTAACTTGAATATTTATAAGTTGTTTTTTAGGACACCACAGAGTGAAAAAAAGCTCACACAGAACAGTGTTAGATTAATTACACTTAATTCTGAGGATAGATCTATGTATCCACTCTATCCAGAAGTGCCAGTTTTTCCTGCACTGTGGATTTTATGTACTATGCAATGTGAAATTTCAGAGAACCATAAAGGAATATCATTCCATAAGACAACGCTGGGACTGAATCCTTTTACCAATAAGAACTATATGCTGTAAGCTCAATCACAAGCAAACTTCAACCACTAACCTGTCTATGAGCAGGAATACTCAAAAGACTGGTTATAATGTGTTAGTCCCACTTTTTAAAAATATGCACCTAGTAGGGAGTCGGGCGGTAGCTCAGCGAGTTAATTGTACAGAAGGACCAGCAAAAGGATCCCTGGCTCCCCACCTGCAGATGTCAATCTTTCTCTCCCCCTCTCTGTCTTCCCCTCCTCTCTCCATTTCTCACTATCCTATATAACAATTGTTGGTATGCTTTTAAAAAACCCTTCTGTTTCATTAGTTTAATCCCCCCTGCTTAACACTATTCTATTTACATAACATAACCACTTCATTCTATTTACATAACCACTGTTAACAAGCACCACCCTCCCTCCAGGGCATTGGTGGTTCAGTGATGGAATTCTCGCCTGCTCCGCCCCCTCTCCTTATCATACCCTGATTTTCACCAGTCACTTTTCTCTCCACCCTCTCCTGTTCCCACCCTACTGGGCTAGTATATTTATAAGGACAAGATTGTTTGTAGTTTTTAGTTTATCTTAGCTCGGCTTAGATTGTGCTGCGTCCTGCATGAATAAAGAGATACTGCCTACAACCCAGCCATGAGTCCCCAGTCGTCTGTTACCCGCCTGTGAAGCCAGCCCGGCGAAAACAACATCTGTCTCCCATCAATGAAGCTCAGCCCGACAAACAATGATGACATCAATAGCAACAACAATAATAATTACAACAATAAAAAGGGTAACAAAAGGGAAAAATAAATAAATATATATATTTTTTAAAGTATGCAGTACTTTTTTTTTAAAAAAGTAACAGAAATAAAAATAACTCTTTTAAGAAAAAAGCTCAACAAATATTTGTTGGGATCATAAAAATGGTACAAACAGTTTCAATAGTTGTTTCAGTTAGAGATAATCACTTCCTCATAAATTACTAACATCACACAGCTTTCACATAGAGCATTACGCATTATCAAATGGCAGTAACTAAAAGAAAATGCATATTGATGAGGATCCTAAAGAAAAGCCATGGTTGGTTAGTGAAGAATGACCCCACCTAAAGAAGACAGATGAGGACCAAGTTGTTGATTTGCTGACAACTTAGTACCTTGACAAAGAACACAGAAATCAGCTGCCCAATTCAAAGTAAATGGTTAGGTTTTGAACTATTAGCTTGGAGTCATAAAACTGACAACACTTGTATTGCCTGCCTACTCTGTCTAATTCAACTCTTCTTTTACTAGTAAACCAGGGGATTCTTCCTCAGTTATCACTCTAAATACAAAATAAAAAAAAAAGGTCAGAGTATTTTACTGATAGTGTTCCCATTCCCCACCCCACTCAAAAATATCTAAATTAAGGCCTCTCAATTTTAGTTCTAAATGCTGACAGCGCATTAGAATCACATGCATTTTTAAAAGATGCAGAGTGCCGGATCCACTGCTTTTTATGACAGCTTCTAAAGATCCTCTTAATAGTTTATGGCCTATATCAGAATACTACAGAGAACAGGAAGCTATGCCGTAATGAGTTTTACTTGCTTATTAACTTTCCCAAAACTGGACTACTGAATTTTTTCATCAATTTTCTTCTTTCTTTTCAATTTTTTGGGTAAAGACAGAGAAACTGAGAGGGAAGTGGGAGATTTCCTCCACTGAGGTGGGGTTGAACTAGATTCTGGTTTGTCCAAGTAGCAAAGTAGAGAGATTATACCAGTGAGATACTTTACTATTCTGTTATTCCACTAATAATTTGCCTGCCTAGGGCCAGGTGTTGGTGCTCCTATTGAGTGCACCAGTTCCAATGCACAAGGACCTGGATTTAAGCCCCCCCATTCCCATCTGCAGGGGGGAAGCTTTGTGAGTGATGAAGAAGTACTGCAGGTGTCTCTCTGTCTCTGCCTATCTCCCCATCCTCTTTCAATTTCTGGCTGTCTCTATCCAATAAATAAATAAAGATAATTTTAAAAAATTCTAAATTGCCTATCCTATAATAAATAATCAACATTGTGATTCTATAAAAAGTTATTCCAAAATGAAGAATCTAACTGTGCTGTACATAAATTCTGGTACCATATTTACAGTCCTACTGTTAATGGAGGTTAAAATCACTATCCTGAAAATGACATTTTCATTAAAACTTTTGGTGGCTATAGTGTATGAGAAATACAAAGTGAATGAACCTTTCACACAAAGGTTCATTTTACTTATTTCACATGAGATATATCAAGCTTCACATGACAGAGAGAAGTCAGAACACTACTCCTGTACATATGGCCTCAGGGAATGAACTGAGAGTCTCTGTATGCAAGTCCTCAGCTCTACCAGCTGTGCTATTTCCCTTGCCCTCTACAAAGTGAATTTCTAATAACTCTAGGAAATTGTACAATGGGGATTAGAATTCAGGCTTTTATGATATGATAGATTTTTGCAGTAAGAACAGTTCCTTTCTGAACAGCATATGTGCAAATTATTTCATGTTTATTTTTTATTTTATTTTTTTTTTAGTATTCTATTAAGAGACTGAGGTAGTTCAAAAGTAAGGAAGTATTTGAGGGCAGAACAGTGGCACACCGAGTAAAACACACATAGTACAAGGCACAAGGACCCGCACAAGGATCCCGGTTTGAGCTCCCGGATCCCCACATGCAGGGAAGCTATTTCACAAGTGGTTAAGCAGGGCTGTAGGTGCCTGTCTTTCTCTCCCCCTCTTTATCTTCCCCCTCCTCTCTTAATTTCTCTCTGTCCTATCAAGAAAAAAAGAAAAAAAAAAAAAAAAGGTCACAAGAGCAGTGGATTTGTAGTGCAGGCACCAAGCCCTAGCAATAACCCTGGAGACAAAAATAAAATAAAATAAAATAAAATAAAATAAAATAAAATAAAATAAAATAAAATAAAATAAAATAAAAAGGTAAGGGAGTATTCAGAGGAAATTCTAAATAATTTTGAAATAAAATGTTTTTCCCTTGTATTATAACTTTGCAACTCCAAATTTAGCTGCTAAAAAAGACGATTAACTTTTGAAGTATAGTCTTAAAGTAAAAATCATTCAGATTTTTAAACAGAAACATAGTTTACCCTTCACAAATACAAACACACTCGTGCAGCTAGTTTATACCTTCTCTGTTTCCTTCCATTAACATCTTCATTAACTGTGTTTACTTTCTCCATATATTCATCATTTTGTGGGAAGCTTTACGTATGAATTTGTAATTCTCAGGTACGTAACTTGATATCACCTTGTCGTTAATCAATTACTGGGGAGATATCCCACCTTTCTTCCTCACCTCTGTTGATACTTAGGTTATAAACATTCATAAACAGTGTTTGGGGACTGGGGTTTGACATGGTTGCTTTTTGGATATCTACAAAAACATGCTGGCCATGACAAGGACTTTATTCAGGCCAGAATGAATTTACAAGGTAGTGTTTTCTAGGATATTTGTATTGATTTTTTTCTGTAGCAGCTAATCAATCAGTTTCAGTTGTGTAAGTGATAGGGCAAACCTTTTTAAGTGTGCTGGGTGAATGGTGTGGAAACAACACCTTTCACTGCTGTCTCTGGAATCAAAATGTAGAGGTGATGGATGAGCTGTTTTTATAGCTATCGTGTGCTTTTCTAGATCTCATTTGTGTGTGCTACTTTTTTCCTTCCTTCATAAATTTCAAATACCTCTACAAGGTTAGTGGCCTAAACTAAGTATGGAAAGGTAAATAAATTAAGATGAAGCATTCATAGCAGGATAAAATTTCTTTATGCTTAGTGATGTTACTATTATTGTTGGTTATAGAAACTGGATTATTTTATTTCAACATTCATAGAAATATTGTCTATAAAATCAATTATTAAATGCAGCTGGAAAGTGTCTCCTTGTCTTTTTAGATAGAGTGGATGTAAGCAATATTTTGTTTTCTGTGGCATATGTGTACCTCAGATTGTTGAGTGGTATGGCTTATGTCAAGTTGCACTTGACTGATCACTTTTGGCAGTAATTACTGTAAGTTGATTTTGATTCAAGATCAAGTACAGTCTGATATTGAAACCTATTAATTTATATTTCTGTTCACTAAAGTATGTCTTTTGCTTCTTTGTCTTAATTTGCTCAATGTACAAATAAAATTAAGGAATCTATTTATTTTACAGAACTACTTTCAATTTACATGATTGTTATAGTGAAAACTTTCAAAGGGGATTTTAGACATATTATATTAACTAATTGTATGTAATAAGACTAAAAATAAAACCTTAAAAAAATATATTGTGTTTTCTGACACAACTTTTTAAAAAATTTCTTTAATGGGGGATTAATAGTTTACAGTCAACAGTAAAATGAAATATTTTGTACATGCATAACATTTCCACATAACAATACAACCCCCACTAGGTCCTTCTCTGCTATTAAGCTTCAGGACCTGAACTCTCCACTCCTATCCCAGAGTCCTTTACTTTGGTGCAGTACACCAGACCTAGCCCAAGTTCTGTTTTGTGTTTTATCTTTTTCTCTTTTTTTGTAACTAGACTCCTTTCATTGTAAGTGGCTTTAGAATTTAGATGGAAAAGAGTTCTGCCAATATTTCCACTAAGTATTTGGTAGTTTCTTTTCCAACATCCAAGGGATGTTGAAATCCCCTACTATTACTGTGTTGTTGTTGATTAGCCCTTTCAGTAGATGTTTGATATATTTAGATGGCCTCTCATTGGGTTCATAGATGTTAATAATCAGTAAGACCTCTTGACTGACTGATCCTCTGAGCATTAAGTAATGACCATCCCTATCTTTTTAATTTTTTTAATTTAATATTTTAAAGTCTATCATGTCAGATTGAGAATAGCTGTTCCTGCTCTTTTTTTGTGGGGCATTGGCTTGTATGGTAGTTTTCCATCCTTTCCCTTTGAGTCTGTGTTTGTCTTTGCTGAGTTTGGTGGGATTGCTGCAGACAACATACGGCTGAGTTGTGTTTTCTGATCTATCTTCCTACTCTATGCCTTTTAATAGCTGAATTCAAGACATTTACATTTATTGATATTATAGAATGAAGATATTTTAATGCCATTATTCTAAAATTTTAGAGTGTTCTGATATATGGCATGTTTATGATGTGATTGTTTCTAAGAGACCTTTCAGATTCTTGCAGGGCAGGCTTGGTGATAGTTGACTCTTTCAACTGTTGCTTGTCTGAGAAGGTTTTTATGCCTCCATCTAATCTGCATGGCAGTCTAGAAGGATACAGTAGTCATGGCTGAAAGCCTTTCTTATTGAGCGCTTGATATATATCTTGCCATTCTCTTCTGGCCTTTAGTGTTCATGTAGAGAAATCTGCTGCTAATCTTATGGGTATTCCTCTGTACGTGACCCTTTGTTTCTCTCTTGAAGCCTTCAAGATCCTTTCTTTATCCTTATTCCTTTCCATTCTAAATATGATGTGTCTTGGTGTCTGTAAGTCTGGGCTAATTCTGTTTGGGACCCTCTGACCTTCTTGAACCTTTATGTCTTTTATGTTGTCTAGAATAGGGAAGTTCTCAGCTATTATATCCTATAGAATGCTTTCTTCCTCCTCTCTTTCTTCCTCTGGTAAGCCAATAATGTGTATATTATTAATTTTGAAGTCATTCCATATGTCTCTGTTGTTGTTTTCAGTATCTCTAATCTCTTTTTCATATCTCTTCTTTCTTAGTTTTCTCTAATTCATCCTCAATCTTGCCAGTTCTTGGGGTTTTTTGTTTGTTTGTTTGTTTGTTTTTTGCCTCATTTATTCTATTCTCTCTCCCTTCTGTTGTTTTCTGTAGCTCAGCTATTTTGTTACCCTGTTCCCATACAGTATTAGCTTGTTCAGCTAGCTGCTCTTAGCTCCGCTATTTCAGCTTTCAGCTCTCTACCTACAGATAGTGTTTTCTTTCAGTCACATTTGCTGCTTCCCCATTTCTGATATTATTTTCAAACTCTTTCTTCACTTCTGTGACTAATAATACCTCAATTAGTGTTTGGATCTTGTCCTCAAAAGCCTTTTGGTTGGGGGGGGGGCGCTACCTGGATTTTGTCCTGGCTCGTTTCTCCAATGTTTCTTTTTGGTTCATGGTAAGTGGTGTGTTATGAGGTCCCTCTTTCAGTACTATTCAATACTAATCACTCTTGCCTGTATTGACTTGTATCTAAGTAAGGTACTTCAAGAGTTCACAGTTATGGAGTCTTGTCTTGTTGTATTCTCAAGCGATCTTCTTTGTTATTCTTAGTTGACCAGGCAGAGTAGAGAGACACAGCTGCTATTAATCTGTACTGGTTATTGATTACCAGCAGGTGGTGCTATAATGATCTCTAGGCTTCTCTTGTTTGTATGATCTGCAGAGGGTGGGATGAGGTGGGGGAGGGGTTGCTTTGGTCTGTCTTGTTGCTTTGGTCTCTGTCTTACGTTGTGTCCTTGCCTTAAATTCAGAAGACTAAAAACCTCTTGAGTCAAAGACTGAGAAGTTTTAAGCCCCTTTCTCTTTTCTTCTCGCACTTGGAACAACCTTCATTGTTTGCTGCACTTAAAGTGAAATCATGAAAATGGTGCAGCTCAGTGCCTTGCTGCCAGTAGCTCTAACTTGACTATGCTGTTCTTCAAGCCAAACCCTTTTTGCGCCAACCACATGTGAGCAACCACCTGAGGCTGTAGATCTTTCAGCTGTAGATTATGACTGAAGTTGGGTGTGTTGGTAACTGTTGTATTTACTTGTTTTGAGAGGAGAAGCAATGCAATCCCAGTTATTCCATGGCCACACCTTCCAGAAGTCTCATATTTTTATTTTTTTAACTGCCACCAGGGTTATTGCTGGGGTTAGATGCCAGCACTACAAATTCACCACTCCTAGAATATTTTTTTTCTTTTTCCTTATTTATTTAGCAGGACAAAAAGAAATTAAGAGGGAAGGAGGAGATAGAGAGAGAAAGAGAAATAGAAAGATAGACACACCTACAGACATGTTTCACCAATCATGAAGTGTCACCCTACAGGTGGGGAGTGAGATGGTTCAAACCCAAGTCCTTGTGCATAGTGCTATGTGTGCTTAACCAGATGCACAAGTACACAGCCCCCCCTTACATTGTATTTAGAAAGAGGGAAGATGATTTTATCAGCTGGTTAGTTCTATATAGACGGATAAGGAAGTAAGGTGATTTATATAACTGAATTTGCATATATAAGGAGGAATGTTATTTTATACTTAGAAATCTATGTGGGTCTAGATTGTAGACACTAAGAAACATTGTTTCCTATGCACCTTTTCTAAGAGACATTAAATAATCTGATAAAATTCCTTTAGCTTGTTGATAATACTATTTATCCTTCTATAGATTTTGTAGATTCTCATAAAACCCCAAATATATATATATTCATCTTTTCCATGGATTCTAAAGATGGGAGAGAAAGTTCAAAATATGTTAACTGCTTACATTAAAAGTCATAATAAAACACAACTGGAGGGGGGTTAGATAGCATAATGGTTATGAGAAGAGTCTCATGCTTGAGATTTTGAAGTCCCAGGTTTAATCTCCCACACCACCACATACATGAGCTGATCAGTACTCTGGTAAAACAAGAAAAATAATAATAATAATAATAATAATAATAAGTTAAAAATAAACAAAACACAACCAGTGTCACCATTTCACATTAAGCTGTCACTGCCTTTTTGATTTGTATTGTATCCAGAGATGTCAAACCTTCCATTTTCAATAATCTGGTAAGACCTTTCCTAATGCATGGGACAGCCCAGTTCCATTTCAGATGGTATATCTCTAAGTAAAAGTGCTTAATAGTCCTCTCTGATTAGACTTAGCCCTAATAAACTCAGCAATCTATTAGAATGGCCTAAAGAAGATACCATAAATTTTCTAATCAAATATTTAGTACTTAGGCCTAGAAACTTTCCTCTTCTAGCACCTAACTTCAGGTCCCTTAATCATTCTATCTACTCAACAAACTACATGAAAGAGTAAGTAAGATATATTCCCTAATGTCTTCTAACAGCATCAGCATTTTTGTTACCACTTGATAATCTTTTGAAGAAACATTGTATACAATTGGCAAAGACATACTGGCAAAAAAATATATCAACTAAAGGAAAATTATTCTCTCTATGACAACCTTTATTAGAATCATCAAACGAGCAAATGCAGTAAAACTTGTGTTTAACTTAGACCCCACTAAAATCTTAGGTGTATTTCCTCCCCAACTTGAGACCAGAACCCATATACCTAATACTAGTTTGGATACAACAAATGACACTCAACACTTTAACAGCTAGAAGCAAGTCCAAGCTCATCCAATAAAGAAGTGACTACAAAAACTGGAAAAGGGCAAAACACTGGCTCACATAATGGTGATATTTTTTTGTCACTACCAGACCATCCCATCACGTGGGGAATACTAGGATTCCAGCATAGATAATAAAGGCCCAGACACCTAGTAGACTCCTCTCTCCACCATCACTGGTCACTTGCATTAGGAACATCATCATAAGCTCTTTATAGGTCTTCTCAAGGACCTTGTCCTCACAATGAAGTAGCAATGGTAGGGACTGTCCCACTCTCCCAAGGGAGGCTGGGTCATCCTACCTACTCTGGCATTCATGGAAGACTGGTCCTGAAATGAGTGCAGCCTAGAATGTCCTCAGCTGTGACTATAAACTGCAAGCTCAGACTGACAGGGACTCGGAGGTTATACAGGCTCCTGTACTAAATAGGAATATACATGCATTTGGATCAGATATATGTACTGAAGAGTTAATTATATGGGGCCGGGTGGTGGCTCACATGTTTGAGTGCACATGTTACAATGCGCAAGGACCCAAGTTCAAGCCCCCCCCCGTACCCACCTGCAGGGGGAAAGCTTCACAAGTGGTGGAGCAGAACTGCAGGTGTCTCTCTGTCTCCTACTCTCTTTATCCCTCCTTCCCTCTTAATTTCTGACTCTCTCTATCCAATAAATAAATAAATATGAAAAGGTTAATTACATTTAAATATTTTCTTCAAGTTTCATAGCTACTCTCTGCCTTAGTCCTGCTGTTTAGTTATATTCTCAACTTTGATACCATCTTTTCAGACAATAGTTTTAGTCCACCTCTATGTCAACTAGCAAGTTTAGGAAAAAATTACTAGTGTTAAATGCCCCTGGGAACATACCTAAAATAAACTTACTAGGTTCTTTCTGTCCTAAAATGCCTATTCTCGTGGGGTTCATCATTTTGTCCTGCTTTAAATTTTACTACCTTTCAGCCACCAAGTTGCAGATGCCATCATGATTCCATCCTGAATTCCTTGAGCAGACAACCTCACCAGTGTGCCCTGGAACCTCATTATTTCCAGAGCTCTACACCACTAGGGAAAGACAGAAACAGGCTGGGGGTATGGATCAGCCTGCTAATGCCCATGTCTAGCAGAGAAGCAATTACAGAAGATAAAACCTCAGCATGTTGAACCCCAAAAAGAACTCTGGTCCATACTCCCAGAGGGCAAGAAATGGGGAAGATGACTAGAAGGCTCTGAATCCCAGTTCCATCGGGACCCAGAGAGAGAAGAGGGAAAAAGGAAGAACATTCAGAAGTAGTAATAGGAATAGGTGTGACTTAGAAAGGAAGAGAAGGCAGGGCCGTAGGGGAAAAAGGGCAATAAGTAGATAGATAGATAGACAGACAGACAGACAGACAGACAGACATACAGACTATATGTATAGAAATAATAGTCAACCCATTTCTGTGACCTTGGGAGAACTACTGCTGTTTTCAATGGAGGGAACAGGGACACAAACTCTGGTGGTGGTAATGGTGTGGAATTGTACCGCTGTTATTTTGTAATTTTATAGTTTAACACTCAATCACTAATAAAATTAAATAAATTGTCATAATAAAATGAAAGAGTAGTAAAGGAAAGATAAGTGGGATGTGACTATTATAACTTGATTGAATTCGTTAACATCTTCTTAGGAGACAAAGTTACATATATCGCAAAAAGCAAAAGCACAATCTAAAGAGAAGTTTTATCTAGAAGACTTCTGTAACTTATTAAGAAGATAAAATGTACATATATTACTAGAAACACTTACCTTGAAAAGACTGTTTGGCTCTATCCACTAGTTCCTCAATGGGATAACTGGCTAAATTTCCTCTGGCATGTTTAGTTTTGCAGTAGGTACAAGCATTGAGGCACCTGTTTAAAAGCAATATATAAGGCTCAAGTTTTGAAAAAGAGTATAGTAACATGGAAAAAAGCAATACACTGACTTTTTTAATTCTAGCAATATTTTCCAGTTTTAATGAGAAATTAAAAATTTACATTACATTTTCATTACATTAATTTCATGTCAACCAAGCATAGAAATTTATGATTCTTTTATGTTTAAAATCTTTGACAGTGGTTATAAAAAGAATCACAAAAGATCACCTTCAAATAAACCTATCAATAAGAAATAAAAGTTCTGAATGCTTGCAGTGGTTAATTTAATAAATTTAGAAGTCACATTGTTTTAAAACCACTAACATTAAATTGGTAATAATAAAAATAAAATCCTGCCACTAATATAGTAATATTCAGAAGTGATGAAGCATATTAGCTTTTAACTATTAATGTAAGAATAAGTAAGTAGGCAACATAGCATTCACATAAAATATTCCTTTAGAAACTTTCATGTTTTTTAGTCATTGAAATCTGGAAAAAACAACAAACAAACCCTAAAACATAAATAATGAATATTTTCTAGAATATTAGTCATAGTGTTTTTAAAAAGTAGAAATACAGTATCAGGGGCCAGGCATAGGTCAAGCGCACATATCACCATACACAAGGATCCAGGTTTAAGCCCCTGCTCCCCACTTGCAGAGAGGATGCTTGATGAACAGAGAAGCAGATCTGCAGGTGTTTATCTTTCTGTCTCCCTCTCTACCTCCCCTTCCCTCTCAATTTCTCTCTGTCCTGTTAAGTAAAAATACAGGGAAAAAAAAAAAAGAAGGAAAAAAATGGCTACCAGGAGCAGTGGTTCCTATTACCAGCACCAAGCCCCAGAAAAAACTTTGGTGACAATAAAAGCAAAAATATTTTTTAATTTAAAAAATAATAAAATTTGGGAGTCGGACTGTAGCGCAGCGGGTTAAGCGAGGGTGGTGCAAAGCGCAAGGGCCAGCATAAGGATCTTTGTTCAAGCCCCAGCTCCCCACCTGCAGGGGGAGTCGATTACCAAGCAGTGAAGCAGGTCTGCAGGTTCTATCTTTCTCTCCCCCTCTCTGTCTTCCCCTCCTCTCTCCATTTCTCTCTGTCCTATCCAACAATGTAATAACTACAAAAATAAAACAAGGGCAGCAAAAGGGAGTAAATACATAAATAGTAAGAAAATTAATTTAAATTTAAAGAACCTTGATCAAATAGAATGACATACCATAATATAGATGGACATAGAAAGAATTACATTAGAAAAATAATTTTACTTATGTTTGGTAGATAAAAATGGGACAAATGATCAAAATGAACAAAACGGTCTAAGAATAAAACAGTGGTTTCATAGGGCAAACAGGAGTGAATAAATCAAGAGGAGTCAAATACATGGTAATAAATAGAAATGAGACTTTTGGTGATAAATACAAACTGATGTGAATTCACATGGCTGTACACTCAAAACTTGTAAGTTATAAAACAATGTGGCATCAATAAATAAGTTTTAAAAACTGTACCCAGGGGCTGGGTGGTGGTGTAGTTTCCACCTTAAAGAGACTCTTGAAGAGCAGTGGGGGCAACACTACAGGTTCCTTTCTTTCTTTCTTTTTTTCTTTCTTTCTTTCTTTTTCTTTTTCTTTTCTGTCTCTTCTCTATACCCTGCATCAGAAAGAGAGAGAAAAATATAGGAAAAAAAAAAAAAGGAAAGAAAAACTGACCTCTGGAAGCAGTAGAGTATTGTATATAGACACCAAGCCCCAGCAATAACACTAGAGACTGAAAAAAAAGAAAGAAGGGGAGGAGAGGGGAGAGGAAAGGAGGGGAGGGGAGGAGAGATGAGGAGAGGGGAAAAGAAAGAGAAGAGGAGAGGGGAGGGGAGAAGGGAGGGAAGAGGGGAGGGGAGAAGAGAGGGAAGAGGAAGAAGAGAAGAGAGGGGAGAAAGGGAGAGGAGGGGAGTCACTTTAAAATTGTCCTTTGGCATGATAAAAAATTATTTTTCCTTACAGAGGACGTAGTGGGGGTTGTATTGTTATGTGGAAAACTGAGAAATGTTATGCGTGTACAAACTGTCAAATGTAAAATGTTAATCCCCCATTCAAGGAAAAAAATTAAAATTTATCCTTCCTGCCTCAAACCCAGTTTAGCCCAGGTGAGGTTCAGCCTAGGCACCCTGCTTCTCTGTCTACGCCCATGTTCTTGTCAGTACACTGCAACCCCACTGCTTCAGCACATTGAGAGAAATACCTGCACCACTGCTTTACTGCTGATGAAGCTCCCCCACAGGAAATGGAGAATGGCGACTCAAACCTGGGTCCCTGGGTGTGGTGTGTGTGTGCTCATTCGGGTGCACCACTGCCTGGCCCCACATATCACTTAAATTCTATGGCTCCTGTACTCAAACCCCATTGTTCTGCTTTTCACCTCAAGTAATATCAAGATCTACTCTATGCAGCAGGTGCCACCATTCACTCACCAACAACTGCATTCTATGACTGGCTATAGCTCTAGTTAGATCAAATGTTCTCCCAGGAAATTGTTCTCTGGAGTTTCCCAATGATACTGAGTTTTCCTCAGTGCTTTCCCTTATTTCACCTACTACCAGTGGTAGGTAACTGTTGGCCACTAGTTGCTTGGTGTGACTGCTCTAAAAAAATTCTGAGGGGGCTGGGTAGTGGCGCACCTGGTTGGGCACACATTACAATGCAGAAGGACCTGGGTTCAATACCCTAGTCCCCACCTGCAGGAGGAAAACTTCACAGGTGCTCAATCGATGCTCCAAATCTTTTAGTCTCTCTCTATCTATCTATCCTTCTATCTATCTATCTATCTATCTATCTATCTATCTATCTATCCTTCCTCTTTATTTCTGGTTGTCTCTATCAAATAAAAATAATAATAAAATTTATCTTTAAAAATTCTAAAAGGTGATATTGATGCATTATCACATTCTAGGTATACCTATTGATAGATTCGTTGGACAGATGAGTTGCAAGTAGGTTGCTTTAAATCAACTGTAGACATCTAATCATAATTTCCCAAGGTCAGTTTAATAAAGGGGGACACACTCTCTGTGAAAAATCCATCCTAAAAAATGTACTAAAAAGTTTAAGTAAAACAGTACAGTAAAATTGTGAAAGAACTGTGTACTCTTTGTTGTTTAAAGGTGGACTTATCTTCACCTACAGTTATTGAAAAATTATTAGTTTGATGAAGTGAAAATATCTCTGAAGCAAGTTCACTTAAATATACTATAACAGCACTAGCTCAAGGATTTAATCTATTACGGCTTCCTTTAAAATATAGAGAGAGAAATTTGGGGCTGAGCAGTGTGCTGCTTTGCCATACACATGACCCAGGTTCAAACCTGGCACCCACCACACTGAAGAAAACTTCAGCACTGTGCTATCAAAATTAAAAAGAGGGGAAATTTGCTATTAAAAATACTTAGGAAAATAATATTGGGGAGAAATGCTAGGGGAAGATGACCAGAGGAACTCCAATTCCATCAAAAACCAGAGAAATAAAGGGGGGGCGGGAGAAGGACACACTTCTACACCTAGTAACAGTTGTAGGTATGACTCAGAAAGGAAGAGAAGGCAGGACCATAGAAAAAAGTTGGCAAATATATGTAAATATAGATATAAAAATAATAGTCAACCCATATCTGTGACCATGAGAGAACTACTGCAGCTTCCAATGGAGGGAATGGGGTCACAGAACTCTGGTGGTGGGAATAGTGTGGAATTATACCCGTTATCTCATAATTTTGTAAATTAATATTAAATCATTAATTTAAAAAAAAACATAAGCACTTGAGCTCAAGTGCCCATTCCCAACCTGCAGGGAGCTTCGTGAACATTGAAGCAGTAGGCCTTTTATTATTATAACTACTATTATGATGATGATGATGATCATTATCTTCCTCCTCCTCCTCTTCCTCCATCTGCTCTCTTCCCCTCCCCTTTTCTCTTCTCTTCTGTTCTTCCCTCTCTTCTCCTCCACTCCCCTCTCTCTTTCTGTCTCTATCCAAAATGCATACATAAAAATATTTTAAGCCAACAATTCCTAATAAAAACTTACATCCTTAAAAAAACATACTCAGAAAAAAAACATATAATACAAAATCAGAAAATAAAATTGAGGTTTTTTTTTTTCAAGTTATTTATCTAAAAAACAATTTTCTCAATTTATCAAAAATAATGATGACCACTTTAACATGACAATCTCCCATTAAGGGGTGGGGTATTCACTATAAAATTCTTTTTAGAGGCTAGTTTCAATTATCTGTGAACAATTAAATAATTGTTATTAAAGTATGAGAATAATGAGCTGATTTATTCAACTGTCAAAAACCAAAAGGTCTTTGAAGGTTGGCTGTTGAAAGCCAAAACCAAAAAGAGATGACTGTTGAACTGCAAGGAAGATGACAAATTCTGAACAGGCCAAGGCTGTTGTGATAGAAGGATAAAATGAACACAATGCAGCTACTAATCTTTGCAAAGGCTGGTATATGGCTACCAACCAAGAAATAACTACAAACCTCAAAAGCAGAGATGGGTAGATGGACTAGGTATTTAATGTAGCAGAATAACTTTGAAGTTTTAAAAGATATCTAAAATATAGAAATTAAGTAACAGGAACAACAGTGAATTTTCACAAATAAAGTATTTCAAAGGGTTAAGACGTTTACCAATTTAACATTTGAACCCCATAAAGCAAATGAAAATTTTAACCCAGACCTGTTCTCATCTCCTTTTTTTTTTTTTTTTTTAATAGAGACAGAGCAGCAGAGAAAGTGTGGAAGAAACAATAGCATAGAAGCTTCCTTCGTTGTGATAGGGGTCAGGCTCAAACCTGGATTGAGTACAAGGAAAAGGAAAAGAAATTCACTATCAAAGTTAGCTAGCCAGCCGGTATCTATTAAAGTATATCTTTAGATATAAAAATTTCTGGAACAATTTAAAAATCAGTGGTAAGGGTGGTAGTTCAGTGCCACATGACTTATCATGAAATAGATTTTATACATATTTGGGTTGTTGGAAAACTCATGACACATTTTTGCATAGAAAAAAGGAGTAGATGGCATAATGGTTATGCAAACAGAGTCTCAAGTCTGATGCTCTGGAGTCCAGGTTGAATTCCCAGCACTGCACCACCATAAACCAGGGCTGAGTAGGGCTCCATTGAAAAGGAAGGAAGGAAGGAAGGAAGGAAGGAAGGAAGGAAGGAAGGAAGGAAGGAAGGAAGGCAGGCAGGCAGGAAGGGAGGAAGGAGAAGGAAAGAAAGAAAGAAAGAAAGAAAGAAAGAAAGAAAGAAAGAAAGAAAGGAAGGAAAGGAGGGAGGGAGGGAGGGAGGGAGAGACAGAGATGGAAGGAAGGAAGGAAGGAAGGAAGGAAGGAAGGAAGGAAGGGGAAGGAAAGAAAGAAAGGAAAAAAGGAAAGGACGGAGGGACAGACAGAGATGGAAGAAAGGAAGGAAGGAAGGAAGGAAGGGAGGAAGGAAGGAAGGTGAAGGAAAGAAAGAAAGAAAGAAAGAGAGGGAGGGAGGGACAGACAGAGATGGAAGGAAGGAAGAGGAAGGAAAGAAAGAAAGAAAGAAAAAAAGGAAAGGAGGGAGGGAGGGACAGACAGAGATGGAAGAAAGGAAGGAAGGAAGGCAAAGAAAAGAAAGAAAGAAAGAAAGAAAGAAAGAAAGAAAGAAAGAAAGAAAGAAAGAAAGAAAGGAAGGGAGGGAGGGAAGGAGGGAGGGAGGGACAGAGATGGAAGGAAGGAAGGAAGGAAGGAGGGAAGGAGGGAGGGAGGGAGGGAGGGAAGGACAGGAGGAAGGAAGAGAGGAAAGAGGAGACACAGAAAAATACATCATGATTTTTCCAATCCTATATATAAATGTGTGTATAACGTACATACATGCCTATATATGCTCTACCCAATAACACCAAATACACCTATGACATTTTCCAAGACATAAAAATACGGTGATGAACATGTTTCAGCTCAGACTGTGTCCAGAGACTTCACGTGTGGAATGACAACCCTTCAGCTTCATTACTCTGGTGAGACCTTTCCTTTCATAGTATACTCTAATTCCATCTCAGGTGGTTCACTTTCTAACAAAGTCCCAAAACCTAGATATACACCAGGTTCTGTGAGAGAGAGCATATATTCACACTTATCCATAAACTAGTGCAAAATATATACCTGAAAGCAGAAGTTCACTAGAGTCCAGTGAGTACCCCCTAACACTTCCTCTCCACTATTCTAACCTTTGAGTCCATGATTGCTCAACAATTTGTTTGGCTTTGTATGTTAACTTTCTTTTCAGCCACCAGGTTCCAGATGCCATCAGAATGCCGGCCAGGCTTCCCTAAACTGAAGACCCCACCAATGTGGCCTGGAGCTCCGATTCCCCAGAGACCCACCCTACTGGGGAAAAAGAGAGGCAGACTGGGAGTATGGACCGACCAGTCAATGTCCATGTTCAGCGGGGAAGCAATTACAGAAGCCAGACCTTCCACCTTCTACAACCCACAATGACCCTGGGTCCATGCTCCCAGAGGGATAGAGAATGGGAAAGCTATCAGGGGAGGGGATGGGATATGGAGATTGGGTGGTGGGAATTGTGTGGAGTTGTACCCCTCCTACCCTATGGTTTTGTTAATTTATCCTTTCTTAAAAAATAAATTAAAAAAAAAAAAAAGCTTTTCAGGAAAAAAAAAAGAATTTAACAATAAAAAAATATATGGTGAGTCATAAAAATGACTCCAATGATTTTGAAAGACAGTATAAAAAATGACTTCTTGGGGGTCTGGCAGTGGCGCAGTGGGTTAAGCGCACGTGGTGTAAAGCGCAGGGACCGGCGTAAGAATCCCGGTTCGAGCCCCCGGCTCCCAACCTGCAGGGGAGTCACTTCACAGGCGGTGAAGCAGGTGTGCAGGTGTCTATCTTTCTCTCCCACTTCTCTCTGTCTTCCCCTCCTCTCTCCATTTCTCTCTGTCCTATCCAACAACAAAGCAACATCAACAATGGCAATAATAACCCCAACGAGGCTGCAACAACTAGGGCAGCAAAAAGGGGGAAAAATGGCCTCCAGGAGCAGTGGATTCATGGTGCAGGCACCGAGCCCAGCAATAACCCTGGAGGAACAAAAAAAAAAGACTTCTTTAATCATCAGAGGGTGAAGGCAGAAATCAGTAACAAATGGAAAACCAGGAAGGATATATAAAATGAAAATTAATAAACTTTTTAACAGTTAAAGATTAAAAGAAGAAATCACAAGAGGAATTAGAGAATAATTTGAAAACATCAAAAATTTAAATCATATCAAACTTACAAGACACAAAAAAAGAAATAATATGACAGCATTTTTACTATAAACAATTAAAAATAAAAAAAATAATAGTTATTCAACCGTGGAAAACAGTATAGAGCTTTCTCTCTATATATATATATATATTTTTTTTTAATTTATTTATAAAAAGGCAACACTGACAAAACCATAGGATAAGAGGGATACAACTCCACACAATTCCCACCACCAGATCTCTGTATACCATTCCCTCCCCTGATAGCTTTCCTATTTTTAACCCTCTGGAAGTATGGACCCAAGGTCATTGTGGGATGCAGAAGGTAGACGGTCTGGCTTCTGTAATAGCTTCACCAGTCAAAGCCCATGTTCAGTGGGGAAGCAATTATACAGAAGCCGGACGTTCCAACTTCTGTAATTGCTTCCCTGCTGAGCATGGGCATTAACTGGTCAATCCATAACTCCCAGTCTGCCTCTCTCTTTCCCTAGTAAGGTGGGGCTCTGGGGAAGCACAGCAGTATAGAGCCTTCTTAAAATGCACATATATATAGGCCCAACAATTCGTATCCCTGATATATACTGAAAAGAACCAGAAGCAGGATACCAAAGACAGTTGAAACACATATTCAGAGTAGCACCATCATTTACAAAAGCCAAAGTGTGGAATAATAGTTCAAGTGTCCATCAACAGATGTATGAATAAGAAAATTTGGTGAACTATCTTTTAATCTTAAAAAGTAATAACTCCAACACCATCTCCCCAGACAACACCTTTATCCCACATGCATGTTTAGCTGTTAGGCTCAGGCAAAAATTAGTCAAGTCATGGGCCCCTTGGAATATACCTAAAATAGACCTACTAACCTTTTCCAAAATGGCGACCCCAAATCTCATCTGCTCTATTCCTACCTTTAGGAATTACTAAACATTTTGTTATGCTTTATATCTTAATGCTTTTCAGCCACCAAGCTGAGGTGTTACCATGATGCCAACCTGACTTCCAGGGCAGACAACCTCACCAATATATCCTGGAACACTACCTCTCCAAAGCCCTACCCAACTAGGGAAAGACAGAAACAGGCTGGGAGTATGGATCATCCTGCCAATGCCCATGTCCAGCAGAGAAGCCATTACAGAAGCCAGACCTTCCAACTTCTGCATCCCATAATGATCCTGGGTCCATACTCCCAGAGGGGTAAAGAATAAGAAGGCTTTCAATGGAGAGAATAAAATAAGGAACTCTGGTGGTAGGAATTATGTAGTACTGTACCCCTCTTATCCTATGGTCTTATTAAGTCAATATAAAAAAAAAAAAAGAAACAAAACCAGAATACAAAACAGCATTGATAAATTTTAAGGACACCAAACTAAGTGAAATAAATCAGTTACAAAAAAAAGACATGTACTGGGGCAAGAAGCTGGCATGATCATGAACTAGAGTTGAACAGTGTGCCCTGGTTTAAAAAAAAAAAAAAAAACCAAAACCAGATACTGCATGCTTGAAATCGTATAAGCTATTTAGAGTAGTTAAAATCATGGATACATTGAACTGGTGTTACCTAAAAGAAGAGGGGTAGGAGTGGGGCAGGGGATGTTAAGAAGTTCAGTGAATGTGTAGGATAAAAAAGTGGTGGAAATGGTTGTTGATGACCTTACAAAACAACACGAATGACTTAACACCAGTGATACGTACACTGCGGTACCCAAGGCATAAGTACTTCTCTTTTTTTTAATATTTTGACTTTATTTGTTTATTTATTTATTTATTTATTTATTTTGATAGAACAGAGATAAATTGGAGGGGGAGATAGAGAGGGAGAAAGACACCTGCAGCACTGCTTCACCATCCGTGAAGCTTTCTACCCACAGGGGCTTGAACCTGTGTCCTTGTGCATGGTAATACATGCAAGACCACTTAGTCCCGGCATAAGTACTTGTAAAATATAGTGCTATATTATATGCCTGAGCTGAAGTTAAATATACATGGTAATTCGGCATGTTTACTTACTTACTATGGCTTAACAGTGAATACTTATCAACTGTTAAATTAAGGAAAACTAAAACTTCACTGGTGAATATTCTAAAAAAGAAATGATCTTTAGCAAAGATTTACCAAAGTGCTAATCTCCCAAAGACTTGGTTACACACTAAAAATAAGGAACTCCTCCAAACTGCAATGTGTCTGGAAATATATGTTAGAGTATCAGCAGCAAAGAAAGTTATTGTTTTTGCTTCCTCAGGGGTTCTGGAAACCGACGTCTACTAAGATAATATCTCATAGGAAACACTGTCTAAAGCTGACTCTATAACATGTAACAGGTACCATATTTGGGTGCCAAGGATAAAAAAAAATATTGTTCTAATACTGGTCAAAACATCCTGGGAAAAGAAAAAAACAAACTTATTTCAACCATGTTGAAACCTGAAAGCTAAATTCAGATAGTATTCTGACCGATATGGGAAAATAACTTAAACTGTTTGAGTCAAATAGTAGTGTGGGAAAAATCATTACATAATAAAGACAGACATGGTATTTTAAATAAAATGGAAAAGTAAAGCCTAAACATTCAGGCAGTTACTTAGCCTTTTTTTTTTTTTTAAGTGAGAGAGAAAGAGACAGAGATAGAGACCAGAGCATGGCCATGGCTTAGCTCTGGATTATGGTGGTGATGGGGATAGAACTTGGAACCTTAGAGCCTCAGGCATGAAAGTCTTTTTTGCATAACCATTATGCTGTCTCCCCAGCACTACTTAGCATTTTAATTTCAACAAATTCTCCCAAGGTGAAAGCTGCAACTCTGTTTAACATTGTTTTTAAATTTATTTATTCCTTTTTGTTGCCCTTGTTGTTTTATTGCTATAGTTATTATTGTGGTCGTCCTCCTTGTTGGATAGGACAGACAGAAATGGAGTGAGGAGGGGAAGACAGAGGGGGAGAGAAAGATGGACACCTGCAGACCTGATTCACTGCTTGTGAAGCGACTACTCTGCAGGTGGGGAGACTGGGGCTCAAACCGCAATCCTTATACTGGTGCACTTAACCTGCTGCACTACCACCTGACTCCCACGTCTGTTTAACATTTTAATAAGCAAAGTAAAACTTAACTGCCAGTATCTACCTTTTAGAAAAATCAACCTAGGCAGTACCAAAACAATATCCCACATTGACCAGTGATAAAAAGAGGAAACAATCAAGTCCTTGATGCGCACTGACCACCAAGTTGACTGTTCCCAAATCTCTGGGAGTGAAAAACTTCTCCCACTCAGGGATCAAACAATTATTTAGTTTATCTTCTCTTTCAAAACTATTATAACTGTTTTCTTGACTAACTGTAAGAATCCCTATTAACTCTTTTTCACTCTCTACTCTCTACATTGATGGGGGAAGTTACCTCAATAAATTACTTTACAAAGAATCACACTGTTCAGGGGCTGGGTCGTGGTGCACCTGGTTGAGAACACATGTTACAGTGCACAAGGACCCAGGTTCAAGCCCCCGCTCCCCACCTGCAGGGGGAAAACTTTGCGAATGGTGAAGCAGGGCTGCAGTTGTCTTTCTGTCTCTCTTCCTCTCTATCTAACCCCCTCAGTTTCTCTCTGTCTCTATCCAATAAATAAATAAAGATAATAAAAAAATAAAAAGATATTTTTTTAAAAAAGAACCATACTGTTCTTGGGAACTAGGAGATGACTCACCCATTTTTTTCTACATGAGGAAAAGGAGCAGAACTGAAATGCATGGCGTATTTATACTCAGGAGAAGGACAGAGAGGAGGACATCACAAAATGCTTTCTCATTTAGGCAATGCTAATAATGCACAGCCTCCTTTGAAATAAGGAAGTAGTGCCACTTTTTCAGAGAAAAAAACTGAAGTTGAAAAGGGCTTATAGGCCAAATGAAATCAACTACCAGGACAAGTATTTGTACACATGTTCCAAGTTATAAGATTTGATAGGTGGCTGGTGGAAGTTGCTGTATGACTGGTTAATGCATATTATTTTAACAAATAAATATAATACTCTTAATATCCTTAGGCTTACATTTGACATTACATTTGACTTATATTTGACATTAGTGAAAGCTGGGAGGTGGTTTACCGATATAGTATGTGATGACACACTATATACTACCATGAACAAAGACCCAATATGTGGAGGGTTGCAACATTATCTCTCTTTTCATATCTCTCTCTCTTCCTCTCTCCCCCCCTTTCCCTCTCCCTCTTTCCAAAAAATGAGAGGGAAGAGAGGGGAAAAAATGGCTACCAGGAGTGATTAAGTCATATAAGTATGGTGCCCCAGGGATAACTGTTGTTAAAATTTCGGAGGCTCTTGCTGGCCGGGATAGCTTCACGGGCGGGTAACAGAGACGACCAGAGACATAAGGCTGAGCAGGGAAGCTGTATTTCTTTATTCAGGAACAACGATTCATAAACTAAGACAAACTAATCACCAAACAGAACTCTGCTGTCTCTTTGCGGCGGTGCAAGCACTCTCTCTTACTCTCGAACTCTGCAACTCTTCAACTCTCCAACTGTGGAACTCTCTAACTCAGGCGGGGTTCCTAGGGGCGGAGCCAAGCGGCCCCGCGAAACTAACTGGACTGATCCAATTCTCTTGGCGGGGGAGAACTACCCAATGTAAAGCATACAACAGATAACCTGATGGCAAAAAAAAAAAAAAGCATACATAAGCAGCAAACATTTAAAGTGTGCAATTTAAGATTTAATGTGTGAAATCTAATAGCAATGGAACTAAGGTGGTAGACGTGGTGTGTCATATATAGGCGTAAAACTATACTAAAATTATATGCCAATGTTAAATTAACTTCACAAGTTTTATGATTTGCTGAGTGTGAATACATATGAATTCATCTGTGAAGTCATTACTCAATCAGGATAAAGATCATGGTAACCAACCCGGAAGGTTTCTTTTTTTTTTCTAAAAGATGATTAAAAAAAAAACTGTTCAAAGGTTTCTTGCATCTTTGCCATCTTACCCTCCAGTTTCCATCCATGCAATACCTTGTCTTTTTTACAAAAATAAATTAGCATTCATGCTACATGAATTATCTAGAATTTCATATAAAAGGAATCAGAGTGTGTACTCTTGGTATGATTTCTTTCACCCCTCTTGTGGAGTGAAGCGTTATTTCATTGTATGTTATTGTTTAGTACTATTGAAAGGATTCCACCCCAAGTGCTGTGAGACCTCAAAAATAGGAAACTGGGAGTTGGGCGGTAGCACAACGGGTTAAGCGCACATGGTGTGAAGCGCAAGGACCAGCATAAGGATCCCAGTTCGAGCCCCCAGCTCCCCACCTGCAGGGAAGTCACTTCACAGGCAGTGAAGCAGGTCTGCAGGTGTCTATCTTTCTCTCCCCCTCTGTCTTCCCCTCCTCTCTCCATTTCTCTCTGTCCTATCCAACAACAATGATATCAACAACAACAACAAAAATAACTACTACAATAAGGAAGGGCAACAAAAAGGAAAATAAATATTAAAAAACTTTAAAAAATGGGAAACTGTAGAGGAAGATAAAAGCCAGCAAAAGAGAGATAATTTGCTTCATCTTATTTGCTTCTTATCCCTGTTAGTGGCACCAGTTTCTAAAATAGAGTTAATGCATTAAATTTCATAATTACTATAAGCATCTATGAAGACTGTTTATTATTATTATTATTATAAATAAAAATGCTGAAATGGCAGACCAGGAGGTGGTACAGGGAAGAAAGTATTGACCTCTTTAAGTGTGAGGTTCTAAGTTCAATTCCAGCACCTGATGTACCAGAGTGATATTCTCTTTCAATCTCTCTGTATCTCTCTCTCTGGTTTATGAAAACCTAGGAAGCCTCACCCCCACTTTTTTTTTCTCAAGTACCTTCAGCTAACAATGAAGACAATACACTTGATTGTTATAATGCAGATGAGATATAGCCAGAAGGCTAGGGACAAGCTGAGGCTAAGTAAGTCAGGGGTTTTTTAACTAGGGTAGCCAGGTATGGAATGAAGATTTCTAGCTCTAACAAAATCAGGAAGATGACCAAACTAGGTCTCTGACCCTGGTTACAGACACTGGCATCGATCAGAAACAGACTAGCAGTCCCCTTGGATGTGTTTTTTAAAAAATATTTTCATTTATTTATTTTTTGGATACAGATAATAAGAAACTGTGAGGAGAGGGAAAGAGACAGAGACACACCTGCAGCCCTGCTTCATCCCTCGTAAAGCTTTCCCACTGCAGGTAGGAACCCAGGGCTTGAACCTGGGTCCTTGTACACTATAATGTGTGCACTTAACAAGGTGTTACCACCTGGCCCCTGATGGAGAAGGACCAGGAATTTACTGCTGCAAGTCATGACTTGATGACTTTACTGCTACAGAGGGAAAGATAACACAGCACCAAAGCTTTCTCCATTGTGGTGGAAGCCAAACTCAAACTGAGATCTAGCTCAGGGCAAGGAGTATGTACTATCCAAGTGAACTATCATGTTGTTCAGTCTACTTAGTTTTTTAAATGATCTGATTTGTCAAAGACATAATAAGAACATGCTGAATAGTCAAATGTTCTTAAACAAAGAGCATATCCATTGCTCTGGAAAGTCCCTAAGCACAGGCTGCTGAAGCCCGTATTCTGATTCAATAGGTCTGGGATGACACCCAAAAATTTGACATTCGTGCCATGGTAATGCTGCTGGTTCTGAGACCTCACAAAGAATCACTGTTTTTAAGAAACATGAGACAACTCCCTCTAAGCTCACACTAATTGTGAAAAATACTAGAAATCGAAGTCCCAAAATGCACGGTCCTTCCCAAAGGCTATCTCAGATGTTCTGTAGAAAACAAGAAAAAATGAGACAGGCTTCAGAAGTGAAAATCAGTTGCTGTCAAGTACAAAAACAAGATCCTCGGCCAGAATATAGTTCTCACCATTGCCACATTATGGGAGAATAACCAGAGTACTGTTTTCCATTATCTTCCTTTAAATACAGGGATCTGTTTTGAAAATATCAAGTTCTTGCTTCAAGGTTATGAAGAGATAAACATTAAGTTATTCTACAGCCAAAGAACAGCAAAATCATGAAGTGTGTCATAGGGCTTGAAAGGACCAGAGAATCTAGTCATGGAAATGAATGAGGCTCAGACATGTCCCTTTATAGGCAAGGTTATGAAAGTGATGGATTTACTTAAGGGTGCACAGAAAAGGAAAAGTGTATAGGGAGGCTTGGGAGGGTGAATTGTAGGGCATGTTGTTAAGTTCCTACCCTGGACTTATTTTTATTCTCCTTTCTAAAAAGGCACTCATTTTGTTCAAGAATTTACTTCTCCCTCATAAAGTTCTAGCACCAACTCTAGAATCAAGACTATTATTAATCAAAAGAAATCCTCTTCCAATAAATATTTAATTTAGCATTACCACAAAAATTGAAATTAGTTCAGAAAATACAAGTATTACAGGAAAACTATGTCAGGCAGGAGGATTCCATTATATATTCCCTTGTAAGTCTGTAGAAAGGTCAGAAACAGGCTTCAGTATCCTGGCCATGGTGGAATTCCGTGGGAAATTTCACCATTGATATGCTAATCATTTAAACAGAGGGGTAAAGTAGTCTAGGAGGCTAAAAGAAAGCCATTTGTTTCTCCACTATATCAAAAGTATTAATAGTCATTATTCCTTGTTCTTGTCTTGCTTTTATGCCAAAGGGAAGCGATTTTTATAAAAAATAAATAAAACAACAACAACAAAAGCTGCTACTTTTGAACAATCTCACAGCCACCTCCTCTTTCCAATTCCCTTGAGCATAAAAGTAGAACCAGCTAGCTGAGTGCTTTCTTTGAATTTTGACATGAGAGAAAAATTCAAGGACAAGTTGACAGACACAGGAAAGAATATGAATTTGTTCAGAGGAAAAAAATACACTCCCTACAGAGAGTAGGCTTACTAGGACCCATTTTTATGAAGTTTGCTTCTGGGGGGGTAAGTCAAGCACATCTTTGAGTAAAACAAAAGTAGCAAGGTAATGATTGGTTTACAGAGGCAGAAATCAGTAATTTCAGTGGTTGTCCAAGATGCCAGAATCCCTGCAGGTCATTCCATGGGATAAATAAACATGCACAGAGAAATTAAAGAAACTAAAGAACTTATGCTAAACTATAAGGAAAGAAAGGAGGACCACTTTTAGTAAATATTGTCTTGAAAGAACACTGAGGTGTGACTCCTGTACCTGTGTGCTTAAGTTCTAAAAACGAAGTAATTTCCATGTCTCTGCTGTATCTTAAATAATGGTGGGTAAGTATGAAAAAGGAGAGCTCTTAAAACACTAGGGTGTAGTAGTTTATTCAAGTGACTTAAGTGGTATTTTGTTTGTCTGTTTGTTTGTTTGTTTTCCTCCTTATCAGAACACTGCTCAGTTCTATATACCTCTTCATTAATATTAAGTATCACTGGGTCAAAGAAAACAGCCTGACCTTCCTGGGGCCTGTTCTCCTGAAACCTTTTGTGCTTGTAGCCCTAACACTTCCCCAACTAGACATCCCTCCAGGTGTCTTCTGAGTCAGGCTTCTCTGGAGCCAACATTCCATCTGGGTGGGTGGGGGTGGCGGGGGGGTTCCCTTCCCCAGATATATGTTGGTGTGAGCACTGTAGAAGAACCCACCATCATCAGTCCCCTCTGTCTCAGTAGGCTTTGCAGGAATCTCTTCCTACATTGACAGTGTTTCAGTCCTTCAGTTTCAGTATGGCTTGGGGTTGGGAGTATTTATTTAGGGAGTTACTCAGACTGGTTGCCAATCTGGAGATTCCTAAAGCCCTTACTATTAATAGCTAGTCTTGGCTGTAGAAATCAGCTAAAATGACCTTTATATAAAAGCTACCTGTGAAAAACCAGTTCCTAGTCTCACATTCATAGTCCTTTTATCACAGTGTCTTCTGCTGTCTTGATGTAGTCCCACTATTTCTGGAACTTTCCTCTTTTAAGCATTTTTGTAAAGATATTTTATAGATGGATACTCAGGCTGACTTAGTGGATATAATCTTGGAACTTCCATGGTTACCGACTTAAAGATCAAAGTATTATATGCTGTGTGCTTTTTAGTTGTAGTGCTATGAAAACAAAAATGCTTTCTCTGTTGGCATTCCTCCTTTATCAGGTGCCAATGAATGTATGCTTATGGTAGAAGCAGATTAAAAGGTATCCTTTTCTGATAAAAAAAAAAAAAAAAAAAAAAGAGCACTGCTCAGCTCTGGTTTATGGTGGTGCAGCAGATTGAACCTGGGACTTTGGAGCCTCAGGCAAGAAAGTCTGTTAGCATAACCATTATGCTATCTACCCCTACCTTATTTAAAGTGTTTTAAACCATTCAGAGAATACTCAAAATTCGAAGTCAGTAATTTGCTGACATTACTTGGGCCTTTTGTTTGTCTAAAAAGTGATTTTATATGCACTTGAGTCAAAAGTAACTCAAGTCAAATACTTAATGGTGTCTGAGCCTTCAATTTAAGTTGGGCAGGAGGCAAGGATATAGGATTAAAAAGACCTAAATAAATTAGACGGGGATTTTGAAACATGGGTTTTTTCATGGTTCCTTTTTGACTACTCATGATGAATTTTCGTTTCTTGACAACAATGTGACTAACGTTCTGCTTTCGTTGCTAAGCTAACTATATGCCTGCTTTAAGAAATACAAGTTTTTACTAAGAAGTACATGAAATTATCTGCTGGGAGACATTTTTCTTACACCTGCATCCTGCAAGTCTCACAGCTACCACCACAAACACAAAGAGACTTCCTCTCACATATAGCCACTTCCATTTCTTTATTAAAGTCGTTTCTCTGCCTTTCAGTAGGGTCCATGGCAATTTAAGCCTATATAAGGAGGCTTTCCTGATGAGAAGGTGTAAGCCTGAATTAAAAAAAAAATCCTCTCTATAAAAAAAATAATAAAATTGTTAGTTTTGTCGTTCTATGTGGCAAGTGATTAGATTTTATCAGTAACAGAGGGTAAAACTCTTATCACTGTTGCAAAATTGTATTCAACACCATTTGGTACTAAGGCTATAACCCAGAAGAAACTACAGGCAAAGGAATCATGGGAAAAAGTTGAAAAGTCACTGAAGTAAGGTGCATCTCTTAAATTAGAATCATTTGAGTCATCAAATTCAGTATCATTAGATTTTCTATAATCTGAATTATATGCATAAAAACAACCAATATAACCACAAAAACCCATTAAGAACATCAAAGATCCAAGACTTCCGGAGGCGGGGATACCAGCAGCAACAGATCTGTTTCTCTCCTCTCCTCTCCTCTTCCAGATCAACTAGGAATACCAAAGGAGACCACCTGGGACTGAAACAAGACAGGACTAGAACAACTACAGGAACCCACCAAATCACCAGTGAGTGCAAACACACATGGCTGGTGACAGAGAGGAGCCTAGGGAGAGACTAAGTGGCTGGTCACAGTCCAACAGGTCTATCAGTTGAGACACCACCTCCAGTCTGTTCCACCAACAAGGGGACAGCTGAAGGGAGGAAAGGACTCCCCGGAGACTCACCAAGTGCAACTCTGAGTCTCCACTGCTACTGCCCTCAAAATCTGGAGCAGTGGCAGGGAGGGACACTGTGGGACAGAGATCTAACAGGGAAATTCAGGAGAAGACCTATACCTCGGTGGCATAGCTGTGGGGCTGTGAAAGTCTCTTGGCATAACCACCAGACTATCTCTGCCACACCCTGCCTTGTCTCTTGGTTAGGAGTCAGTGATTAACTTAAGAAGCCTACTTATAGTTAGAAGCCCTCAGGCTTCCATAGCCTACAGACAAGAAAAAAAGAGGCTTTTAAGCCACTGAGCTCCAACTCAGGGATTAAAATACTATTGAAACAACTGTTAACTTCCACCACTGTGAACCCTTTAATTACCTTACTTAGACAAAAGTCAATCCAGGAAATAGTGATCAGTAATTTGAAACGTACTAAGAGAGGGAACTCATAACATAATATACAAAATAGCTAAAACAAAAAGAAGAAATATTGGAGAAACTAACCAGGACAACAGTCCAGCTAAAAGCCCCCCAAAGGGTGAAGCATAAAATAATGAGTTAAACATCAGACTTAAAGTGAAAACTATCATACAAGCCAATGGCCCACAAAAAAGGGAAAACTATCATATAAGCCAATGGCCCACAAAAAAGGGCAGGAACAGCTATTCTGATATCTGACACGATAGACTTTAAAATAGATAAGATTAAAAAAGATAGGAATGGACACTACTCAATGCTCAGAGGATCAGTCAATCAAGAGAACTTAACAATTATTAACATCTATGCACCCAATGAGAAGCCATCTAAATACATCAAACTTCTACTGAAAGAGCTACAGCAATATATTAACAGCAACACAATCATAGTAGGGGACTTCAACACCCCACTCTCTCAACTTGACAGATCATCCAGGCAGAAAATCAATAAAGACATAAGGGAGCTAAATGAAGAGATAGATAAACTAGAACTGTTGGACATTTTCAGAGTCATTCATCCCAAGAAACTAGAATACACATTTTACTCAAATCCACATGGGTCATTCTCAAGGATAGACCATATATTAGGCCACAAAGACAGCATCAGCAAATTCAAAAGCATTGAAATAATCCCAAGTATCTTCTCAGACCACAGTGGAATTAAACTAACACTTAACAATCAACAAAAGATTAGTAATAGTTCCAAAATGTGGAAGCTCAACAGGACACTTCTTAACAACCTCTGGGTCAAAAAGGAAATCAAGGAAGAAATCAAAATGCTTCAAGACTTCAATGAAAATGAAGACACAAGCTATCAAAATATTTGGGACACAGCTAAGGCAGTACTGAGAGGGAAGTTTATAGCTATACAAGCACACATTAGGAAACAAGAAAAAGCACAAATAAACAGCCTGATTGCACATCTTAAAGACCTAGAAGAAGAAGAACAAAGGAACCCTAAGGCAACCAGAAGGACAGAAATCACTAATTTTAGGGCAGAAATAAATAACATTGAGAATAAGAAAACCATACAAAAGATCAACTAAAGTAAATGTTGGTTCTTTGAAAGAGTGAAAAAAATCGACAAACCTTTAGCCAGACTCACAAAACAAAAAAGGGAGAAGACCCAAATAAATCGGATACTAAATGAAAAAGGAGATATCACAACAGACACCGCAGAAATTCAACATATCATGCGAGGCTTCTATGAACAACTACATGCCACCAAGGTAGAGAATCTGGAAGAAATGGACGATTTCCTAGATACCTACCAACTTCCAAAACTAAGTCAAGAGGAAGTGGATAACATGAACAGGCCTATCACAGCCAATGAAATTGAAACAGTTATCAAAAATCTCCCCAAAAATAAAAGTCCTGGACCAGATGGTTTTACAAATGAATTCTACAAAACCTTCAAAGAAGAACTAATACCACTACTTTTAAAAGTCTTCCAGAAGATTGAAGACACTGGAAAACTCCCTGCCAGCTTCTATGAAGCTAACATCACTCTGATACCAAAAGCAGACAGGGACACAACCAAAAAAGAAAACTACAGACCAATATCTCTGATGAATATAGATGCTAAAATACTGAACAAAATTCTAGCCAACTGGATACAGCAGTCTATTAAAAAGATTGTTCATCATGACCAAGTGGGGTTTCTCCCAGGAATGCAAGGTTGGTTTAATATACGTAAATCAATCAATGTGATCCACCACATCAACAAAAACAAGACCAAAAATCACATGGTCATATCAATAGATGCAGAGAAAGCCTTTGACAAAATACAACATCCCTTTATGATCAAAACACTACAAAAAATGGGAATAGATGGAAAATTCCTCAAGATAGTAGAGTCTATATATAGCAAACCTATAGCCAACATCATACTCAATGGTGAAAAACTGGAAGCATTTCCACTCAGATCAGGTACTAGACAGGGCTGCCCACTATCATCATTACTATTCAACATAGTGTTGGAAGCTCTTGCCATAGCAATGAGGCAGGTGCAAGTAATTAAAGGGATACAGATTGGAAGTGAAGAAGTCAAACTCTCCCTATTTGCAGATGACATGATAGTATACACAGAAAAACCTAAGGAATCCAGCACGAAGTTTTTGGAAATCATCTGGCAATACAGTAAGGTGTCAGGCTAAAAAATTAACATTCAAAAGTCAGTGGCATTCCTCTATGCAAACACTAAGCTAGAAGAAATTGAAATCTAGAAATCAATTCCTTTTACTATAGCAACAAAAACAATAAAATATCTAGGAGTAAACCTAACCAAAGAAGTGAAAGATTTGTATACTGAAAATTTTGAGTCACTACTCAAGGAAATTGAAAAAGACACAAAGAAGTGGAAAGATATTCCATGTTCATGGGTTGGTAGAATTAACATCATCAAAATGAATATATTACCCAAAGCCATCTACAAATTTAATGCTATCCCCATCAAGATCCCAAGCACATTTTTTAGGAGAATAGAGCAAATGCTACAAATGTTTATCTGGAACCAGAAAAGACCTAGAATTGCCAAAACAATCTTAAGAAAAAAGAACAGAACCAGAGGCATCACATTCCCAGATCTTAAACTGTATTACAGGGCTATTGTCATCAAAACTGCTTGGTGGGAGTCGGGCTGTAGTGCAGCGGGTTAAGCGCAGGTGGCACAAAGCACAAGGACCAGCATAAGGATCCCGGTTCGAACCCCGGCTCCCCACCTGCAGGGGAGTCGCTTCACAAGTGGTGAAGCAGGTCTGCAGGTGTCTATCTTTCTCTCCTCCTCTCTCTCTTCCCCTCCTCTTTCCATTTCTCTCTGTCCTATCCAACAATGACAACAACAATAATAACTACAACAATAAAACAACAAAGGCAACAAAAGGGAATAAATAAATAAAAATAAATATTAAAAAAAAAGAAAAAAAAACTGCTTGGTACTGGAACATGAATAGACACACTGACCAATGGAATAGAACTGAGAGCCCTGAAGTAAGCCCCCACACCTACGGACATCTAATCTTTGACAAAGGGGCTCAAACTATTCAATGGGGAAAGCAGAGTCTCTTCAACAAATGGTGTTGGAAACAATGGGTTGAAACATGCAGAAGAATGAAACTGAACCACTCTATTTCACCAAATACAAAAGTAAATTCCAAGTGGATCAAGGACTTGGATGTTAGACCACAAACTATCAGATACTTAGAGGAAAATATTGGCAGAACTCTTTTCCACATAAATTTTAAAGACATTTTCAATGAAACGAATCAAATTACAAAGAAGACTAAGGCAAGTATAAACCTATGGGACTACATCAAATTAAAAAGCTTCTTCACAGTAAAAGAAACCACTACCCAAACCAAGAGACCCCTCACAGAATGGGAGAAGATCTTTACATGCCATACATCAGATAAGAGTTTAAAAACCAACATATATAAAGAGCTTGCCAAATTCAACAAAAAGACAACAAATAACCCCATCCAAAAATGGGAGGAGGACATGGACAGAATATTCACCACAGAAGAGATCCAAAAGGTTGAGAAACACATGAAAAAATGCTCCAAGTCTCTGATTGTCAGAGAAATGCAAATCAAGACAATAACAAGATACCACTTCACTCCTGTGAGAATGTAATACATCAGAAAAGGTAACAGCAGCAAATGCTGAAGAGGGTGTGGGGTCAAAGGAACCCTCCTACACTGCTGGTGGGAATGTCAATTGGTCCAACCTCTGTGGAGAACAGTCTGGAGAACTCTCAGAAGGTTAGAAATGGACCTACCCTGTGATCCTGCAATCCTCTCCCAGGGATATATCCTAAGGAACCCAACATATCCATCCAAAAAGATCTGTGTACACATATGTTCATGGCAGCACAATTTGTAATAGCCAAAACCTGGAAGCAACCCAGGTGTCCAACAACAGATGAGTGGCTGAGCAAGTTGTGGTCTATATAAACAATGGAATACTACTCAGCTGTAAAAAATGGTGACGTCACCATTTTCAGCCGATCTTGGATGGACCTTGAAAAAATCATGTTGAGTGAAATAAGTCAGAAACAGAAGGATGAATATGGGATGATCTCACTCTCAGGCAGAAGTTGAAAAACAAGATCAGAAACGAAAACACAAGTAGAACCTGAAATGGAATTGGCGTATCGCACCAAAGTAAAAGACTCTGGGGTGGGTGGGTGGGGAGAATACAGGTCCAAGAAGGATTCAGAGGACCTAGTGGGGGTTGTATTGTTAAATGGGAAACTGGGGAATGTTATGCATGTACAAACTATTGTATTTACTGTTGAATGTAAAACATTAATTCCCCAATAAAAAAAATTTTAAAAAAAGAACTTCAAAGAGCCAACAAAATGTTGTGTGCACATTAAATAGACCTTCTAAACAACTTTCTTTACACTTGTAATCTTTCTAGATGTCAACTTTTAAAAACACCCAGTACTAGAAAGTGTAGAGTTTACAAACAGGATAGTTTTAGTATTCAAACTAGGAAAGAATTATAGAATAGATATACTAACTTTGTAAAGTTGGGGAATTTGCTAATTTTTAAGTTTTGCAGTAGTATTTTCTAACTCCCATAAAACTAAGATAACAAAACAAACAAACAGGGAGTCGGGCTGTAGCGCAGCGGGTTAAGCGCAGGTGGCGCAAAGCACAAGGACCAGCATAAGGATCCCAGTTCGAACCCCGGCTCCCCACCTGTAGGGGAGTAGCTTCACAGGCGGTGAAGCAGGTCTGCAGGTGTCTATCTTTCTCTCCTCCTCTCTGTCTTCCCCTCCTCTCTCCATTTCTCTCTGTCCTATCCAACAACGACAACAACAATAATATCTACAACAATAAAACAACAAGGGTAACAAAAGGGAATAAATAAATTAAATTAAATTAAAAAAATAGAATATTTCATCTCAGATTCTAACTGCATGAAGAGGGCTGAACTTATTACTTTTGTATTTTTCAAAGAACAAAGAACAGGCAATTTTATAAAATAAATCACACCCTTCCCAGAAGAAAAAAAAAATCAGAACGAAAAAGAACTTCAAAAAGGGGCCAAGATGTACCACACCTGGCTGAGCTCAAGGACATGGCTTCAAGCCCCTGATCCTGCAGGGAGAAAACTTTGCAAGTGGTGAAGCAAGTGCTACAGGGGTCTCTGTGTCTTCCTCTCTCTGTATCTCCCTCTTCCTCCTCTCAATTTCTGGCTGTCTCTATCAAATAAATAAAGATAGAAGAAGAAGGAGGAGAAGAAGAATGGGAAGGAGAAGAAGCAGCAGAAGAAGGAGAAGTTGTTGTTCAAGAAACATGCATACTACTCCTTCAACCCTCCACCAAGATTATGGGGCTAACACTCATGGGAGGAGGGGTCATGGCCTAAGTTAAAGGTCTCCTGTTCCTAGCTTCAAGTTTGAAAAGCAATTAGTCAAGATTTTCCTTCATGCAAAAGTAGGTGTGACAACATCAGACTTTCTCTGGTATGAAGCAGAAATAGAAGATAGTGACTAGAAAAGTACTTTCTCAACCCCATATAATTGTAGTAAAAGAACTATAGGAACAGAGGACAAAATATTATTGAAATTTTCTTTGTTGTTGAGTTACGTTTAGTTATTTGGAGGAAATGGAAATGGAATCCTACTTTTACTGTCACTTATCATACTTTTGCTAGTAAAAATTCCACAGGTAGTAATAAAACTGGTTGATAACAATCCACTCAAATATAAACAATTCCTGTTAAAAATACTATTAAAAACCATCTACATAAAGTATCATAGTCATGCTGAAAATGGTTATTCAAATCCTTAAAACTTCACAGTGATGTTGCAGACGTTTCTCTTTATGCAGCAGAGAAATCAAAATAATTTCTTTAATATATGTGGGATCACTAGATTATCAAGTTATTACTAGGTCTCAGTGTCTATGCAATAATTTCACCACTCCTGTTGACCATTTTTTCACAGATTTTTTTTGTTTGTTTGCTTGCTTGCTTGCTTGTTTTGCTTTTTGTCTTGATTGACTCAGAAAGTAGACAGTGAGAGAGAGAAAAGAGAAACATCTGCAGCACTCTTGAAGCTTTTCCACTATAGAAAGGGATCAGGGTCTTGAATCCAGGTGCTCAAACATAGCAATGTGTGCTTTCTACCAGAAGGGCCCCAACACCTGCTGCCTGAGAAATAGAATTATTAATTTGAACCCACTTCATACGTCAGAACAGAAAAATCTGAGATAGGGCGAACAGCCGGTTAAACACACGTGAAGCAAAGCACAAGGACTGGTGCCAGGATTCAGGTTCGCGCCCCTAACTCCCCACCTGCAGGTTTGGGGGTTGTCTCTTCACATGCAGTGAAGCAGGTCTATCTTTCTCTCCCCCTCTCTGTCTTACCCTCCTCTCTCTATTTCTCTCTGTCCTGTCCAACAATAGTTAGAACAACAATAACAACCACAACAAGGGCAACAAAAGGGGAAAAATAGCCTTCAGGAGCAGTGGTTTCAGTAGTGCTGGCACTGAGCCCCAGAGATCCCTGGAGGAAAAAAAAAAAAAAAAAGAAGTAGGAGGAGGAGGGGGAGGAGGAGGGGGGAGGAGGAGGAGGAGAAGAAAAAGAATCTGAGATAATATATACATATATATATATATATATATATCTTAGCTTTTTATGTTTTGTTATCTTAGTTTTGGGGGAAGTATTTTGAAAATCCTGCTGTGAAAAGGCAGTGGCACAACTGGTAAAATGCGTAACTTATGAGAAGACAGGTTCAAGCCCCCAGTTCCCACCTGCAGGGGAGAAGGTTCACAAGCAGTGGAGCAATGCTTCAGGTATCTCTGTTTCACTCTCACTCTCTTCCTATTTCTCAGCTTATTTCTCTCTGTCATAATAAAAAAAAAAACATTTTTAAAGGAAAAAACTGGCTAATGGAAACCATGTAATCTTGTGCAGGCACTGAGCTCCAGCAACAACCCTGGAGGCAAATAACAACAATATTATGAAACACAGATTATACCTAATCCTAAGGGAAGGTCGGTCATATGTTAAACTATATGGCTAAAGTTGAAAGTAAATGTTTTCTCTGCATTTCATTTACCTAATAAAGTTTTAAGACAATGAAACAATGAACACATGTGTGGATATAATATAATTAAAATCTATAATATTCACTGTACTGAGTATAAGTAATTAAGATGAATCTGTTAATGAGGCCGGGAGGTGAGACACCTGATTGAGCATACAGGACGCAGATCACCACCCACAGCATATATGCCCCTGGTCACCACTTGTAAGGTGAAAGTTTCAGAAGTAGTGAAGCAACATGGCAGAGATCTCTCTCTCTCTCTTTCCCCCTCTCTCCTTCCTTGATTTGTCTCTATTCAAAATCAATCAATCAATATGCATATTTAGAAAATTAAAATGAATCTGTTAGGGGCTAAACACTAAGACAGTGGGTCACTGAAATCTATTGACTCTCAAGAAAACAAAATAAAATTGTACACACTGTGAGAACATAATAATGGTGCAATCACAGTGGGATAGTAAACATGCAATTACTATATAACCCAGAAATGTCCCTTCTGGTTATATGCACAAAAGAACTGAAAGCAGGAACTTAAGGCTTATATACCAATGATCATAACATCCTTATTCAGATTACACGCAAAGTGCAAACTATACAATGCTCACTAGCAGGTGAATACACAACAGAAATGTTGCATAGACATAAAATGGGGAACTATGCAGCCTTAAAAACTTATATTCAGATACAAAGTCAACACATTTCTGTGATCTTGTAAGAATTATTGCAATTTCTGCTGGAGGGGGATGGGGACACAGAACTCTGGTGGTAAGAACAATGTGGAATTACACAGTTATTTTCTTATAAATTTTTAAACCAAAATTAATTCACTGATAAAAATATTTTTTTAAGTTATATAGTTGAAAGGAGTTAGGAGACACCACACCTGGTATAGCAGGCACTTCTATCATTTAGGAGGACTCAGGTATGAGCCCAAGTCACCACTTGACAGCACCTATGTTCAAAACACTTTACAAGTAGCACAGCAGTGCTCTGGTGTACCTTCCTCTATATCTCCCTCTCCTCTGTCTCTCACCCTCTAATATAAAAAAAAAATTGTTATAAGTAGTGGAGTAGTGCAAGCAAAGAATACACCTGTGGAGGACTTTATATATCAATATACTATATACATATATTACACAACACATCATATATATAACATATGGAATATATATTACATATATATTCTGACATGAGACAGTGTGGACAAATGTAGACAATTATATGATATAACTTACATGAGATACAAAAAATGGTCAAATTCATAAAGTATAACAATTGTTGCCAAGAACTAAAGAGTATCTATAGTATGTACAGAATTTCAGGTTGGGTCTCTGGCCACACCACCCTGAACATGCCCAATCTCATCAGAATGTCAGGTTGGATAATGGGCCCCTGTAGGACCTTGCCCTCAATGTGGATCAACAATGGTTGGGACTGTTCCATTCTCCAAACGAATGTTAGGCAACATACACTGCCACTCAACAAAGATGTGTCCTGAAATTAGTGCAGCTTAGAATGTTCCTAGCCGGGACCACAGGATGTGAGCTCAGATCTACAGGGATACAGAGGTTACATAGGCTCCTATGCTGAATATGGGCCCCAGGTCAAATCGATGGGGATTATAGTTAACAATATTTATATACTTTTCCCATATTTGGGAGCTCCTCTCTTCCCTAATCCAGTTTCTAGTCCGTTTTCCAACTATGGCACCATCTCCTCAGACAATACTTTGAGTCTACCTGCATATTAACTGTCAGGCTCAGGCAAAAACTAGTAAAGTCATGGGCCTCTTGGAATATAACTAAAATAGACCTGCTAGCTTTTTCTAAAACAGAGACCCCAAATCTTCATCTGCATTATTCTAGCCTTTAGGTTCATGATTAGTCAACAATTTGTTTGGCTTTATATGTTAAATCTTTTTTCAGCCACCAGGTTCCAGATGCTACCATGATTCCAACTGGACTTCCCTGGGCAGACGACCCCACCAATGTGTATTGGAGCCCCACTTCCCCAGAGTCCCACCCCACTAGGGAAAGGCTAGGAGTTGGATCAAACTGACAACACCCATGTTCAGTGGGGAAGAAATTAAAGAAGCCAGACCTTCCACCTTTTGCACCCCATAATGACCATGGATCCATATACCCAGAGGGATAAAGAATAGGAAAGCTGGGAGTCGGGCAGTAGCGCACCAGTTTAAGCACAGGTGGCGCAAAGTACAAGAACCAGCGTAGGGATCCCAGTTCAAGCCCCTGGTTCCCCACCTGTAGGGGACTCCCTTCACAAGCACCTGCAGGTGTCTATCTTTTGCTACCCCTCTCTGTCTTCTCCTCCGCTCTCCATTTCTCTCTGTCCTATCCAACAACAACGACATCAATAACAACAAAAGGAAATAAAAATAATTTTTTTTTTAATTTTGAAAAAAAGAATAGGAAAGGTAACAAGGGAGGGTATGGGATACGAGTTCTGGTGGTAAGAATTGTGTGGAATTGTATCCCTCTTATCCTATAGTCTTGTTAATATTTCCATTTTATAAAAAAAAATTTTTTTTAAAGAATTTCAGGTTGGGATGATAAAAGAAAGTTCTAAAAATGAATGGTGGTATTGGTGGCACAAAAATCATGAATGTATATAACACCATTAAAAAGGGTAAATAATCAGTCATAAATGTTGTGTTATTTTACCACAATAGAAAATAAAGCAAGAGTACAGGTTTGATAATGATAAGCACACACCATCACAAAAGTTTCATAAAGACTGTAAACTCCAGAGGCCAAGTGGCAGAGACCTGGTTGGGCGTACATGTTACAGTGTGCCAGGACCCAGGTTCTAGTCCCCAGTCCCCACCTGCAGAGGGAAAGCTTCATGAGTGGTGAAGCAGGGCTGCAGGTGTCTCTCTGTCTCTCTCCCTCTCTATCACCCCCTTCCCTCTCAATTTCTGGCTGTTTCTATCCAATAAATAAATAACGATTAAAAAAAAAAAGAGGGAAGTCCCGAGGTAGCTCAGCAGGTTAAGCGCACGTGGCACAAAAATGCAAGGACAGGTGTAAGGACCTGGTTCGAGCCCCTGTATCCCCACCTGCAGAGCAGTCACTTCACAGGCAGTGAAGCAGGTCTGCAGGTGTCTCTCTTTCTCTCTCCTTCTCTGTCTTCCCCTCCTCTCTCCATTTCTCTCTGTCCTATCCAACAACAACAATAATAACTACAACAATAAAACAACAAGGGCAATAAAAATAAATAAATAAATAGGTATTTAAAAAAAAAAGAAAAGAAAAGAAAGTAAACTCTACAGGCCATTTCAAGATTTCACAGATTACTTAAAGATCAACAAAAAATCCCAAGTGAAAAATTCCTAATTTTAATACCAATAAAACAAAAATGGTTCCATATTATCTTTTATAAAAATTAGCCTCCCGTGACTCCCTGTAATGACTGCCAACCAGATCCCATGGCTAAACATAATAAAAGTTTATTAAAACAACAGAAATTTTTCTCTTACCCTGAAGTTGTCTTTCCCACACTAAAATAGAATAAGAGCAATTCCACATTTGCTGTTTGTATTTCATCACTGTTTTATGACAGAACAAGAGATCTGCTGCCTACACACCATTTCTCAGCATCAACACCCATTTTCTTATGCAATTTTAAGTTCTGTTGGCAGGTTAAAGGCATATTTTTCCAACCACAAACAAAAACTTCTTTTGATACTCTAAGTGAATGTTCAAGGAAATGGTCCCAATTTTTTATAAAAGGACTATTTAAAACAATAATGTGGGAATCATCAGTCAAGAAAAGTAAAGTGCTAATAAAGTTCTATACATAGAACTTATATATCAGATGAGGTAGCTACTTTGCTGAAACTCTGCTATCTGTGTCTTAAACACAGTCGAAAAATAACTTTCTGTGCTTCAAAGACTTTGCAACAGACCTTGGCAAGTAAAAGCACTACATTTAATCTCTTAAGAGTTATAAAAATGAAAACTGATTTTTTAAGTGAAAATATTCATCTTTAAAAAGTTTAGATTCCTCAGTTATTGGTAAATAAACTAAAAAACAAACAAACAAAAAACTGCTTGGGAGGTGGCATAAAGAGTTGGATTTGTGAGGTCTTAAGTTCAATTCCCAGCACCATGTGGGCCCGAGTGATGCTCTGGTCCTCCATCTTTCATAAATAAATACATACATCTTTTCCAAAACAGTCTACTTTCATTATATAATAAATAGATGCTATTTTTATAATTTTATTTGTGAAATAATTATTTATACTACAGTTGTTGATTCATGGGTCAATTTCTCATCTCCCTGTGATAACTATCTGCAAAACACTCTCACCCCCCAACTCATGTGCCCCCAACCTCAGAACATTTTGCATGAGGACCCCAAAGAAACCCCCCACAACCACCAATCCACTTCCTGCCCAGCCCAGCCCTCCCCCCCACCCCTGGGAGTCCTTTGCTTTGGTGCAATATAACAAACCCAGAACAAACTTTAATTTATGCTTTCCCTTTCTGGTCCTGCCCCCCCCACACACACCTTAATGAAGAGAGAGAGAGAGAGAGAGAGAGAGAGTGCTCTGGCTCTTGGTAGTACTAGGGATTGAACCCAGGGTCTCAGAGCCTCAGGCAATGAAAGTCTTGTATCCACAGCCCTGACTTTGTTTTGTAAATTCCACCTATGAGTGAGGTCATCTGGTATTCACCTTTCTCCTTTTGGCTTTTCTCACTTAGTATGATTCCTTCAGGTTCTACCCAAAATGAGGTGAAGAAGATGACTTCATCTTTTTTTTTTTTTTTTTTGCCTCCAGAGTTATAGCTGGGGTTTGGTGTCTGTACCACAAATCCACTGCGCCTGGAGGCCATTTTTTTTCCCTTTTGTTGCCCTTGTTTTATCCTTGTTGTGGTTATTATTGTTGTTGTTGCTGTCCTTGTTGTTGGATAGGACAGAGAGAAATTGAGACAGATGGGGAGACAGAGAGGGAGAGAGAAAGATAAGACACCTGCAGACCTCCTTCACCACTTGTGAAGCTACTCCCCTGCAGGTGGGGATCTGGGGATTTGACAGGGATCCTTATGTGGTCCTTGCGCTTTGCGCCACGTGCACTTAACCCACTGCTCTACTGCCGGACTCCAGACTTCACCATTTTTAACAGCTAAGTAGTATGCCACTGTGTATATATACCACGACTTTCTTAACTATTCATCTGTTGTTGGACACCTTGATGATTTCCAACAACAAACTATGTTGCTATGAACAGAGGTGTATATAGCTCTTTTTGCATGGGTATCTGCTTCCTTTGGGCATATTTCAAAAAGTTAAATTTCCTAATAGACCCTTATTTTTATTAACCAACTAGACCATCACAAAGATGACTATTAATACACTGGGCAGTACTTGCCATTATTATAAACATTTTAAACAAAGCAATTAAACTAATCAAGAAAAAAAAACATTGTGAGATACTATTCCCTATTTTATAGAGACAAACTAAGATACACAGAAATCAAGTAATTTATCAAATACCACAAACATCAAACATCACACAAGTGGTTAATTTGTAGAGTCTATATATAACCCCAGACAATGCAGCTGTCATATTCATCTTCGGCAATAAACAACTATTATCTGTCAAATTAGTGAGCAAATAAGATTTTGATAATGCTCAACAAATTCTCCAACAACTAAATATAAATTATTTCAATTATTTTATTTATACCAAAAGTCAGTAAGCCACTGCACCAGAGAGTTTAAGTTATAGGATTTGACACACCAATAAAACTCTAGATTTAGGGTACTGCCCATGACCAAGAAAAAGAAATCACTGAAATCAAGGGCTACATTTATTATTTTTTATTGTATTATATTTTTCTATCAGACCACTGCTAGCTCTGATTTATGGTGGTCCTCAGAAATGAACCTGGGATCTTTGGCTAAGAATTTCTTTTTTGTACATTTTGCTCTATTTTCCTAAAAAATAAAATTGGGTGGGATCTTGATGGGGTTTGCATTAAATTTGTATATGGCTACATCAAATTAAAAAGCTTCTGCACAGAAAAAAAAAAATCCATCACCCAAAGAGACTTCTTACAAAACAGGAGATCTTTACATGCCATACATCAGACAAGAGGCTAATAACCAAACTATATAAAGGGTTCACCAAACTCAGCAACAACAACAACAAAATGACCCCAACCAAAAATGAGAATATCTGAACAAAATTCCAAAACAGAGATCCAAAAGGCCAATCACCATGAAAAAAATGCTCCAAGTCATTGTCACAGAAATGCAAGTGAAAACAACGAGATAACACTTCACTCCTGTGAGAATGCCATACATCAGAAATGATAGCAACAACAAATGCTGGAGAAGTTTTGGGTACAAAGAGACACCCCCCCCCCCCCCCCCCCCGCACACATGGTTAGCTGGAATGTAAGTTGGTCAAACCCCTATGGAGAACAGTATGGAGTATACTCATAAGGCTAGAAGTGGACCTACCCTACAACCCTACAATCCTGCAATTCTCCTGAGGATATATGATAAAGAACCAAACACATACATCCAAAAAGATCTCTGCATACCTATGTTCATAGCAGCGCGATTTGTATTAGCTAAAACCTAGAAGCAACCCAGGTGGTCCAACAACAGATAAGTGGATGGAGCTTGTTAAGTTAATCATGTTAATCATGTTAAGTGAGATAAGCCAGAAAGAGAAGGATAAATATGGCATGATCCCATTAATAGACAGAAGTTGACAAATAAGAACAGAAGTGAAAACACAAAGCAGAGCTGAGACTGGATTTGGTGTACTGCACCAAAGTAAAAGACTCAGGGTGGGGGTGGGGGGTTCAGTTACTGGAACATGATGGCAGAGGAGGACCTAGGTGGGGGCGTAGAGTGTTATGTGGAAAACTGAGAAATGTTACACATTTATCAACTATTTTACTGTCAAATGTAAACTATTATCCACCCCTAGTAAGGGGGGGATTCATTTTTTAATATATATATATATATATATATATATATATTATTCTATAGAGTCAGAGAGAAATTAGAAGGGGAGGGAAGATGGAGAAGGACAGAGACAGAGAGACACCTGCAGCCATGTTCACCACTTGTCAAGCTTTCTTCCTGCAGGTGGGGACCAGGGATGTGAACCTGCGTCCTCACAAACTATAATATATCTGCTTAACCAGGTGCACCATCAATTGCCCCCTACAGCTTTTTTTCTTTTAATTTTAACTTTGTAATACATATACAAATTTAAAAACAAATTTAGGGCCAACAGTTTTGGTCATTTGCTTAACCAGGAAACAATTATTTCACTAAGGCATCAGAAATACAGATGACTAATCAAACCATTTATAAACAGACACATGGTTGATATTTTCAGTATAGCTTCTAGATGTTGAGGTGAAGGTAAGTTGCCCAAAATAAATTAGAGGTTTGGGGGAAGAACATAGCTCATGATAACTATGACTCACAAGTGTCTCACAGCAAAACAAAAACCACTAGACATTTATCTCTTAAAAACAAAACACAGCAGGTCTGGCACCAGCCTGCCAAGCAAAAAACACCACATAAGTCAGACACTCATGTGCTGTTTAAAAATAAGAGAGATGGGCACGTGATGAGTGATGACTTCTAAACCTGACCTCCTCTGAAATACACAACTCCATTTATAGCACCCACACACATACACAAAAGCAAAAATCTGAAAATAGCAAATTTCACTAAAGAAGCAAGAAAGAAAAACAAAAAGGAAACTTGGAAAATAAAATATCTTACAGTACAAGCTACTATATTTAGGGAGAAAAAAATTTATGTTATTTATCATACTTAAAGTAATTCACTCAAGAAGTTCTCCCCCTTCCTATAGTATTAAATAATTAGAACTCAATATGACCATACATTCTTTAATCAAATCAGCTACTGAATCAATTAAGGTGGAAACTGGCTTTCAATTAGATAAAAGCTTACTCAAAATTGTTTCAAAGGAGAAAAAGGTTAAAGATAGACTGAAGATTGCTACCTCTTTGTGGCTGTAGCTTCTATATTTGAAGAAGATATTAAGTAACTATATGTGGCAAAAAAACTCTAACTGGACAAAATTCAGGTCAATTTGTGAGTACTTAATTTCCCCAAAATTTATTGTGAAGTAAAATAAATAGCCTCCCAAAATAACCTAATAAACAGAATGAAGAGGAAATATAAATAAATCCAAGGAAGAAATGTCCCAAAAACAGAATGCTAGGGGTTAGGGGTTGAGATCCATACAGACTGTCCATATTTGGAATTTGGCAATACGTTAGTTAAGACACAATGAATAATAAGTTATTTTCAGTAAACTGAAGCTATTTAAAAATTCATTAACTAGACTTATTTTGTTAGCAACCATTTTATGAGTGTTTACAACAAATACCAACTATCAGGAAGGGCTTTCTTGTCACAAACAAAGTTTGTTGCCAAGAAGTATCAAGTCATGCTTCTATTAAAACATAGTCTGACACAATGTAATATAACGTAAAACTACAAAAACAACTCCTCTTGATTTTCTTACATATTTTATCTGAAACCAGTTATAAACTCTTGATAGAACAGCACCAGTCCAATTCTGAACAGTACTAATTTGCAGCTCTAACTTTACTTGGCTTCTTGTTCCCACACAGACATGATGGGCAATAGACCTCTAACAGATCCCTCTCTCCACAATCACTGGCCATCTCCATCAGGAACAACATCATAAACCCTCTTGTGGGCCTCTACAGGACCTTGCCCTCCAGGTAGAACAATAATAGTAGAGACTGCCCCACTCTCTGAAAAGTAGGCTGGGTCAACATACTCTGCCACTTGAGGAAGACTGGTCTACATGACTACATCTTAGAATAACTACAGCTTAGAATGTCCCTAGCTATGACCATGATGAATGCAAGTTCAGACCAGCAGGGATGCAGAAGATTCACAGGCTCCTATGCTAAGTTATTACAGACAAGTAGGTCAGATTAATCTGGTTTACAGTTAACAGTATTTATATGCTTTTCCCATATTTGGGAGCTTCTCTCTGCCCTGATGCAGCTTTCTTGTTATATTCCCAACTCTGACACAGTTCTTCCTACTTTCTACCCACATGTATGCTAGCTAGTGAGCCCAGGCAAAAACTAGTAAAGTCATGGGCTCCTTGGAATATATCTAAATTAGACTTTCTAGCTTCTGCCAACACAAAAACCCCAAATGCCATTCCTGATTACTAAACAATTTCTTCTGCTTTGTATCTTAATGCTTTTCAGCCACCAGGTTGCAGAGCTACCATGACACCAATCTGACTTCCCTGGGCAGATGATCTCACCAGTGTGTCATGGAACCCCACCTCCCCAGAGTCCTGCTCCACTAGGGAAATATAGGAACAGGCTGGGGGTATGGATCAACCTATTAATGCCCATGTCCAGTGGTGAAGCAATTACAGAAGCCAGACTTCCCACCTTCTGGATCCCATAAAGATCTTTAGTCCAAACTCCCAGAGGGATAAAGAATAGGAAAGCTTCCAATGGAGGGCATGGGATATGGAACTCCAGTAGTAAGAATTGTATGAATTGAACCCCTCTTATCCCACAATCTTGTTGATCATTATTAAATCACTAGTTGTTTTTTATTAAAGAATAATGTATTTTCATCAAAATCCAAGTTTGAAATTCTCTGACTTATTAAATAAACATAAACATAATCCTGTCATTTAAGCCATATATTCAGGGTGAAGAAGGTGGTTTAATGGTGGAGCCTATGTCTTTCATGAATGTGTTCCTGAATCACATCTCTACCAGGAGAGGACTGAGGGCTTGAGACTCGGTTATTGTGTATTGTAACATAACCTCAACTAAGTGTGCCACTACCCTGCCCCTAAATCAATTCAATTCTATAATTATTGGGAACTTATACTCTGCAAACCATATCATCATAAGAGTAGGAAGAATAAAGAAGCAAATGGACATAAGGGACATCATGATAAGGAACAATGGTAAAATCTTGGAACCATTACTCAAATGGGAAAACAAGAAAAAGCATTAATAATCATGAGTATAAAACAGTAAGATTTCCTATGTTTATACAGAAGAATAAGGTAAAAGACTATCTTTATCTAAAAGGACATAAGAAATTGCCTAGAGCAGGAGAGACAAGGAAAAGTTGGGATGGACACAATATTAAAAAACATATTTAAAAGTTTATACTTAAATTGTTGGAGATGAAAACCAAACCTGCAGCAATAACTTTATTAAAAATCACCTCTAAAAACTCACCAACTTACAACTCTGACTTCTTAAATAACTCATTTAGCAGCAAGTAGCTACAAGCAAGCTGGTCAGGAGTGAGGGAGAGGCTCTCAAGACTTTAAAAGCCCTATGCAGGGGTCAGATGGTAGCACAGCGGGCACAAAGTGCAAGGATTTGCGTAAAGATCCCGGTTCGAGCCCCAAGCTCGCCATCTGCAGGGATGTTGCTTCACAAGCAGTGAAGCAGGTCTGCAGCTGCCTATTTTTCACTACTCCTCTCTGTCTTCCCCTCCTCTCTCAATTTCTCTCTGTCCTATACAACAACAACAATAATAATAACCACAACAACAATAAAACAACCAGGGCAACAAAAGGGGGAAAAATAGCCTCCAGCCTCCAGGAGCAGTGGACTCGCAGTGTGAGCACCGAGCCCCAGCAATAACCCTAGAGAGAAAAATAATAAACAAACAAACAAACAAACCCTACTCACTGGCAACAGGCACCATTTTGCTACTTAAGCAAAGCATATGATCAGAAGGAAGATACGGAATTTGGGGGCCTCTAACTGAACCCAGGGGTGTCAAGATAATGAACTTCCCACAAGGATCACCAGAATTTATGGCAAAAACCTTAATGAGAACTAATCCTATGTGGGTTACACAGGCACCGGCAGCCAGCTAAGGAAATAAATCCTGCCTTTTCTTTGAAGACTAGAAGAAAAGAATTCTCCAAGTCTAAGTTACCCCACCCCCATTGCCTACCACCCCCAAGACACTAGAACAAAAGCAGGGAGACCTTATATTGACATCAAAGACACTAAACTGGCCTGTGACACAGGATAAAATTTCTCCTATGCCACCAAAAGGAAGTATAACAGCTTAGCCACAGTGCCTCCTGCTGTCACAATAATGAATGATACAGAAATAGACATTCTTATCTTCAAAATTAATCAGGATCTAAGCTCTTAGCAAATTTGATGGGATCTGCTTTTTATTTTCTATGATGATGTTTGGTTAGGTGATGATGGGTGTATATATGGGTTAAGTTTCCATCACATGACAATTAGTGATATACACTAGTACTCATTTTGCCCAGCAGCAAACCATAAAATTTATACAGCAATATAAAACTATTGATAAGTAACTATTAACTATTGATAAGTAAAGAGAAAATGAAAATATAATACTAAGCTGAAAAGTGTTTGATTAAAATTCATAGGTACCTAAAACTTTTGAAAGTGGCCTTATTTTGGAAACAGAATCTTTGAAGATATCACCAAGTTAAGATAAATTCAACCTGAATCTGGGTGGTTCCTAATCCATGGGCTAGTATCCTTATAAGAACAAGAAAATTCAGACAGTAACAAAGAGGGAAGAAATCCATGCTAAGATGAATACAGAGATTAAATATGTTCAAAGAGAATATGACCCTGCTAACACAAATACAACTTGGGGTTTTTTGACCTCTGGAATTATGAAAGAAAAATTATGTTATCTTAAATCACCTAATTTGTATTATTTTGTTATAGCAGTCCTAGTAAATTAACAACAGTATATTCACAGAAAACTGATGTGAACTGTGTACATTAATTTGCAATTATATTCATACTAATATACAGAAAGTAGTCAGACTCTTCAAAATGACTTTCTGGGCAATAGACTGGCTGATTTTCACCCCATTACTTGTGATTTTATCAACTCTTAAATGAATATGTTGATCTTCATGATCAAAATGAAAACCAATAAATACGGCTATAGTAAAAGTATATATATACATTTTAGGGGCTGGGTGGTGGCACACCTGGCTGAGCACACATGTTACAGTGCACAAGGACCCATGTTCAAGCCGCCAGTCCCCACTTGCAGAGGGAAAGCATTGTGAGTGGTGAAGCAAGGTTGCAGGTGTCTCTCTGTCTCTCTCCCTATCACCCCCTCTTGATTTCTGACTCTCTGTATCCAATATATAAATAAAGATAACACCAAAAAAATTAAGTATATACATTTTAAGCATTAATCAGGAAACAAAGCATGAAAAAATAAAAGATGAAAGATACACAGGGACCTTGGATGGTCACCAGAATTCTGACTAACTTCTCTATCTACCACAAGGGTTAGATCTGAGCCTTTCTAAGTTCTAGAGATTTGACATCCGATATTTTAACAGTTGTTAAGTAAAAATGCCTTTAATCAAGTTAATCGAGAATAGATGAGCAGTCTAGGAGGTGATGCAGCAGATGATACAAGCGTGAGACGCAGGGTCTGATTCTTGACGTTACATGTACTAGAATGATGCGCGTGCACACACACATGCACGTAGGCCTCTCCAGGCCCTTGCCCTCACTATAAAGTAGCAATGGTAGGTAGTGATCCACTATTCAAAGGGAGGCTGGGTCACCCTACTCTACCACTCGAGGAAGACTGGTCTTGAAATTAATGCAGCCTAGAATGTTTCCAGCTGTGACCATGGACTGTGAGCTCAGACTAACAGGGATTCAGGTTCCTGTGCTAAATGTGAATATATATATGAGCCCTAGGTCAGATCAATGGAGTAAATCGTTAATCGTAGTTACACATTTTCTTCAAGTTTGGGAGATACTCTTTGCCCTAACCTAGCTTTCTAGCACTATTTCAACTCTGACACTATCTTCCCAGACAATATTCATAGTCCACCTGCCTGTATGATAGCTATCAAGCTCAGGCAAAAATTACTAAAGTCATAGGATTTATTGGACTACACCTAAAATAGACTTCCTAGCATCTTTCCACACTAAGATCTATATTCTCATCTGCTCTATGCCTACATCTTGGTTTCAGTTCATGAATCATTTTGTCCTGCTTTATATCTTACCACCTTTCAGCCACCAAGTTGCATATGCCATCATGACTTCATCCTGAATTCCCTGAGCAGATGACCTCACTAATGTGTCCCACAGCTTCACTTTTCCAGAGCCTTGCCCCACTAGGCAAAGACAGAAACAAGTTGGCTGTATGGATCAACTTGCTAATGCCCATGTCCAGTGGAGAAGCAATTAAAGAAGCCTGACCTCCCACCTTCTATATTCCATAAAAAAAAAAAAAAAAATTGGTCCATACTCTCAGAGGGGGAGAAATACTAGGGGAAGATGACCAGAGGGCTCTGAACTCCAACTCCATCAGGATCTTGAGAGAGATGAGGAAAAAGTGAAGGGCATTCAGAAGTAGTAATAGCTGTAGATGTGTTTTAGAACAAAAGAGATGGAAGAACCCCAGGAAAAAAAACTGGGAGAAGGGAATATTCATAAATATAGACAGTTGTCAAAATAATAATCAACTATGTCTGAAACCTTGTGAGAACTACTATAGCTTCCAATGCAAGAAATGGGCATACAGAACTCTGGTGGTGGGAATGGTGTGGAATTACACCCATGTTATCTCATAATTTTATAAATCAATATTAAGCCACTAATAAAATTAAAGCAAATAAATAAAGGACAATTACCAGTCCTCAAGGGATGGCCATCTCAAAGTGTAGGTTCATCCTCTTGAGTTACTACTTTCTATTCTATATACATTGCTTTTCCCCATACAACTAAATTTAACACTAAGTATATAATAAGTATTCCTAAAATATGTAAATTTAAAATATTTCAAAAATAAAGACATCATTCTTCAGACAGTTGTACATCTTTAAAAAATCAGCTATGAGCAAATTAAAATGTAGGAATGAATCCTAATTTGCTGTTATTTCATATACTTCAAGAACTAGAATAACATCTATATCTCCTTTATTTCTTTCTAACTATAATTATTCTTTAGTTGTTAACCTTCTATTTTGTTGATTGTATGGTGTTGAACTGGAGAGATATTTACTTAGGTTTCACTGGAAGAAGACACTGTGGTGAGAAAGATAAAAATCGAAGAATATGTTGCCTCTTTAGATCAACAGAAGACTCTTATCCTTAACAAGTCCAAATGCCAAAATTATTTTAATATGCTAAAATATCAATACATTAAAGTCCCTAATCATAGCAGGTTAATAAAGAGAGATGCCACTGAGAATGCTGGATTTCTAAACATGGCTTCAAAGGAAGAAAGGGCAAAAAAAAAATGTTAAAAAATCATCACTGATCTGAAATAAAACTTCAATATCTATACATGCTATTTTAAACTGAAAAACTGAATAAGCCTAAGATATTGACTACTAACTTGAAATATATACTTTATCATGGAAGGAATGTGTGCATATGATGTGTGTCTATATGGTGTGTGTGTGTGTGTGTGTGTGTGTGTGTGTGTGTGTGTGTGTGTGTGAGAGAGAGAGAGAGAGAGAGATATGAAGGATTGGCCCTATGAGTGATGGGTGTGATGGTAAGCTCCAACTCTAGTTGAATAGTCTTAATTAGGAAATACTGACTTTAGATGTCTGTTACAGTAAGTTGTTTTGGAAAGAGTCCTCAGGCAAAAAGATCACAGATTTTGTTATGCTTTCCACTGTAAACAAGTTTTTGCTTTCCCCCTGATAAAAAACACTGTGGTTTCTCCAAGCAACACTGACAGAGCCAAAATACATGAACAAGCTCTGTCTTAAAAAAAAAAATCTTCTGAGTTCTATTTTAAGTGTTATAAGATGCAAATTAAAATTACACATAGTGAAATAATCACATTATACAGTTTAGAAAACAATGTGATGTTATTTCCTTTAGCGTTCGAGCAAAGGGTTACTTAGTGGCCAGAGTCTATATTTCAGGAGTTCCATGATAACTGGCCTTTGTTTCGTAATAGGAAACATACTAGAAATATATTTATTTTCAAAGGAATAGACATACACAAAAAAGTCACACCTATGGCTATCATTGCCATCTCACACTACTGACAGCATATCTAGCCCCATTTTCTACCCTGAAACTAGGATCCAAAATTTGATCTTTCTGCTGAAAATCATCCTCTGACATTTTAAAATACAGAACCAATATTCAACAACTTCTCTTTCTATTCTACTTGATAGAGAGAATTTGAGAGAGGAGGGGAGACAGGGAGAGAGAAACATAAAACACCTGCAAACCTGCTTCACTGTTTGTTGAAGGAGTGAACCAGGGTCCTTGTGCATGGTAACATATGCTACTTCTTTTTTATTGTATCACCTTACTTCTTTTCTTCATTCTGTCTTCCTCCCTACCTGAAGTAATAGTGTCAAAATGCTCCATCCAAAAGGTGAGGACATCATTATTTCCTGTTCCACCTACTCTCTGCCCTGATCCAGCTGTCTAGTCCTCTTCTCAACTCTGACGCCATCCTCCTAGACAATGCTTTAGCCCGCCTGCATGTTAGCTATGGGGCTCCGGCAAAAATTACTAAAGTCCGGGTCCCCTGAAATAAACCTAAAGTAGACTTCCTACTTTCTTTACACACGAAGACTCTTAGTTCCATCTGCTCTATTCTGATCTTCAGGTTCCTGATTATTAAGCAAATTGTCCTGTTTCATATCAACACTTTTTAGCCACCAAGTTGCAGATGCTACCATGACACCATCCTGAATTCCCTGGGCAGAAGACCATACCAATGTGTCCTGGAACCCCACCTCTCCAGAACCCTATCCCACTAGGGAAAGATAGAAACAGGCTGGGGGTATGGATTGATGTGCCAACATCCATGTTCAGCAGGGAAGCAATTACAGAAGCCAGAACTTCCACCTTCTGCACCCCATAAAGAATTCTGGTCCATACCCGGAAAGGGATAAAAAAATAGCGAACCTTCCAATAGAAAGGATGGGATACAGAACTCTGGTGATGAGAATTTTGTGGAATTGTACCCCTCTTGTCCTACTATCTTACTGATCATTATTAAAATCAGATTTTTTTTTTTAGAAGCGGATACAAATGTTCATGTGTTACTATTGGTATGTAAATAAACATTACTTATTTCATCTTTCAACTGACTCGACACAAATAGATAACGGGTAATGGGAATATGGAAAGCAATACATAAGCAAAGTGATTTTAACCCCATAGTCCCACACCTGAGAGTCGGTTACTGGATAGAACAGAGAGAAATTGAGAGGGGAGGAGGAGAGGGAGAGAGATGGAGAGACTGAGATGCTGAACTCCCAGGTTCAAGCCCCAGTAAACAAACAAACACAGCTTATACAGAATACTTACTGTCTCCTCTATAGAAATCAAGGTGGCTACTATATTTGCATTATAAATATGATGTGAATAATATCTAGCTAACAAACATTTAAATAGACAAATACAATTCTTTAGCATACATATTTGCCAGAATTTTTTTTTTAAAGTGCTCTCAGATATACGTATTCAATTGATTCTAAAGTTTACATAAAAACTACAAACAAATACTGGACTTCAATTAATGGCATGTTTGATGAAGTATTTAGACAAAATTGTACTGATGTCTGCAACTTAATTTGATGTGTTTGAAAATAAGATGGATTGATAGATGGATAGAAATGGCTGAATGAATAAATATTTTATACAGCAAGGCCATTAAAGATGTTAATGATAGTCTTCAATAGTGAACCACAGGTGTTTACTGTAAACCCATGCAACTTGCTATTGTAAAATGTTTATTAATTTTTAAAAAATATATAAACTTCATGATGGCAGAGGACCTAGTGGGGGTTGTATTGTTATGTGGAAAACTAGGGAAGGCTATGCATGTACAACTATTATATATACTGTCAATGGTAAAACATTAATCCCCTAATAAAGAAAAAAAATAAAAGAGAAACATATATATGCCTACTATGACAGGATCTGCACATCTTCATAAAGGCCTTTTTTATATGCTGTGGTACACAAAGTATGATTTGCCTGAAACAAAGATCTGGAAGCCTACATGTAATTATTGGACAGTGCCTTTCACAGCTACAAATAATGATCACACACACATTTAAAGAAACTCCTATGGGGAGTCGGGCGGTAGTGCAGCAGGTTAAACACAGGTGGTGGAAAGCACAAGGACCAGAGTGAAGATCCAGGTTTGAGCCCCCTGAAGGGGAGTCACTTCACAGGTGGTGAAGCAGGTCTGCTGGTATCTATCTTTCTCTCCCCCCTCTCCATTTCTCTCTGTCCTATCTAACATCAATGACATCAATAACAATAACTACAACAACAATAAAAAAAATAGGGCAACAAAAGGGGAAATAAGTAAATAAATATAAAAAAAAACTATAGCTAAAAAAAGAAAAAAAGAATCTCCTATGAGTTTGAATGGACTTGGAATATACCAGATTACTCTATTAAGAGTCATATACAATAAGATGGTCATTTGAATGAAAGATGAGTCTATCCCCTGCCTCTTCTGGGGAGCAAGTATAGAGAAGGAATGGTGCTGGCTCAGGAAGAAAGCCTTTCCCTGAAAGGGGTAGTGTTGTTATGGAGTGTAGTCTGTGGTAATTCTCTAATGTACCTCCTATAATACTTGATGCAAAGAAAAAGAAGAAGAAGAGGGGGAGAGGAAAGGAAGGAAGGAAGGAAGGGGAAGGAAGGGGAGGGAAGGGGAGAGGAGGGGAGGGAAGGGGAGGGAAGGGAAGGGGAGGGGAGGGGAGGGGAGGGGAGGGGAGAAGAATGGTTGGAGGGAGGGATAGAAACAACAGATACCTATAGTGAATAGATCCCTCAGTGATGAAAATATAGGTAATCCCTAGGCTGAAACTCTGGTCAGCCAATGGAAATAAGGAATGAGTTCAAAAGGAAGAGAATCATAAATATCACCTATATCAGAGACTTGTAGTCTGGGTTACTGAATATCTAAAGACATACATATGGACGTCAGGATTCTGTGACAACCCCTCCCCTCAATCAAACTATACAGAAACACATTTTTTTTTAAAAAAATGTCTGTTGGTGTATCTTCTTTTCTAATGAGAGGGTATACAGCACTAAAAAGATATATACTTAATCACATGCTTTTAGATATCTGTAGTTTTCATAGGCACATTTTCAAACCAATAGTTATTCCTTTCTTTATGCAAAAGATAACTAGAAAATTCAAGAGATTAGTATACAGAAATATATAATGGTATGAGTACACAAGTGTCAGATAAATTATAAGCCAAACAATTGTTCTGTGACTATTATAATTTTGTTTTGATTAGAATGTACCATTGCGGGAGTTGGGCAGTCGCGCAGCGGGTTAAGCACGTGGCGCAAAGGGCAAGGACTGGCATAAGGATCCTGGTTCAAGCCCTTGGCTCCCCACCTGCAGGGGAGTCGCTTCACAGGCGTTGAAGCAGGTCTGCAGGTGTCTATCTTTCTATCCCCCTCTCTGTCTTCCCTTCCTCTCTCCATTTCTCTCTGTACTATCCAACAACGACACCAATAATAACTATAACAATAAAACAACAAAGACAACAAAAGGAAATAAATAAATTTAAAAATTAAAAAAAAAAAGAATGTACCATTGCCTATTCCCAATTTCAACAGCAAAAGAGTACTTCTGATAGTTGTCTTTTTTTTTACTTTTTAAAAAATATTTTATTTATTATTTATTCCCTTTTATTGCTCTTGTTGTTTTATTGTAGTAGTTATGAATGATGTCTTGTTGTTGGATAGGACAGAGAGAAATGGAGAGAGGAGGGGAAGTCAGAGAGGCGGAGAGAAAGATAGACACCTGCAGACCTGCTTCACCGCTTGTGAAGCGACTCCCCTGCAGGTGGGGAGCCAGGGGCTTGAACGGGGACCCTTAGGCTAGTTCTTGCACTTTGCGCCACCTGCACTTAACCCGCTGTGCTACCACCCAACTCCCAATAGTTGTCTTCTAATCAAAGAGGATCCTTAAAATGAAAGAGCACGTTCTATAAAGAGAAATGATGCCAAGGAACTAAAAGGTTTTACTTAATAAATCAAATTAGGACATGATTCTGCCATTTAACTGTTTCATTATTCTTTTCCCACTACCCAAAGGTGACAATATGCCATTTATTTCTGAGGATAAATCCAATAATGCTTCATGTACCCAGAACAAAAATTTTCAACACTCAGTTCCCAAATTTACATATACAGTCCCTTTTCACTCTCTGTCCAGATAATTTTCCATTAAAAGGTGGAGAATATCTTCTTTTTCTTTGTATCATAAATTTCAATGTCCTGCCCTGGTTCTCCATCCAGCTATTTATTATGTATTTCCTCCTAACAGAACCAATTTGCTATTTAAGATGACTGCCTTACAGGGAAATGGCTAATTAATAGGCTATACAGTTCTGTGGACTTTCTCGCACCTATATAGTAAATGAAAGCAACAACACAATATATAGTACAGTTCCTCATTCTAAGACCATTTCTTTTTTTATTATTTCTTTATTAGGGGATTAATGGTTTAAAGTCCACAGTAAAATACAATAGTTTGTACATGTATAACATATCCCAGTTTTCTACATAATAATACAATCTCTCTAAGACCATTTCTTGGTAAACCTTAATAGGTACCTTTATTTTATTTTATTTTATTTTATTTTATTTTATTTTATTTATTTATTTTGCCTCCAGGGTTATTGCTGGGGCTCAGTGCCTGCACTATGAATCCACTGCTCCTGGAGGCCATCTTCCCCATTTTGTCGCTCTTGTAGTTATCCTTGTTGCTGTCGTTATTATTATTGTCATTGCTGTTGTTGTTGTTGGATAGGACAGAGAGAAACTGAGACAGAGAGGAGAGAAAGACACCTGCAGACCTGCTTCACCACCTGTGAAGCTACCACCCTGTACGTGGGGTCCCGGGGGCACGAACTGGGATCCTTCTGCTGGTCCTTGGGCTTTGTGCCATGTGCACTTAGCTGGCTGTGCTACTGCCCGACCCCCAATAGGTACATTCATTCTTAGCTTTCATAAGCACACTGACTCCTAACCATTTTTTAAATATTTACTATTTTTAATAGGACAAAGAAAAATTGAGAGGTGAAGGGAGATAGAGAGATAAAGAGAGGGGGAAAGAGGAAGAAAAACTTGCAGGTGGGGAGCAAGGTCTTGCACCCTGGTCCTTGAGCATGGTAAAGTGTACACACACTGAGGTAAGTTACCACCCAGCCACCAAGCACTAGAAATCACTGATCACTTCTCCATCACTACATCATTGTTTTTGCAAGAATGACACATAAGACAAGGCCAAAATAGCTTGTGCTTCCCTTCTCCCAGAATTAATAGCAAGGTCACAAAAATACATGGAAAAGCCCACACAGAAATGGACTCTCCACAGCAAGGGACAAAAAAGTTAACATCCGGGAAACCAAACACAAAGAGATACTCTCTTGGGGGCGGGGGGGACTAGATGGTAGCACAGCGGGTTGTACAGGGGTCGCTTCACAACCAGTGAAACAGGTCTGCAGGTAGGTCTTTCTCCCATCCTCTTTGCCCCTCCTCTCTCGATTTCTCTCTGTCCTATCCAATAACAACAACAGCTATAACAACAAGAACAATAACAACCACAATAAGGGCAACAAAATGGAAACAATAGCCTCCAGGAGCAGTGGATTCATAGTGCCAGCACCTAGCCCCAGCGATAACCCTGGAGGAAAAAAAAAAAAGAAGATACTCTCTCCTAAAAAAAAAAAAAATGCTTCCTGTTCCATATGGATATCTAATTCTCATAGTATAATTTCATGAGACAATTTTTACCCCCTTACAAAAGTTATACATCGGGGCCAGACAGTGGCACACCTGGTTGAGTGCACATGTTACAATGCACAAGGACCCAGGTTCGAGCCCCTGGTCCCCACCTGCAGGGGGAGCTTCACAAGTGGTGAGGCAGGGTTGCAGGTGTCTCTCTCTCCCTCTCCATCTCTTTCTCCTCTCTCACTTTCTCTCTGTCTCTGTCCAATAATAAATAAATAAAAATATTTTTTAAAAAGTTATACATCTTTTTTTTTTTTTAAAAAAAAAAGTCCTCTTGGCCCCTTTTGTTGCTGTTGTTTGAGCTCCCATTGTTATTCTACCACAGATTACCTCATTTAGAGTTAGTTCCTTTACTTCTGTTACTGTGGTGGTGAATCACTTCAGTTTCTGTATGTCTGCGAAACTTACTTTCTCCTTCATACTTGAAGGACAGTTTGGCAGGATAGAGTACTTGTGTCTGATTTTTTTTTTTTTAATTATTTTTTTCCTTTTTGCCTCCAGGGTTATTGGTGGGGCTCAGTGCCTGCACTCGGAATCCACTGGTCCTGGATGCCTTTTTTTTCCCCTTTTGTTGCCCTTGTTGTTTATCGTTATTGTTGTTAATATTATTGTTGTTATTGCTACCGTTGTTGTTGGACAGGACAGAGAGAAATGGAGAGAGGAGGGGAAAACAGAGAGGGGGAGAGAAATATAGACACCTGCAGTCCTGCTTCACCACTTGTGAAGCTACCCCCACTGCAGGTGAGGAGCTGGGGGCTCAAACCGGGATCTTTACTCCAGTCCTTGCACTGCCACCACCTGTACTTAACCCACATCCTCCCTGTCTAATGATTCTTATCTCTTAATAAGGTAAAAATGTCATTTCATTCCCTTCTTGCTCTTGGGTTTGTGTTGAGAAATATGGTGAAAGCCTGATAGTTCTGACTCTATGTCAACTTCTCCCTTCCTCTTGCAGTCTACAATATTTTTTTCCTTGTTCTTACTTTTGCAAAGTGTTACCTGGAGTCTTGGAGTTGGTAGTTTTGGTTTCCATTCAGCTTCCTTATATCTATATTCTGACCATTGCCAACTATCAAAGACCTAGAAATCAGAACAGGAACTCTTAAGTCTCTATCTTCGCCTCACCTCTGAAACTGAAGGAAAAGTCTTGGGTGGAATAGGTCAGGAAGAGAGGAATGAATACTGGATGACTCTACATATAGATAGAATTTGGGAGATTGTGTCAGAAAAAGTGAACACAGGGTGAAATTCAGACTTGGGGGTGGTATACTGCATCAAGCAAGGGACTTTGGGAAGGGAATGGAATAGGAGGGCAGAGGTAGGGGAGTTTGCGGTCCTTGAAGGGAGGTGGGGGGGATGAGTGTAAGTAGCAGTCACTATTTTACAGAACTGAGAAACCAAACACACATAAACAAGTATGCTGTAATCATTAACAACCCAATTAAATAAATAAATAAAACTGCTGGCCATAATTATGTGGGTTTATATCTATATCCATTATTTTGTTTCCAATGATTTATGTTTCTATCCATTTACCTGTCACAGATTTGACTACTGATGTTTAATATAAGTTTTAAAACAGGATGATACAATTTCAACTTCATTCTGTTTCAAAACTTTTGAACCTTTTTAGTTTGTCTTGCCACATGAAATTCAGAAACAGATTGCCTATATCTTAAAAAAAGAAAAATCTACCTGAAATTTAAATTAGCTCAAACATTTAAATCTGTAGAAGAACTTAAGGAGAAATTAATCTTTCCTAGGCTGAATCTTCCAACTATAAATTTGTTATTTATTTCTTTAATTTTTTTATAGTTTTCAACATACATGACCTGTATATGATATGTTAGAGATGCTACTCTTTTTTTTCATAGATAATCTGTGTTTTTTTCTAAATTCCACATTTCACTTATACACTGCCATAAAACGGAATATTGATTTTTGTGGGTTTACACTGCATACTACTAAAGCTATGTGAGTTTAATGTTTATTGAGGAATGCAATGGCATTTTCTACATAAATAATCATGTGATCTGAGAATAAGTTACAGATTTATTTCATCTTTTCTTTTTCTGATATAGCTGAGACCCCTAAACATCTAACATTGATTGCTTTGGAAATAAGAATTCAGATAATTGCCAGTCTTACATATCAACAAGTTTGACTCTCTAAGGTCAATAGAAACAGATGAGTCAGTATCAACCATACTCAATCAACTCATTCCAGTCTCTTCTTCGAACTTGTATTGTCATGGTCTTAGATTGTCTCACATACAATCTCAGCCAAGTAAAGAAAATTTTACACAGGGACAATATGCTTCATATAGGAAAGTATAGCATGTTACCGCACAGCGCTACTATATTTCTCCTTAAAGAAAGAGCCAAAGTCATGACAACTTATAAAGTATAATCCAATTCTAGGAACAATCCTTTGCTAAACACTAAATCTTTACAACCTTAGAAACTGTGGTATAAGCTCCAAAGTTAATGTACTTCATGAGAAGACAAGAGAAATACAAGGCAGGAACCTCAAATGAAAAAAAAAAGCAGTAATTTAAAGACAACAAACTAAAAAATATGGGCATGACAAAATTAATCAATTGAGATGATTTAAGAATCACCAAGATATAAGATCCATGAGGTGATTCAGAATATGAAGTGCATGGGTTACCTAGCATAAAGACCTGGGTCAATCCCCAGCATCACTCAGTGGAACATAGATAATAACATCAAGGGAACTCTGTGGATGGTAGAATGAAATGGCATCTTAGTATCTCATTCCTCACCCCACCTTTCACTCTTTCTTCCTCAGAAAGGAAAGAAAGAAGGGATGGAGGAAGGGAGAAAGGGAAAAAAAAAGATTTAGAATGGACCAGTCAAGACACTCCATAGCACTGCATATTCCAATCACTGAATTAAACAAAAACATAAAAGTAAAGCAGTAGTGGGATAAAGAAAATAAGAAAATAAACTGAAAAATTAGGCAAACATACTAATGTTTTATGGTTGATAATGAGTTCATTCATAATAGTGTACAACATGTGTAGTATGTCAACTAGAAAACACTTTTTGGTAATTGACTACTACTGAGAATACAGTCGCTATTTTTTTAATGATCTTTTAAAAAAGTTTTATTATTTACTTATTTATTTTTACCAGAGCACTGCTCAGCTCTGGTTTATGGTGGTGCGGAGGAGGTTCAGGTGCGAGAGTCTCTTTGCATAACCATTATCCTATCTAACCCCCTCCAAGAATTCAGTCAATACTGGGCTGGGTGGTAGCGCACCTGGTTGAGCACACATGTTACCTGCAGAGGGTGAAGCAGGGCTGTGGGTGTCTATCTCTCTCCCTCTCAATCATCCCTTCCCCTCTCAATTTCTGGCTGTCTCTATCCAATAAAAATAAATATAACAAATTTAAAAAAAAAGAATTCAGTCACTATTGTCACATACTAGTCTTACTCTGAGATATATGTAGCTCATAGTTTTTTCACTAATCATTCTATGGCCTATGAAGCACTACTAATTTCATTTACAATGAAAGGAATTGTTAAAAACCTCTCTTTTGACTACTCCAAAGTCTCATTCTTATTACTATTACTAGGCTTTATTTTTTTCCTTCTCCTACCTTTTATCTGAACTATATGCAAATGCAGAAGCAAAGCAAAACAAAAAGTAGAGATGAACTTTCAATAGCAGCATGGATACTGACATATTAAATACACTTTAAAAGAAGAGGTTTTCTATGTCAGGTGTTCATTAGGAAAAAGTGGGACCTGAGATTCTGTTGCTGTAGACAGCAAGCTTTTAGGCTATTCCTGATACCTAGTGTGGTCTATGTTAACTCATAATTATTCCAGTTTGTAATTGAGTTGACTTCTCATAGTTATTTATCAAATGATAACGTTTACAGTTTTGTCATCCAAATAATCTATGGGACCTATAATAAACTTTAACACTGTTAAATTATATTTCTCCTATATTATTGGGGCCTAAGTGGTATACAGCTATTATCTTTCATCTGCCCATGATAGGTATGTATAAGACATTATTTCCTCCAGCCTAAGTCATTTTCCACCATCAAACATCAAGAACCCACCACCCCTCCATCTCATCCCTTTCCATCCTTCTCCAGAATCCTTTGCTTTGAAACAATAAACTCACCCAGTCTCATGTTCACTTATATTTTCCCTTCTGTCCTTGTCTTTTAAGTTCCACATTTGAGTGTGATCATCTAGTATTCATTCTTCCCTTTCTGGCTAATCTCACTGAATATGATAGCTTCAAATTCAATCCAAGAAGTGGCAAAGATGATGTTATCATTTTTCACAGCAGCACAATATTGCATTTTGTGTATATATACCATAACTTAGCTACTCATCTGTTGTTGGACATGTGAGCTGCTTCCAAGTTTGAAGTACTATAAATGGTGCTACAATGAACATAGGTGTGCACAGAACTTTTTGGATTAGTGTCTTTGGTAAACTATTAGGCAAGGAATTGGTATGTCATAGAGTGGGTCAGTATTTTGAATTCTGAAAAGTCTCCAGGCTGTTTTCCACAAAGGTTGGGCCAATTTACAATTGCACCAGCAATGTGGAGGAGTTTCTTTTCTGCCAAGGCCTCTCCAACAGTTGGTGTCCTTTATACTGTATGACACTGTCAGAGATGTAAAGTGGTGTCTCATTATTATTAATATTTGCATTTTTCTGATAGTGACTTTGAGCATGTATTCATATATCTGTTGGATCTTTGCATCTCTTATCTGAAGAAGCTGTGATATATATATATATATATATATATATATATATATATATATTTTTTTTTTTTTTTTTTTGCCTCCAGGGTTATCCTAGGGGGCTTGATGTCTTTACTACAAATCAACTGCTCCTGGAGGCCATTTTTCCCATTTTGTTACCCTTGTTGTTATTGCTGTTGTTCTTGTTGGATAGGACAGAGAGAAATTGAGAGAGATGGGGAAGACAGAGAGGGGGAGAGAAAGATGCCTGAAGACCTACTTCCATGCTGGTGAGGCAATCCCCTTTCAGGTGGAGAGCCAGAGAATCAAACCAGGATCCTAGTACCCAGTCCTTGTGCTTCACCACATGCACTTAACCCGTGGTGCTACCGCCAGGCCATCCATTCTATTTTAATGGGGCTCATATCATCGTCATCATCACCACCACCACCACCATTATTAATTTTTTTTCTACCTCTAGAATTATCGTTGGGGGGTTGGTGCCTGCACTACGAATCCACTGCTCATGGAGGCAATTTTCTCCAATTTGTTGCCCTTGTTGTTATTGCCACTGTTGTTATTCTTGGATAGGACAAAGAGAAATCAAGAGAGTAGGGAAAGACAGAGAGGAGGAAAAAGATACACACCGCATAATTGCTTCACCGCTTGTGAAGCAAACCCCCTGAAGATGGTGAGTGAGGGGCTCAAACTGGGATCTTTTACACTGGTCCTTCCACTTTAAGGCACGTGCTCTTAACCCGCTGAGCTACCGCCTGGTCCCTCATTATTGATTTTTTTTTTGCCAATTTTAGAGTTATGTATTTTGTTTATTAACCCTTTTCCTAATGTGTGGTATGTAAAGATTTTTTTCCCCACTCCATGGGGATTCTCTCAGTTTTCATGGTAATTCCTTAATGCACAGAAACGTTTCACTTTGATGTAGTCCCATTGGTTTATTTTTGGTTTTGCTTTTTTTGTAGTTGGTCTTGAGTCCCCAAAGATGTTTTAAAAGCTTACATCAAAAAAAAAAACACCTGCCAATATTTTCCTCTATGTATTTTTGCATAGACAAACACAGAAAAACACATCATGACTTTTTGACAACCATTATCTGATGGTTTTTGGATTCATAACTAAATATTTGACCCTTCTGGAGCTTACTGTTGTTTGTAGTGAAATGTGATGGTTCAGTTTCTTTCTCCTGCTCATTTCAATTCATTTTTCCCAACACCATTTACTGACTGAATAAACTCTCCTTTCTCCATTTAATATTTTGCGCCCCACGCCCCGTAAAAAAATTAGATGTTCCTATGTGTGAAGCTAACTTGAAATTTATTTATTTTCCCTTTTGTTGTCCTTGTTGTTTTTCATTGTTGTTGTAATCATTATTGTTGTTGTCATTGATGTTGTTGTTGTTAGATAGGACAGAGAGAAATGGAGAGAGTAGGGGATGTAACTTGAAATTTCTCTGATAGAGAAAAGAAAGTAAACATTCCAGGGTATGTTCCTTTGATGGCTGTACATGATTTTCTTTTCTTTTTTTTTTCCTCTTGTACAACCTATATTCGAATCCAACTATGACTAGAGCTCATATACAGAATATTTTTCTGGCATAATTCAAATAAAGAAAAAATTGGAAATAAAGTCTTATTTCCAAATATTTTTTAAATAATGTATTTATTTTACTTTAATGAAAGATACAGAGAACAGAGCAATGCTCAGCTCTGGTTTGTGGTGATGCCAAGGACTGAACCTGGAACCTTAGGACCTCAGGCATGAAAGCCTTTTGCACAACTCATAGCATCTCCCTGGCCAGCAAAAAGACTTTCATGCTTGAGGTCCCAAACATTAGGCTCAATGTCCTAGTTCTGTCCCAAGGATGACAAGTCAGAGCTGAGCTTTGCTTTGAAAGGAAAAAGGAAGAAAGTGAGAGGGGGAGTGAAAGACCATGAGAAAGGGGGAAAAAAAAATCCTATTTCAAATAGCTTATGTTTTCCTCAAGAACAGTGACAAAACAATTAATATAAGGTACTTGGGCAGCAGAAAAATGCTCTAAACCCAATTTCTCTCTCATAATAAATTCTTACTATAAGGATAATATAAGAACCACCTAAAAAATTACAAATCACAAAGCAACATAAACTGTCACAAACAAAAACCAAATTTGTAGAAAAATAACCTTGCTTTAAGGGCATTTTCCTTAGTTGATTTACAGAAAAATAGACATTCCTAAGAGATCACTTCACCAAATAAAGTAAATGAGCCCTTAACTACATGCACTATTGCCTTTTCAAAAAGCCAAGCAAAACATTCTGCTTTGTCAGAGTTAGAAAAAATAAAACAATGAGTGCTACCACACTGTGATGAAGTATAGTCAAGTGGTTTCTGAAATATCAGCTATATATTATTTTTGTATTGGAAAAAAGGGACAAGTCTTTCTCCACATTCACATGTGTTTCCAGTTATACTTAATTAAAGTTGGGCTACACAGGTTTGCCCCCCCCCCCTTCCTTACAGGACTAGAAAAGAAGTTTCCTTGAAGAAACAGGAAAACTGACAGATGCTAGCTCCTTCCCTACACTCAATCATCCACTCCCACTGTTCCTTTCCAAATGCAATTCATTTCCATGAACCCTAACTCAAGTACTGGTTTTAAAAGGTAACAGACAAAATGGGAGTATAGCAGTCATCTATCTGTAATACTATATGACTTAGTAATCTCATCCTTTAAACACCACAGTAAGAAATTCAAATTCCATCCTACCAGGTGCAGACATAATGTTTTTTTTTTTTCCTCCAGGGTTACTGCTGGGGGTTGGTGCCTGCACTACGAATGAATCCACTGCTTCAGGGGGTATTTTTTCCCTCTTGTTGCCCTTGTTGTTTATCGTTGTTGTTATTATTGTTGTTGGATAGGGCGGAGAGAAATCGAGAGAGGAGAGGAAGACAAAGGGGGGAGAGATCTGCTTCACCACTTGTGAAGCGACCTCCCCACCCCCTGCAGGAAGGGAGCCAGGGACTAGAACTGGGATCCTTATGCTGGTCCTTGCACCATGTGCACTTAAACCGCTGCACTCAACATAATGCATTTTAAGAGGCACCTGTCACATTAAATAAAGTAAGCAGCAGAATTTATTTCATTATAGAATCTGCCTCCATTAGACAGATTCATTAGATCTGTCACTGGATCCCCATGCTTTCCATTTTCTTCATAAAGCTCTAGAGCCTATAGTACCTTTCTCATACTTAGTAGGCTCTCCTTTTCTATTAGTCCTAAAACTTTGGCTCTCTGGGTTTTATTTCAAATAAATAAGCAGGTGCATCTTTGTTGTTTCATTTTTGGTTTTTAAAGATCAGAGACAAGAAGGCAGGGAGAGAATAAAAGAAACCCTGGTATCAAAACTTCTCTCAATGCTGTTAGGAGCCTGGCTAGAGCCTGGGTCAGACACATGACAAAGCAGCACACTAGCCAAGTGAGTTGTTTTTAGTTGCCTGCAAGTAGAATTGTAGTGCAAGGTAAGAAAACTGAGCTAAAAGCTCTGACTTCATGGTTTACTGGAAGAAAAAAAAAAACTGGCTGGATTATGTGGTTTAAATCATGACTACTCCATAAGTACCATGACTTTAAGCAAATTGCAATCTAATTGGAGGCTATCTTCTATATAGCTGTGATAATAAAAAACAAAACTAATATCATGACTAACACAAAAATGTATTCACAGTAGTAAAATAATAAGGAGTTAACTTTCTCATTTCAACTTGTATGGAACTTGAAGGAATCATGTTGAGTGTGATAAGCCAGAAAGAGAACAATGAATATGGGATGATCTCACTCATGGACATAAGTTGAAAAATAACAACAGAAATGGGAAACACAATGTAAAATTAGACTCTACCTAGTGTATTGCACCAAAGTAAAGGATTTTGAGGGTATGTCTTTTCAGGTCCTGGTGCACGATAGTGGAAGAGGACTTAGGCTGGGGGTGAAAGAGTTCTGTAAAAACACTGAGAAATTGTTATGCATGTACCAACAACTGTAGTTATTGTAAATCATTAATAGCTACAATTTTGAAAAATTAAGGAACGAGCATAGTGGAGTATGCATAACATACATTTGGAATGGGGGGGGGGGGACACCACATCCTACGCAAGATATATTACAACTACAATGAAAAATGTGAAAGATGATGAGTATGCTATATCAGAAAACAATTATTTTTAAAAAAGACTTTATCCAAAGGCACAGCTAGAAAGAAAAAGGCATGGTTATTGTAAAAAATAATAAGTTATAATAATAAAGATCTAAAAGCACTGTTAGAAATCAAAGCGTAAAAGGCGAAAGATTTATGCCCCCTGAAGAGAAACCAGAGTATGACAAATCAAAGAGTACACAGGGAACATTCTAGAGTGTTTACGGTGTTTTTGGTTTTCTCTCCCATAAAAACATTCAACTATTTATCTATTTCACATGTCAAATAAAGACATTAATTTCCTGGAATATACTGGACATTTCATGAAGAGGTTTGAAAGAAACTTACCCAGTATTGATGGAAATTATTTCTATCAGTGGATTCTTCCTAATCTTTGGCAAATCCAATCGTGCTCCGCCCAACCGTTTTCCATTATCCTTTTTCTGACCCAGCAGTCTCACAGAGTGACCTTCAAATACAGCACATAAATAAATATTAGCATGAGTCACATACTTTCCTATAATTTGATGCTCTCAATATAAGTGTTAGCACTTGCACTTAACATTTTCATCTACGAGGAAAAAAATAGAGGAAATGTGCTTATTGAGTATAAGGAATACTGGCAGAGGGAAATAAAGTGTTCAGATCCAACAAGTGCTAATTTTATTTGCACATTTATAGTGCATAAATGAGAGAAACCAAAATATTCCATTATGTGTAAAAGCTTCCTATCATAAAACAGATATATATGTACATGCAGAAAGAAGAGTTTAGTTGGGCACTTTCCAACCCATCCTGTCCAGGCTTGTCACTCCCAGTATTTGCCCTATAAAGCCCTTCTTCTTCAGCCCCTCTCTCTCTTGCCCGCTTTTCACTTTGGTGATTAGATGCAGGGAAGGTCGCTGCACGAGGTGGCCTTTTTGGCTGGCTCCACGTGACCTGAACCACTGCTCTCTCACCCAACTCTGAGGTGTCTGCGCAAATAAAGAATTGTGTTCCCTCTCCACTGTTTTTATTTATTTGTTTATTTACTTACTTGTTTATTTTATTCTCTCTCCATTTGTCTTTTTCAAAGAGAAAAACTGGGAGCAGTGGAATTTTGTATACACAAAGCTTTGGGCAAAAAAAGGTTTTAAAAATAACTTCAAATACATAACTAGAACCGAGGAAAGGATTATTACATACATTTCATCACCACTCAATGCAGAAATAAAGATTACTTAAACATCTCCTATACAGTCCTAAAGTAATAAAAGCATCATTCACAGCATTTCCTCCTAACCACTTGAATAACAAACAGTTAAATACTGCATTCATTCTGCAAATTCTTGCCCAGACATAGAACAGAGCTAGAGTTAACAAGCATTTGGCATACCAGATTTCACAGACTTTTTTCAGGCTAAGTTGAACTATTCAATCAAAGTTCACTTAATGAAGAGGTGAGCAAGACTGGCATGATAACATAATACTTCTCTGAAAGATGCCAGAAGTTCAATAATGACTATGCAAAGACATGCCATTTTCATAGTAGCAAAAGACAAATTACATTATATCCCACTGAGAGTACAGTAATATGCAACTTGGACTAATAACATTTGATAAATTATTCATTTTCACTATCCACATGCAAATAAAGGAACACATTTCTGCCTGATATGAGTCATTTTTCAATCCAGCGATTCATTAAAGAGGAGCATATCCTAACAATAGTGTTTTTAATTGAAAAATGCAGTATACTAAAGAAAAAACTAGGAAATAGCATGAAAAGTGCCTTGTAATGTCTAGTCAAAGATGAAAGAAAGTTACAGAACTTTTTCAATGGACTAGCAGAAAAAGCTTCTATTTGCTATATAGAGATCTTAAAATTCATGTCCAAAATAGATTTGCTATCACTACTAAGGGATTATAGACAACAAAGTAAATAAACACATTACAAATAATTACTCATTCTATGTGCAGTTACCAGTAGTTTACCATCAAAACTAACTGAACTGACAGACTAAAGGGGAAAAAAAACTTGAAGGAGGTATCTTAAAATGTCTTAATAGAGAAAAGGAGAGAAAATTAAAATTAAAACTTAGGAACAGGGAAACATTGAAGGAGTAAAGATGTCAAATATAAAAAAATATTTTGCAGAAAATATATGATGTAAATTACTATGCTGTACTTACAAATGCAATGCCATATTTACACACTCACACATTCTCCTTTATTTGGTGTCCTTTCACTAGCCACTGATGCCTAGCACTAAGATAGATGGGTACTGACTGACTTGTCACTATTGAAAATTTCATCACCCCTTGTACATAGATTAAAGAGAAAAAGGAGAAGAGAAATAAAAATAAGGAGAATGAAACCAGAAGAGAAAAAAGAATGCCAGTTTTTCATAGTTCATTCCTAATATAAAAACTAAAGAAGGTAGCATTGATAAGAACAGATGGAAAGAATTATGTTCAGTGTAGCAGGGAGTTCTGATAGTATCAGGAGACCACTGAAGGTACGATGATAAAAGATAAAACATGATTCAAATAGAGTTATTCAGTTTCAATAAAGGGGTTTTTTTTCTAACATCTTTTCCATTTTAAATGTAAATTCACATTTCATCTTCATCGCTTCTAAATACTTGTCAAATGTTTCTCAGTGGTTTTATTAACTGGCCTTAATAACAAACATCTAAGTTGTTACTTACAGGTGTCATATAAAATTCAGTCCTGTTTTAAAATCAAATTTAATTTTGAGCCTCAAGTTTTCAGCTGTTATTTATTAGTCAGCTACAAAACATGGTTCTGTGCTCACTTTTATGTTTAGTCTAGTCCACTAAAGACTACTACCATGCTAGCTAAAAGTATTATAAAATTCTAAACCAAAATTTTAGGGTTTTACTTATAATAATTCACTAAATACAAATTTGTGAATTTCTAATGCTTAATAAACTATATATTTTTTAAAAATCCAGAGATGTTGGGAGTCAAGCGGTGGCACAGCAGGTTAAGCACACATGGCGCAGAGCACAAGGACTGGCATAGGGATCCTGGTTCAAGCCCCTGGCTCCCCACCTGCAGGGGAGTCGCTTCACAAGTGGTGAAGCAGGTCTGCAGGTATCTGTCTTTCTCTCCACCTCTCTGTCTTCCTCTCCTCTCTACACTTCTCTCTGTCCTATCCAACAACAACGACACAAATAACAACAACAATAACTACAACAATAAAAAACAAGGGCAACAAAAAAGGGAATAAATAAATAAATATAAAAAAATCTAGAGATGTTTTGTATAATAATTGCAATTTAAGTAGAAACTGTATACAACGTTTTTTTGTGAATTTTCAAAAGTAAAAGAATCTTTTCAGTATTTCGCAGTACTAACTACACTGAGCAGTCCTAGAGTAAAGAGAAAACATCACATTCATAAATATTTTCTCTGTCAACAAGTCAGAAAATTAATTATTATAGTTATTTAAAAGAAACAGCCCTGAAACAGAACCATATGGGTTGATTAACTGATAGAAATATACTTATCTGTAAAATCTGTATCTAAAATTAAATTATGAGGAACCAGAGACAGCTCACCTGGTAGCCACTGCACATACATAGATGAAAAGGTAAAAACACTTGTTGGAATTTAACAGTCTTAGAAAACAGATGATTCCATTTGCAAAGTACTGCTATCATATAGATATCAATGACAGTTCTTTTAAGATCACTATATAAAATAAAGATTTCATATAAGTAAAATACATTCTAGAGGAAATTGCCATGAGTCTTAATGTTATTTCTTTATTAAGTCCTTTGCAAGTAGGTACACTTTTCATGGTCATGGGTGAATTCTGGAAGGTGCCAATTTTTATTTTTCACGATTTAAACAGAGAAGATCAAAACACAAATTTTTAGGTAAATAATTCCATATATAACTATATATGTCATTGTGTGTGTGTGTGTGTGTGTGTGTGTGTGTGTGTGTGTTCGGTCATTCAAATAATATGTTATTCCAAAATAACGAGGCCAGGTAGTGGCATACCTGGTTGAGCACATACTACAATGCTCAAGGATCCAGGTTCAAGCCCCCAATCCCCATTTGCAGGGGGAAAGCACTGTTGTTGGATAGTATGCCTGCTCCCCCTGGCTTCTGCTTAACCATATGCCTATATAGGGATAGATTTAATCCCATTCAAAGCTTTGGTCTATTTACATAAATCACTTTTACATTTACATAAAGTACCACACTCCCTCCAGGGCATTGGTGGTTTAGTGGTAGAATTCTCACCTGCTCCACCCCCTCTCCTTGTCACACCCTGATCTTCCACCAGTCACTTTTCGCTCCACCCTCTCTATATCACATCCTGTTTCCACCCTACTTGGAGAGTATAAAAACAGCTGCTCTTCTGATTAAAGACACTTGGAAATTGCTTTCTGGCTCCGAGAGTTCCAGAGTGTATCTCCTGCGAAGTTAGTGCGGCACGAGTTCCTGATCCCTCTCCCACGCAGCAGCCTAGATCGGCTCCAGTTGAGTTCTCTCCAACCCAGAGAGCACTAGCTCGGGAAGAAGTACCCTCAGGCTATCCCGGCACACTGTGAGTGGTGAAGCAGTGCTGCAGGTATCTCTCTCCCTGTCTATCTCCCCCATCTCTCTTGATTTCTGTCTCTATCCAACAAATAAATAAAATATACAATGCCAACCATAAAAAAAAAGTAAAAAATAACTACATACAGAAAGAGACCATACAAGAGATAGCATACAAATTGACAGGGAAATAAGAACGTTAAAATAAATGACAAAAATACAGAAGCACAAATTCCTGCTTTCAATCCTGAATTAAAATTTCATGACAATATTTCACTCAAGTCACAATGAACTATATCAGAGGAGAGATGGGAAACAAAGAAAGTTGGAGAGTTGTCCCAACTATGATCTTTCCCCCCCCACCACCAACCCCAATAATCTGAAAATATGCATTCCCCAGGGTAGAAACAAAAGTAGCTTCAAAGAAGCACAAAATTTTCAAGCAATACTAAGAAGTACATCACCACAACCATGGATGACATCCCAACAGAACAGAAAAAAATAAAACCAGTCACAGAACTGTGCTTTACAAAAGACCCTCTTCACTGGAGAACACAGAGAACACAGAGAAATTGGAGAAAAAAAAAAAAAAGAAGAAGAATTTATGCTGTCAGAGACATAATTCTGTGAGAAAGAAAGCAAAAGTAAAAATTGAAATTTGTCAGGCGGAGACTAGAATTCAAACTAGAAAATAGTCACAATTTTAGTAAATATTGCTAGACATCACTGTGCAAATGTCAACATAACATGCTAAGAACAAGACTCTGACACTAAGTTTCATACTGTTAACTCACTCATAGAATTTCTAAATTGAAGGGAGCCACTATGTCATACAATTTACAATTCAGGAAATTGAGAAATACTCTAATTTCAGAGTCTGTGAGATTTTAAATCTAACACTGTAAGCAAAATATCCTGCAATATAGATCGTCATATTCTGTCCAGGATTCTTCCCCATTACAAGTACACTTCTATACAACTTGCCGCCATATTCTATTACATTTGAATTTGAAGATTACAAGAAAGATTAAGCATATAACAAACTATCCTTTATAAAGATATTTTAATCACTAGATTTTTATTAGTCAGTAAAATGAATACTTTCTTATAAGGTGGTAGTACCAATCAAATTCTACTTAAAAATCCAAACACAATTGAAAACCTAACTAACCTGAAGAACTTGCAAATGAGTTTAGTCCCAGAAGCAATAAGTAAATGAAACTATTTATGATCTATGTATATACATCACAGAATGATATAGACCAAATCTCTAAAATATGTGCATCACCAAATATTATAGAAAGTTGGTTAAAACTAATTGAGCATTATTTCTCTATACGAGGAACTAACAAGATTAAGTTTTCTAAGGAAAGACTGACAGCCTCCTACAGTTGTCTGAGTAAATTATTATAAATTTCACATAATTTTTTTTAAAAAAAGGAATAAAGCCAGACTAAATATATATGATCAAAGATGGTATTCCCCATGCTGTGAGGGTTATTTTGCTTACTCGGGGCTTTAGCATGGTGGCTTTGGTGGCCACTCATAGTGACTCAGTCCACAACTGTAGTTCCAGAGAAGACTAAAACTGTTACTACACTTCCTACTTATGACCCCAAGAATAAATCAGGGAAAAAAAAAAAAAAGAAAGTCTTTAAGAATATGCCTGATATGCCTGGAAAGCAGAACTAGTTGTTCCTCTCAATTTTTGGAGAGTTCCTTACATCTGATCTATATGACTGGTATCTTTGGTGCCTACAATCCTCCAGGGGATCATGTATGCAGGTCATCTCTTTCAGAAAAAGAGCTGATCCTGAGCTCTGAATCGCTGAAGAATGTGCTTTCAAAATTGTTGAGCCCAGAAGAGGATGAAATTGATTTTTTTTTTAAGTAAAGGTGCCTTCATTGAAGCTAGTTTTTAAAAATATATATACAATTCTTATTTATAAAAAGGAAACATTGACAAATACCATAGGATAAGAGGGGTACAACTCCACACAATTCCCACCACCAGAACTCCATATCCCATCCCCTCCCCTAATAGGTTTCCTATTCTTTATCTCTCTGGGAGTTTGGATCCATGGTCATTAAGGAGTACAGAAGATAAAAGGTCTGGCTTCTGTAATTGGTTCAACGCTGAACATAGGGTCACCAGGTTGATCTATACTCCTACCCTGTCTCTCTCTTTCCCTAGTGGGGTGGAGTTTTGGGGGAAGCAGGGATCCAGAAAGTTAGCCTTTTATCTAAACAACTTGGGTTGTGACTAGCTTCACACATGGTAACTGAAAACTGGTTTTTGAACATTGTCTGAAACATCAAATCTAAGACCAACAGCTGGAACTTGCTAGAATCTTTAGAATCAATCCAGGGGGTGAGATTCACTATTTAAATCTGCTGGACAAAGCAGGTCATTAGGCACATGTGATTCTAGAAGACTATAGCCACTATAGTTTGGCTGATTGATATATAGAATGATGAGCCCAAAGGTGTCCTGGGGTACACAAAGTTGGAAAACACCTGACAAAACCCAATAAGAGCAGGGGAATACTTGGTAAGATTATCCCCTCATGAATACTCCACAAGCATCCCATCCTTAACATAGTGATGAATCCTGCTACACATCTGAAACCAGGGGAAGACTGAAAAAGGTCACAAGGAGAGACCCATAAGTCTCGCCTAGCTAAAGGATGAAACACCTTCTAAGAAAAAAAGCCTGTAGGGAGTCGGCTGTACTGCAGCAGGTTAAATGCACACGGCATGAAGTGCAATGCAGGGACCTGCGTATGGATCCAGCCCCTGGCTCCCCACCTGCAGGGGGGGTCGCTTCACAGGCGGTGAAGCAGGTCTGCAGGTGTCTTTCTCTTCTCCTCTTTGTCTTCCCCTCCTCTCTCCATTTCTCTCTGTCCTATCCAACAACGATGACATCAATAACAACAACATCAATAAAACAAGGGCAACAAAAGGGAATAAATAAATATTTTTTAAAATAGAAAGAAAAAAGCATGTAAAATAAGGCATCTGGAATTTGTGAAGCTACTCAGCTCCATAAGGCCACAGAGAGAACTATCATGGTCTTATCTGTCCTCAGTAGCTTCATTCTCACCACCCTCCTCTCTGACCCCCATCCCAAAATTACTGCTAAGAACCAGTCATTCTTTCCTCCCCAACACCCCTTTTCTTTATTTGATAAGACAGACAGACCTGAGACCTTGAGGCCTCAGGCATGGAAGTCTTTTGGGTAACTTCTATGCTATCCAAGGGTAGGGACTTCCCTACTTTCCAAAGATAGGCTGGGTCACCCTATCCTGCCACTTGAGGTAGACTAATTCTGAAATAAATGCAGCCTAGAATGTTCCCAGATGTGACTATGGACTGTAAGCTCAGACTGACAGAGACTTGGAGGCTATCCAGGCTCCTGTATATAGATGGGCCCTGCTGGGTAAGACTGATGTGGTAAATACTTAGTTGTATTTATATCTTTTCTTCAAGTTTGGGAGCTCCTCTCTGCCCTACTCCGTCTATCCAGTTCTATTTTCAACTCCTGACACCATCTTCCCAGACAATATTTTAGTCCACCTGCACGTTAGCTATCAGGTTCCTAATTTCTTATTAATTTAATTTTATTTATTTGATAGGACAGAGAGAAACTAAGAGAGGAGGAAGAGACAGAGAGGAAAAGAGAAAGAGAGAGCACTGCTCCACTGCTTTTGAAGTTCTCTACCTGCAGCTTCAAACCAGGGGCTTGAATAAAAGTCCTTGTGCACTGTAATTTGTGCCCTCAGCAGGTGCGCCGCTGCCCAACACCTATGATACTCATAATTTCAACAGGCAGTATCTACTTGCACTCAGTCTTCCTAAGTCATCCAGTTTAATATTTGTAAGATAGTCTTCTAGAAAGACAATTTTTTTTTTTTTGCCACTAGGGTTATTGCTGGGGCTTGGTGCCTACAGAATAAACCCACCACTCCCGGCAGCCATTTTCCCATTTATCTATTCTCTCCTCCTCCTTACCCAAGTCCTCCTCCTTCTATTTTAAGTAAATAGGAGAGAGAACAATTGAGGAGGGGGGACATAAAGATAGAAAAAGGAGAAAGATCTGCAGACCTGCTTCACAGTTCATGAAGCTTCCCAACTGCATGTAGGGAAGAGTTCAAATCGTGGCCCTAATGCATAGAAATGTGTGAACTCAACCGGGTGCACCTACCCAGGCCCCCAAAAGACGAGTCTTATAGGCTGTTTTCATTTATATGACACATCTCTAAAGAAATCCATATTTGGATTTCCAGCACAGCTTTCAAAAACTATTTAAATACTATGCAAACAACACTAAAGTGCATGTGAGTTTTTTTTTTTAAAGAAAAAAAAAACCAGGGAAATAGCTCACCTGGTAGAACACATGCTTTACCATGAGTGAGTGAGGACCCAGTTTCAAATTCAAGCACTACATGAGACCACCACAGCACATGGAGAAGTTACTCAGATAGTGGAATAACGCTGGAGAGAGGGGGGGGAGGGGTTGGAGAAGGAGAGGGAGAGGGAGAGGGAGAGGGAGACGGAGAGGGAGAGGGAGAAGAAGAAAGACTAAAATAGAGAGAATGGGGGTGCGTCCGGTGGTGCACCTGGTTGAGCGCACATGTTGCAGTGCGCAAGGACCCGGGTTCGAGTCCCTGGTCCCCACCTGCAGGGGGAAAGCTTTGTGAGTGGTGAAGCAGGGCAGCAGGTGTCTCTCTGTCTCCCTATCTCCCCCATCCTTCTCAATTTCTGGCTGTCTCTATCCAATAAATAAACAAAGATTTTAAAATAGAGAGAATGAAGAAATTTGTCACGAGATGGTAGTATCAGCAGACCCCATTATAAGTTTGGAGAACTCTCAGAATGCTAGAAATAAGTGGCCCGGTGGCAGCACACCTGGTTAAGTGTACACAATACAGTGAGCAAGGACCAGAGTTCTAACCCCTGGTCCCAACCTGCAGGGGGAAAGCTTCATGAGTTGTGAAGCAGTGCTGCAGGTATATCTCTAAATCTCCCCTCTCAATGTCTCTCTATCTAATAATACATACATTTTTTTTAAAAAAGAATGCTAAAATGGACCTACCTATGACCCTGCAACTTCTCTCCTATGGATATATCCTAAGGAACCAAACACACCAATCCAAAGAGACCTGTGTATACCTATGTTCTTAGTAGTACAATTTGTAATAACTAAAACATGAAAACAAGCTAGGTGTCCAGCAACAGATGAGTGGCTTAAAAAGCTGTGGTATATATACACAATGGAATACTGCCAGGAGCCATTTCTCTGCTTTATAGATGATAAGCTTTGAGACAACGGAACCCCTCAAGACAAATGTTAATTCCCCCCTGGGCAGGCCATTTCCCCTTAGGTAAACCATTTATCAGTAACCAAGTGAGTCAAAACAAGTGAGTCAACACATAGTTTGGTTCCTGCCATTTGTTGCAAGGAACATTCCTCTTTGAAGATTGCTCCCCCTTCCCCTCCTCCAGCACTTCCCCCTCCTTCCCCAAAGCCTTATAATGCCTGTGTTCACAATAAAATTTAGAGCTTGATCAGAAACTTGACTTGCTCTCGTTCTTCGTGTCTCTTGTCCCTATCATTTCAGGTCTCATTGGGTTCCTAGCCCCTGCTCACCGCCCTGCTGGCCGGGGCAGAATACTATTCAGCTATTGAGAATGATTTTTTTTTCCTAGGAGTCGGGCAGTAGCTCAGCAGGTTAAGTGCACATGGCACAAAGCTCAAGGACTGGCATAAGGATTTTTTTCTCCCCTCTGAGCCACCAGGGTTATGGACAACACTATGAATCCACTGCTTGTAGTGGCTTTCTTTTTTTTCCCTTTCTTTTTTTATTTGACAGGACAGAGAAAAATTGAAAGGGGAGGGGTGTTAGGGAGAAAGAAGACAGACAGAACAGAGAGAAATTGAAAGTGGAAGGGTGATAGAGACTGTGAAAGAAAGACACCTGCAGACATGCTTCACCACTCCTGAAGCATCCCCCTGCAGGTGAGAAGTGGTGGCTTAAACCTGGGTCCTTGCGCATGGTAATATGTGAACTTAACCGGGTATGCCATCGCCCAGTCTCCTAAGAATGATGAATTTACCTTCTTCACTTTACTCATATGGAGACTGAAGGAATTATGTTAAGGGAGATAAACCAGAAAGAGAAAGATGAATATAGGAAGATCTCACTCATGGGCAGAACTTAAGAAATAAGAACAGAAAGGGGAAACATAGAGGAAAACTTGGGCTAGTTTGGTGTACTGCACCCAAACAAAGGATTTGGGGGAAGGAAGTGGGGGGAAGGGGCTTTTAGGTCCCATTATAAGATCATGGGCCTACTATGGAGATGAGAGTGTTTTGCAGACACCTATCATAGTGAAATGAGAAATTGTACCCATGTGTCAACACCATTAACCTTCCATTAAAAAAATGATGATAATAAGGGAGAAAAATTAATGTAAATCCTTTAAACATAGTACTTCTTTCCTTAGATTCACTTAAATATTTGCTGAATTATTAAGACCATAATCTAGTTTGACCCAAAATTAATGCTGTAAATAAATGGAATTGCAGACCACAAGTAAAACAATAAGGATTCATTCAGATTAACTTCTATCATAGCTGGGGCTTTACTGTTCTGTGATGACGTTTTCAGATAGAAAAAGAAAAATGTAGACACAAAGAGACAAAAGGAGTAAGAAAAGCCATCACAGAATAAAACTGCCCACCACTCCCCTCCCCACCACAGTGGAGTGCAGCAGAGATTGGGCTTGAACTTGGGTCCTGTGCATGTCAAAGCAGGCACCCTGTCAGTTGAGGTAAATTGCAGGTTTCAGGGTAAACATATTTTACTAATAATTTTTTTTACTATTACTATGTATAGCAATAAGAAGAATACAGTCAGGTTGCAGCATGGGCTGTTGGTTCAATTCCTATCAAGGAAGACATGAAAACAACCCAACAGACAGCAAATGTGAAACAGGAAAGTTATGGCAAAATTCTTTTGTCAGGCTATATTCCATCTGGCTCTCTGAGCAAAGCCCAGCTTGTCCACATAGCATTTACCAACCAGGGGCCCCAGCAAAGCAGATGGCGCACTGCATAATTGAAGATATTTTAATAAAGAGAGTGTTTACTAAGTTTGGCATGGTTAGGAAAACCAACAAGAGACAATGTATTATTCTAATGATAGTAACAGTAGAGTATTGTTTCCACCGTAGATCTGAAAAACCAAAAAGAATATTCAATAGAGAAATTTGAAGACAGATAAATAAAGAGGGTCACCTGGCAGGAGCTTAGACTTTTAAGTCAGGGGATACCTTACCTGAGCAAAGAAGAAAAGCAAACAAATACTTCTATCTCACACTCTAGTCACATCCCCAATCTCCAACTAAATCTAATTAAACAACTGACAGCAAGTTTCCTAATGACACAGTCCACATAGGTATTCTCCATGGACACAGACCTCCTGGATCTGAAAAGCACAAATAGCCACTTCTATGCAGGACCCTAAAATGAATTTGAAGAAATGCAAGGACTATCAAACAACTCAGCTAGTTGAAACAAAAGGTATATGATCTGTACAGAACTTTGATGGTGGGTGGTGTGGAACTATAAATTGTAATCTTACAATCTCATAACAAACTATTAATAACATATGAGAAAAAATAAAGATTGATTCATTTAAAAAAGGTATGTGAATAAAGTCAATAAATGAAAAAGTGAAAGCAATGGGGTAGACTATAATGACAATAACATTTAAATTAACTGGTTAATTAATTTAACTAATTTGGTAACAGGCTATCTCTTAGGCACACATATAGGAGAATAAAATATTCCCAAGTACTGGACAGAAAGTTTAATTAACAGTGGTCAAAAATTTTCTCGCAGCAACAAATGCTGGAGAGGCTGTGGGGACAGAGGAACCCTTTTGCATTGTTAGTGGGAATGTAAATTGGTCCAGCCTCTGTGGAGAGCAGTCTGGAAAACTCTCACAAGGCTAGACATGGACCTTCCATATGATCCAGTAATTCCTCTCCTGGGGTTATACCCCAAGGACTCCATAACACCCAACCAAAAAGAGGTGTGTACTCCTATGTTCATAGCAGCACAATTCATAATAGCTAAATCCTGGAAGCAACCCAGGTGCCCAACAACAGATGAGTGGCTGAGAAAGCTGTGGTATATATACACAATGGAATACTATGCAGCTATCAAGAACAATGAACCCACCTTTTCTGACCCATCTTGGACAGAGCTAGAAGGAATTATGTTAAGTGAGCTAAGTGAGAAAAATAAAGATGAGTATGGGTTGATCCCACTCATCAACAGAAGTTGAGAAAGATCTGAAAGGGAAACCAAAAGCAGGATCTGACTAAACTGAAAGTAGGGCACCAAAGTAAAAACCCTGTGGTGAGGGGTAGACATGGGACAATGGGGGGTGGGGGTGGGTGGGATGGCACAGTTTTCGGTGGTGGGAATGGTGTTTATGTACACTCCAAGTAAAGTGTAGTCATATAAATCACTAGTTAATTAATATGAGGGGGGAAATTAATTATATGTCTCGAAGTTTTTAAAGCACAGACTGAGTCTTCTTAATATATAGGCTGTGTATTTGATATGCGGACTCTCTCATAAGCCTAGACCAAGTAGATCAGAAGCAACCGGTGGCACTGCTGTATACAAGATACTGGGTACTATACAGCAAATCCTAACAAAAGGACTTTTCAAAGTTAACCCAATTACCAAATAATGTGATGATAACAATAACTATCCATTGTCTTCTTGAACCCTATGACAGCAGGAACCTCATATTTCCACTATAGAGCCTATATTTCGCCCAGTCCTGGAACCTTAGGATAAGGCCCACTTTCCCGCATGCCTCTCCCAATCCATATCAAATAATATTGCATCTGCCGATCACAACCTAATCAATACAACAACTGCCACCTCAACATGCTTCAGCTCAGGCTGTGTCCAGAGACTTCAGGTGTGGAATGACAACTCTTCAGCTTCATTACTTGGGTGAGACTTTTCCTTTCATAGTATTCTCTAATTCCATCCCAGGTGGTTCACTTTCTAACAAAGTCCCAAAACCTAGATATAGACCAGTTTCTGTGAGAGAGAGCATATGTTCACACGTATCCATAAACTACTGCAAAATATATACCTGAAAGCAGAAGTACACTAGAGTTTGCAGTGAGTAACCCCCCTCTCCACTATTCCAACCAACCTTTGCATCCATGATTGCTCAACAATTTGGCTTTGTATGTTAACTCTCTTTTCAGCCACCAGGTTCCAGATGCCATCAGGATGCCGGCCAGGCTTCCATGGACTGAAGACCCCACCAATGTGGCCTGGAGCTCTGCTTCCCCAGAGACCCACCCTACTAGGCAAAGAGAGAGGCAGACTGGGAATATGGATCAACCAGTCAACACCCATGTTCAGCAGGGAAGCAATTACAGAAGCCAGACCTTCTACCTTCTGCAACCCACAATGACCCTGGGTCCATGCTCCCAGAGGGATAGAGAGTGGGAAAGCTATCAGGGGAGGGGATGGGATATGGAGATTGGGTAGTGGGAATTGTGTGGAGTTGTACCCCTCCTATCTTATGGTTTTGTTAGTTTATCCTTTCTTAAATAAATAAATAAATAAATAAATAAATTTTTCTCAATTATGTCTACATAAGAAAGTCTCCAAAACAGGCAGGGAGTATGAATCAACCTGTCAACACCCATGTTCAGCAGGGAAGCAATTACAGAAGCCAGACCTTCCACCTTCTGTATCCCACAATGACCTTGGATCCATACTCCCAGAGGGTTAACGAATAGGAAAGCTATCAGGGGAGGGGAGGGGATATGGAGTTCTGGTGGTGGGAATTGCGTGGAGTTGTACCCCTCTTATCCTATGGTTTTGTCAATGCTTCATATATATATAGAGAGAGAGTCTCCAGAAAACTCTAAAAGATGGTACTTACACAAGGACCGGCACAAGGATCCCGGCTAGAGCCCCCGGCTCCCCACCTACAGGGGGTTGCTTCACAAGTGGTGAAGCAGGTCTGCAGGTGCCTGTCTTTTTCTCCCTGTCTTTTTCTCTCCCTTCTCAATTTCTCTTGTCCTATCCCACAACAACGGCAGCAATGACAACAATAACAATGATAACAATAAGGGCAACAAAAACTGGGATAAATGGCTTCCAGGCACAGTGGACTAGTAGTGCAGACATCAAGCCCCAGCAATAACCCTGGGGGCAAAATAAATAAATAAATAAATAAGTAAAATACATCAAGAATTTGGAAAAAAAAAATGGTGCTTCCAGAGCTTCCAGATTGGTGCCTGTCCTGAAGTTCCAGGAGAACTGTTCTCCTAGAAAGACCACTAGAATCTTCTGTCCCTTTTCACATACCAGTCCTGTGCATTTCCTCCCTATGAACAAATCTGTGTCATATCCTTTATAGTGAACCTCTCTGTGAGTGGCTCCCGCATGCTATCAAATACTTGGAACGGGTTGTGGTAAGTCAATTTATACCTGTACTGTTAGAAGTACAGGTGATATTCCAGATGTTCAGTTGGCCTCTGAAGTGGGGGGCAGTTGTGTGGGACTGGTCCTTAATTTATGAGGTCTACACTAACTCTGGGTAGTATCATAATTGCTGGAAGTGGAAAACCCACCTGTTAGTGTTGATATAAATGTTATATTAAATGTCAGTGTTATGAGAAAAGTTTTACCACCTGATTTCCTATAGATAAATTTCTTCCTCCAAAAAACTAACTGAAAGTCTCCTAAGCAGTGTCATATTACTACTTTTTAGATGTTTTATTTTTTAAAGCAATTTTAGGTTCACAGCAAAACTGAGCTCGAAGAACAGTAAGCCCCTATATACTTCCTTCCCCTGCAACATACGCAGCCTCCTACATCCTCCACCAGTCAAACATTTGTTGTAACGGATGAACCTATACTAACACATCAATAGCACAGGAAGTCTATAGTTTATCTTATAGTTCATTCAGAGTGTAGCACATTCTATGCTTTTGGAGACACTGTACTTCACATCCTTATCATAGTATTGTATAATACAGTATTACTGTCCTAAAAATTGTTCATTCCGTCTATTTATTCCTCCTCCTTTTCATCCCATCCTATTCCCATTACTACTGGCAACCACTGAACCACACAACTCAAAATGCCATACAGTTGGAGTGACACAGTATAAATGTAGCCTTTTTGGAATGGCTTCTTCCTTTAAGTGATGTGTGTGTTTAAATATTATCCATGTCTTTTCACAACTGCATGGCTGACTTCTTGACAACATTAATATTTAAATATCAGTTTATTAATCCATAGACCTTACTAGAGGTCATCTTAACAGTTCCAGATTTTGACAAGTATGAAGAAAGCTGCTATAAACATGTATAGATCTTTGTGTAGACACTAAGTTTCCAAATCATATAGATACAAGGAGAAAAATTGCTGGACTTTATGAGTAGCTTTTGTTTAAAAAAAAAAAAGTCAGACTACTTTGTAAAATGGCTAGACCACTTTACACTCTTATTTATCTACAATGAGTGAGAATACTGTTGGGCCACATCCTCATCAACCTTTGTTGTTGTCAGTGTCGAGGATTTGGGCATCTAACTAGTGGGTAAGGTATATCATTATTTCTATTTCTCCCTCATATAATGGCATATGATACTGAACATATGTTCATAAGGACATTTGCTTGTCTTTGTTTGTGTCTTTCCAGATTGTCAGCCAGTTTTCAACGTCAGATTTTTCATCATCATATTGTTGAGAACTCTTTCTATGTTGTGACTAAGTCTTTCATCAGGTATATCTTGCGAATGTGGCTTGGTTTCTCCTTATTTTGACAGTGTATTTTTTTTTTTATAAATTTTATTTATTTTCCCTTTTGTTGCCCTTGTTTTTATTGTTGTTGTAGTTATTACTGTTGTCACCACTGTTAGATAGGACAGAGAGAAATGGGAAGACAGAGGGAGAGAGAAAGATAGACACCTGCAGACCTGCTTCACTGCCTGTGAAGCGACTCCCCTGTAGATGGGGAGCCAGGGGCTGGAACCAGGATGCTTATGCTGGTCCCTGCGCTTCGCACCACATGTGCTTAACCTGCTGCACTACCTGACTCCCAGCAGCGTATTTTATAGAGAGATCAGTTTGTCATGTGAAACAAGCACAGGTTATCAATTAATTCCTTCATGGTCATTGCCTTTGATGTTATATCTGAAAAGTCATTAAGAAGCCAGACGGTGGAGCACTGGTCAAGTGCACACACTACAGTGCTCAAGGAGCCAGGTTCAAGCCCCTGATCCCCAACTCTGGAGGGAATGCTTGATAGGTGATGAAGCAGATCTGCAGGTATCTCTCTGTCTCTCTTCCTCTCTCAATTTCTATCTCCTTCCAATAATAAATAAATAAAATTTCAACATCATTAAGGGGTCAAGTGGTGGTGCACCTGGTAAAATGCACAAATTACAATGCACAAGGCAACAGGTCAAGTCCCTGGCTCCCCATCTGTAGGAGGAAGCTTCAAGCAATGACACAGTGCTGCAGGTGTCTCCCTCCCTCCCTCCCTCTCTATCCCTCACTAACTACTCCTTCCCTTTTAATTTCTCTCTGTCTCTATCCTAGATAAACAAAAAATCATTAAGATATCCAAAGTCACCATGATGTACAGATCTATTATCATTATTAACAATATTACCATCATCATTTTAAATTATTGAGTGATCAGTACATGCTTGGTATTCAAAACAGAAATGGTCAATACCATCAAGCAACATAACCCTGAAGCTCAACTTTCAGAAATTGAATGTAATAAAGACTAAAAAAAGTAATCCTCAGGACCAGGCTGTGGCACACATGGTTAAGCACACACATTGCAGTGGGCAAGGACCCAGGTTCAAGACCCTGATCCTCATCTGTAGTAAGAAAGCTTTGCAAGTGTTGAAACACTGCTGCCAGTGTCTCTCTCTCTCTCTCACTCTTTATCGCCTCCTCCCTCCCCATTTTTCTCTGTTTCTATGCAACCATAAATAAATAAAAACATTTTTTAAAGGAATAATCCTCAACTGGGAAATAGTAAAGAAATCACAGTGCAATTCAGTGTCAAGCTTAAAAGTAAATTTATTGAAACTGAAGAGTTGAGTTCAAATCTCAACGCTGGCATCTAAACTAAAACAAAGATAAAATAAAAAAATAAGTTTTATTGTATTTATTTTTTAAAGATATTTTCTTTTTTCTTTTTTTATTTATTTGTTATTGTATAGAGACAGAGAGAAATTGAGAGAGAAGGGGAGATAGAGAGCTAGAGAGACAGAGAGACACCTGCAGACCTGCTTCACCGCCTGTGAAGCGACTCCCCTGCAGGTGGGGAGGCAGGGGCTCGAACCCGGATCCTAACCCGTCCTTGTGCTTTGTGCCACGTGCGCTTAACCCGCTGTGCTACTGCCCAACTCCCCCCCCCTTTTTTTGCCTCCAGGGTTGTTACTGGGGCTCAACGAATCCACTGCTCCTGGAGGCTATATTGTTTTTAAATATTTTATTTATTTATTTATTTATTTATTTATTTATTCCCTTTTGTTGCCCTTTTTGTTTTATTGTTGTAGTTATTATTGTTGTTGATGTCATCATTGTTGGATGGGACAGAGATAAATGGAGAAAGATGGGGAAGACAGAGAGGGGGAGCAAAAGGTAGACACCTGCAGACCTGCTTCACCTTCTGTGAAGCAGCTCCCCTGCAGCTGGGGAGCCGAGGGCTCGAACTGGGATCCTTAGACCAGTCTTTGTGCTTTGCGCCACATGCGCTTAACCTGCACTACAGCCCGACTCCCTGTATTTATTTTCTAATAGTGTTTTTTTTTTCCTGCCAGAGTTATCATTGGGGCTCAGTGCCTGCACTACAAATTCACTGCTCCTGGAGGCTATTTTTTTCCCTATTTTGTTGCCGTTGTTGCCATTATTGTTATTAAAGTTATTGTTGTTGGATAGGACAGAGAGAACTTGAGAGAGGAGGGGAAGACAGAGAGGGGGAGAGAAAGATACACACCTACAGACCCACTTGTGAAGCAACCACCCCACCCCTTCGCAGGTGGGGAGCCAGGAGCTCCAACCAGGATTCTTACACTGGTCTTACACTTCACAGCACTACCACCTGGCCCCCAAGTTTTCTTTTTATGAATAAGATACAGAGAGATACCAGAGCACTACTCAGCACTTGCTCATGGTAGTGTCAGGCACTGATTGAATCTGGGATCTCTGGGACCTTGGTCACACATATCTCATGTTCTACCAAGGTGAGCAATCCCCTCAGTCCACAACTTAGCTGCTTACTAGATAGATATATATGCAGTGTCTCAACTCCCTTGTCTGAAAAATAAGGATATTGATAGCCTTTTCACAGTCATGTTGTGAAGATTAAAACAATTTAATCCACGGAGTGTCTGTCACAATATAGGCAAATAGCAAATGTTAGAGCTTCCAGATCTTCCAGGATGAGGTTCAAGTATAATTTGAATTAAATATTCAAAATTATCACTCCAATATAATTTACTCAAGACATTTATATTGTAGTTGCAAAACAAAATAAAGGGATAATTGTATTCTCATATACTGTGACCACAGATTAATCAATGAAAGACATAAAATTAATAAATAACAGGATGTGGAAAGCAATAAATACAAGCCAGTAAAAAAAAAAAGCAGGTGGTAGGAATTCTCAATTCACCAAAAGTAGTCTACTATTAAGATTTTTCATTTATGACAAAATGATGGGTAGGGGTAGATAGCACAATGGTTATGCAAACTGAGTCTCCCTAGTCCCAGGTTCAATTCCCAGCACCACCATAAGCCAGAGCTCAGCAGTGCTCTAGTAAAAATAATAATTAAAATTCTGAGTAGAGATCCTCTGTTCATTTCAGTGCTTTACTACCAGTTTTTATCTGTGCTATTCTAACAGCAAGACATATATCACAATTTTTATTAAAGAGGATATTTCTTTTCAGTGACTTAAAAATAAATTTGTTTTAAAGAACAAAAGCTAATGAAATAAGCAAACTATAATGCTGAAGTAATTTTGAAAAGGACAATGAATTATGTGATGTAAAAATGTAGGTGTCAATTGTATCTCAGTAACACTGAAAAATGCTTTTAATTATTTCCTTATTTGAAAAATTAATTCTTTTTTCCTGATCTAAAATTCAAAGTAAAACTACTTCATACAAAAATCAAATAAGAATCAGACTAATTTAAAAGTCAAACATACTCCTAAGGTAGAAAACTTGATACAAAATAAATAGATATAGAAAATATTGTCCTTGCATAATGCAGTAAAGAACAAAACTTTCTGAGTTATATTTAAAACAGTAACTTTGATAAAAATGCTTAAGTTCTAAATAAGTGATTTTTAAAAATAAAGTTGAAAAATATATAAAATCTTCTTATGTCATTTTCAACAATTACCTTTAATTGTTTCCTCCACAACTTCCACCACACGATCTATCTGTTGAACCTAAAAAGAAACAGTTGTTAAACACACAAAGTACACAAAAGCATTAATTTATATTTAACCTGCTGCTTGAGTACTGGTATACATTTCCTAAGCACAAAAAAGTAGACTTTCTTTAATAATGTCTTTGAAAATATTCAACATTCTTTATTAGTGTTTTGTGTTACAGTTAAGTAAGAACTTTTTTTACTTTCCCGTCCTCCAATGATAATTAAATAAACTTCCTGGAATTTTCTAAGCATAGACTCTCAATGTAAACTATTTTTGTCTGGGGGTGGGGGGAATGAAATCAAATGGCAACCTAACCAAAAGGACATGTTGGTGTTAAGGAGATTCACCACAAATCCTTTGTTTTATTAGTTTAACACTAAAGCCTCTTTTAGTAATTGTCTACCCTGTGTTGGGTTGTATGCTCAAGTTCATGACAAAGTCAAGTAATAACAGCTACTGCTGTAGACAGGATTGTCTAAGGAAGATTTTCCAGCTGCCATGAGAACACAGAAGAAAGGTAATAAAATCAGACTGAGAGATCCAGGAATGCTTCCTAGGAAATCAAAGGTGACTCCTGAGGGATAAGCAGTATTAAGACAAGAAAAGTCCTCTGAGGAGTCTGAGGTAGAAAGCTTGGCATTGAGAAACAAAGTGAAAAAAAAGCTCAGATAGCTAACAAGGTAAAGAAAGAAAGAGACTGGGTTAGAAATTGATATTACTTCTACTTTTAAAATCTCCAGGTTGTTGTTTTATTACAGAAGAAACACAGGTTCAGTAAATCAAACAAAAAATAATAATAATAACAGAAATAGAAAGGAAATAAATTAACCCATAATATCCTCCATTTCCATACTATAGATGAAATTTCTTATAATGGTTTAATGAGTACATACCAAAATATTTTCCAGCCCTAAGCATTTATATACATCTCTGTTCTGCAGGTTTTTCTTATAAATAATGATATATATCAGCATAGAGACTGATTTCATTCATTTTAGGAATTGTGAGGTTACCTCATGTATAGGTTCATAATGTACTCATCCGTTTCTCTACTTTCTGATGTCTCTAAATTATTGTTATTATGCAACAATACTTCAAATCACTTGTAAATATTCCTATAGAGCCAAAAGATAGCTCAACCAGCAGAGTATGTACCTTACCATAGGAGAAGCTCTGATCTCAAGCCCCAGCTTCCCCGCGAGGAGAATATGGATACTATGGTATAAAGGGGTTCCAAGAAAGGTAGACTGTGTTATCTCTCCCTATCTCTGCTTTCACTTTGTCTCATCCTTTTCCCTAAAATTATGATAAGAAAGAATGGGGGGGAGAAGGGAGGGATATAGAGGAAGGGGAGGGGAGGGAGAAAAGAAGAAAAAACAAAGTCCAGGGAGGCAGTTTTGTGGAAGTATCAAGCATATGGATGCAAAGGTTCACTCCCTGGTATTACAGAAACAAAAACTCCTTTGACCTTATTATCTTAAAGGAATTAGTGAAAAGCCTGTTACAACACAGTTAAATTGGGCTCTGCCTATGACTACTATCTCGCTATGATGGTAGGTAGCAATAGTAATAGCAATTATCAAGAACTAGTCAAAAGACAAATAAATCTCAAAGAATGTTGCATCTTTCATCTCAAATAACCCTACTCTCTACAACTATGCCCACCTGGAACCACTGGTTCCATAATGTACTTACTGGCTTTATGAAGACTTTATATGACTTCTGATAGAATATGATCAAAGTAAGGATAAAAGGAAGTTCAAAGAGAAGGAAGTACTCAACCATGTCAAATGCTATAGAGATAACACACAGCATAAAGACTAAAATGAATATGCCTGACTAAAGGTGGGAGGGCCAGTGAACATAGGGGAAGCAGTAAGTAGAAGTAGAAATAAATCATAAATAAGAATATGGCAACAGTTAATATAGTAGCCTTACAAAACACTTAAGAGTACAAAGAGACAGGGAAAAGAGACAGGGAAGCTACAGGAAATTAAGTATACATGTGTTTTGGATCAGGCTAACTCATCCTCTTGTTTGAAGTTTATATTCTGTGAGTTCTGATAGGAGAAAGGAATTCAGAAAAACAGAGAAAAAAATAAAGAGAGCAAAATTCTTCAAGGGGTGAAGAGAATAAGATCCAAAACACAAGTAGACAAGCCTGTCATAGGAACCAAATAACCACCTTTTGAAACAAAATAGTAGGAAGAAACCATGAAAGCAAAATCCAGTATTTTCATACATGGTGGAAAAGATCCTAAGTAAGTTCTCAACCTGCCAGCCTCAGCGAGAAGCATATTCATCTACCATGAGTGAGAAATTATGGTGCTAAACAGCGGAAGGTGTTTAAAATACCTCTGAAAATTTTAATAACTTAAAGCAAAAAAAAAAAAAAAAAAAGGTTGGCTATACTGAGATGCCAGCTAAAATTAGAGATGACAACTTAAAAAAATTAACTCATAAACAGAAGTTGAGAAAGAAAAACAGAAAGGGCAATTCAAAGCAGGAGTTGACTGAATTTGGAGTAGGGCACCAAAGAAAAAACCCGGGGTGGAGGGTGAGGGTGAATGTTCAGCTTCATGGGGCGGGGGGGGGGGGGGGGGGGGGTTTGAGACACAGTCTTTTGGTGGTGGGAATGGTGTTTATGTACACTCCTATCAATTTGCAGTCATATAAATCACTAATTAATACAAGGGGAAAAATTGGTTGAATATCTCAAACTTTTTAAAACACAGACTGAGTCTTTTTAATACATAGGCTGGGTCTTTGATATGTTGACTCACTTAAAAACTTAGTCCATGGAGAACAAAAGCAACTGTGGCATAGCTATATACAAACAATGTCAAAGGACATGAAATATGGTGAGGGTGTGTATGATACAGCAAATCCTAACAAAGGAATTCTTCAAAGTTAACCCAATTGCCAAACAATGTGATTACTGCAATAACTATCTATTGTCTTCTTAAACCCTAAGACAACAGGAATCCCCCACTTTGTCTATAGAACCTATGTTTCTCCCAATCCTGGAACCTCAACTTCCAGGGGTGGGGCTCACTTCCCTGCGTGCTTCTCTCAAGTCAGGCCAAATGATATTGTATCCGCGGATTCCAACCTAATCTATGCAACAAGTACCATCTCAGCATGCTTCACATAAGACTGTGTCCAGAGACATCAGGCATGGATTGCCACCCCTTCACCCTCATCACTCTGAGGAGACCTTTCTTTTCATGGTATTCTCTAATTCCATTCCAGGAGGTTCATTTCCTAAGAAAGTCCCAAAACCTAGATATAGGCCAGGCCCTGTAAGATAGAGCATATGTTCACATGTATCTATAAATTAGGGCAAATATATACCTGAAAGCAAAAATATACAATAGTCTTTAGTGAGTCAGTATCAAATTCATAATGAAATAGTGTCCACTTAGACTTAGATACCCTCCACACCTACTTCCTATTACAGTTCTCTCACTCACTCCAAAATTAACCTTAGCAAAGCAAGGACTGCAAAAGCTGAATAAGGGCAAGAGACTAGCAAACTTTAACAATGACTCTTTAGTCACTCCCAGACCATTCCACCAGCTGGGGCCCTAAATGGCGAGTCCTGAGTCTCCCAAACAGACATGATGGGCCTAGACCTCAAATAAATCCCTCTCTCCACTGTTTCCAGTCATCTCTATCAGGAACAACAAAATAGACCCCTTTGTGGGCCCCCATAGGACCTTGCCCTCAACCTGGATCAACAATGGTAAAGAATGCTCCATCCTCTGAAGGGAGGATGAACAACATAATCTATGCTACACCTGAGGAAGATGGGTCAATACTGGGGCAGCATGGAATGTTCCTACTCAGGACCACAGAATGTGAGCTCAGATTTAGAGGGATGAAGAGGTTACACAGGCTCGTAAGCTAATTATGGGCCCCAGATCACATCAAATTGATGGGGTTTACAGTAATATTTATAGCCCTTTCCATATTAGGGAGCTACTCTCTTCCCTGATGCAGTTTTCTGGTCCTTTTCCCAGCCATGACATCATCTCCCCAGACAAAATTAGGATTCACCTGCATATGAGATTTCAGGCTCAGGCAAAAAAAAAAAAAAAAAAAAAAAAACACTAGTATAGCTACAGGCCCTTTGAAATATAACTAAAATATGCCTACTAGCTATCAGCAAAATGGAGGACCCCTCCAATGCTTCACCTGCACTATTCCAGCCTTTAGGTACATAACTGTCCAGTAGTTTGTTTGACTTTGTATATTAACTCTCTTTGCAACCACAAAGTTCCAGATGCTAACAGAATGCGACCAGACTTCCCTGGACAGACAACCCTACTAATGTGCCTTGGAGATCCACTTCCCCAGACCCCTTCCCCACTAGAGAAAAAGAGACAGGATGGGATTATGGATCGACCTGTCAACGCCCATGTTCAGTGGGGAAGCAATTACAGAAGCCAGACCTTCAACCATCTGCATCCCACAATGATCTTAGGTCCATACTCCTAGAGTGTTAAAGAGTAGGAAAGCTATCAGGGGAGGGGATGGGATATGGATGTATGGTCATGGGAATTGTTCGAAGCTGTACCCCTCTTATCCTATGATTTTGTCAATGTTTCCTTTTTACAAATAAAAAATTAAAAATATATATATTTAAGTAATTTACTTATTTATTGGATAGAGACAGAAAGAAATGGAGAGGAAAGAGAGACATCCACAGCACTGCTTCACCAGTTAAAAAATTTTCTCCTTGAAGGTGAAACATCAAATTTTTAACAACTTCTTTCATAGTTGTGTTTTTTCCCCAGAGTACAGCAGCTCTTATGTTGGAAGGAGCCAAGAGTCGGTATACAAGGACTGGCACAAGGTTTCTTTATTACGTCAATCCTTCATTCATTCCCTCACTCACTCATTTATTCACCAGTTACTGAATATCTAGCATAAACCAGAAAGAACAAAAGGGACTGAGAATATAACACTGAGAGACTTAGAGGAAGGACTTTGAAAGCTATAAAATAAAAGAGATCATGCATTCTGGAAAAGGTGAAGTTTGGAGAGATAGAAATGCAGCTTAGTGTTATAACACATCCTTTTTTAAATTTTTTATTTATAAAATGGAAACACCGACAAGACCATAGGCTAAGAGGGGTACAATTCCCACCACCAGAACTTCGTATCCCATCCCCTCCCCGGATAGCTTTCCTATTCTTTAACCCCCTGGGACTATGGACCCAGGTTCATTATGGGATGTAGAAGGTGGAAGGTCTGGCTTCTGTAATTGCTTTCCCACTGAATGTGGACATTGACAAGTAGATCCATACTCCCAGCCTGTCTCTCTCTTTCCCCCGTGGGGCAGAGCACTCGGTCTATTTCCAAAACAGAGACCCCAAATCTTCCTCTGCAATATTTCAGCCTTTAGGTTCATGATTAGTCAACAATTTGTATGGCTTTATATGTTAACTGTTTTTTCAGCGACCAGGTTCCAGATGTTACCATGATGCCAACCAGACTTCTCTGGGCAGATGACCCCATCAATGTGTCCAGGAGCCCTGCTTTCCCAGATAACACATCCTTTTTATGAATGTTCTCTCCCTCCCTCCGTCTGTCTGTCTGTCTGTCTCTCTCTCTCCTTAATAAACCAGTTAAATAAGTTTAGTAAACTGGTTAAAGAAGTAAAGAGGTAGAGGCAAAAAGGACAGGTTAAGTATTTGTGGGAAGAGAATGGAAAAGAGAGTGAGAATGAGAGGAGAAGGAAGAAGAGATAAGAAAAAATAACAAGTAGATAAAATCAGAGTACAGATAAGGTGGTACTTATTTCTGAACAGCAAGGTTCAAGATATGGTCATGAGAACAATTTGGTGGAACAGAATGTAGGTGATAATTGCTAGTGTTGAGAAGTGAAGAGTCAGCAATTAGTGTGCTAGTGAGTTATTATACTCAGACTACACAGGGTAATAGAAGAGTCAGTCAGACTCCTGACTGAATGTGTTCAAATAGATAAATAAGTAAATCTTTAAAGAAATGAAACAGAACGATTTTATCATTGGGTGGTGTTGGGAGATTCAAGGATTTTTACAAAGTGTTTACCAAGCTTTGAAAAGCAGAAAGAGAAAAAGGGATAGGGGTTAGAGACAAAGAAGAACAAGGAGAGGAGACTTTACATGGAAGAGAGGAAAGTAACAGGGCGAGGGAAGCACACAATGAGAGACATAAACTTGGAGTAGACATAGTCTTTTTGCAGCAAGGTGAAATATAGGGATGGGGGCTGGGGTGGGAGAAGGAGACTGAAAGGGTATTGGGACCTAATGGACAATGAATGGTGCTGGATTTAACTTGGTGGTGAGCTTGGTGTACAGGCACTAATTGAAGAAGAATCAGACAGCATGTCCAAGTGAAAACAACTGCCTCATAAATTACTGTTTCTCTAATAAAACATAATTTTTAAAAAAATCCTGAGAGAACAGACTAAAGATTCACATCCCATGCTGAAGAATATATGAACTCATTCTGGGGGGAGGAAAAAAAAAAAAAAGGAAAGCTGCTCTTAATTAATACTATAAATTACAGCTCTGAATACACAAGAACGTAGACTCTGACATATAATTCAAACAAAATAAATAAGACAGTATCTTCTGTCCTTCAGGCACTTAGTTATAAATATGCAGGAAAAAAAAACATGCAATATGTTCTATTACTGACTCCATATGTTCTAAACAATGAAGAAAGGGCTTGGTGAATAAACAATTCATAAATAACATTAATGTGTCATTCTGCTGCAGAACTTGTAAAATAAACCCATAATAATGTTTTACTTAGGTATTATGAAGTACTGTAAATGAACAACTATATATTGAAAGAACAAACCTATACAAAAGTACCTAAAGAAAATAAGCATTATTCTAAAATTTCTATCCATGTATTGCCGTTAAAAGTCATGCATGGGGGCCAGGTGGTGACACACCTGGTTAAGTACAATTACAGTGCACAAGGATGTAAGAAGGAAAGCTTCAAGAGTAGTGAAGCACTGCAGGTGTCTTGTCTCTCTCCTTCTCTATCTCCCATTTCCCTCTCAATTTCTCTCTGTCTCTATCCAATAACAAATAAAAATATTTTTAAAAAGAAAGTCACGCATGTATAGAGCACTTCACATTTCAAAAATTTCACTATTAGCGTAAAAGAAGTTTGATCTAATAATCAAAATTAAAAATAGTTAAAGGACTATACTGACTTAGCTGTAAGAAATATCTCTTTCTCTAAAAGATTTTGTCCAAGTTATTATTAAGGAAAGTTCCTATCTTTAAATGTGTTGAAACAGAATTCATTTTTCTAATGTCTTAAATTTGAAGAAATATGATAGCAATTGTCAGACTAACTTAACCTGTTCTGGTTCTTCTAGAATAAAGATACACAAGTTTATAAACAAAGATACACAAATTTACAAACAAATCTGCTAAAAAAACATTTCATATTACATGTGGTTTAACAATTGTAACAAAACTTTCTCATTTCCAAGTATATTTTCATCTTTGTTTACATCTTCATTGAAAAAAATGTTTCCCAGAGTTAGATACAGCCTCTTCATTAAAATGTAAATGATATAGCAGCACAATTATAATTGTCAGAACCTGGAAGCAATTCAGATGTCCAACACTAGATGAGCAGCTAAAAATATATCTGCTATGTATACACAGTGGAGTACTACTCAGCTGTTAAAAATGATGAAGTCATTTCCTATGCCTCATCTTGGATGGAGCTTGAAAATATTATGTTAAGCGAGATAAGCCAAATGAAGGACAAATACAAAATAATCTCACATATAAGTGGGGCTTAATATATGGGGAAAGAGATGGAGAGAAACATGAACTGGACAGGGTACACTGCATCAAAGCAAAGGACTCTGGGAAAGGTGGTGGAGGAAAAAGAGGAATAGAACTGAGGTATTCTAGTGCATAAAGAAACAGCACCCATATGTCAATGAGTACACTATAAATCATTAAACTCTTCAATAAAAAAAAAAGTAAAGGTTAGTGCACTCCACACTAAAATTACATTCCACCCGAGTAGTACCAGCGACTGACTAACACTGAGTTAGAGATGAAAATCAATAACTGAAACATGCGGCCAGACAACACAGATGCCTACTACATTAGTATCATTTCCCAGGATCGTCTCTCTCTTAAATCTAATTATTAAAAAAAAAAAAAACTTAGAAAACGCTCTATAGTAAAAAAAAAAAAAAAATTCAAAAACTTTAGCATGCTGAACTGCGTTAAAATTAGTAACAGAGAGAAGAGCAGTTTAGGATATTAGAATGTTACAATCATGCTGAATAAAAAAGTAATTTATAACATTAAAAAATACTTTATAGGGATACTAAAATTAAAACCAAAGTAAAATTAGAACAAAATCCATTTTCTCCATCATGATGATGACTGCCAACTGCTGAGTTGTACTTATTTATTTTTTTTTTTTTGCCTCCAGGGTTATCACAGGCAATCAATGCCTGCACTATAAATCCACTGCTCCTGGAGGCCATTTTTTCCATTTTGTTGCTCTTGTTGTTACTGTTGTTGTTATTGTTGGACAAGACAAAGAAATCCAGAGAGGAAGGGAAGACCGAGAGGGGCAAAGAAAGACACCTGCAGTCCTGCTTCACAGCTTGCAAGGCGACCACCCCTGCAGGTGGAGAGTCAGAGCTCAAACCTGAATCCTTATGCCAATCCTTGCACTTCGTGCCAAGCGTGCTTAACCCACGGCGCTACCGCCCGGCCATATAAAGTACTTTTTATATTCCAGATATAAACCCCTTAGGAGGTACATGTGGTGCGAATATTTTCTCAAGTCTAACACTATCTTTCCATTTTCTTAACAGTATCTTTTGAGGAGCAAATAAGTTCTGATGAGGTTCAGTTTATCAAGTTTTTCCTTTCATATTCTATGAACTTATGAATCTGAAGCAGTTTCCATCTGCATGCCTCCTAAGAAATAGCTGCCATCATAGAGACAGAGATACTGGAGTACAGAAGGTAAGCAAATTGCACAAGGTAACACATCTAATAAGCATGATAACGACATAAACTTGCATAGTCTAGCTCCTAAATCCATGTCTGTCTTCACAATGATATGCCTTAGAATATCTCAACAGGTGAAAATGTGTACCCATACAAGTAAGATTAGTAGAAACACTACTGATTGAAGTGTCCTTCAATTTAGGGGGAGCTATTCTGAACTTGGGTCAGACACTAAAACAATATTCCTTATTTTCTACCGATTTTAACAGATGGCATCCTGCTTTCAGTTGTATTAATCGAAAACTGAGGTGAGAAACATTTATTTTGCCTAGGGCCACTTACATATTTATAAAATCACTTGTGGGCTATATAAAATGATCAAACTTAATTTAAATCTACATTTAGTGTTGCTATGAAAAAAGGCTCTGGTTACCCTGATGGGGCCAGACAAAATGATTTCAGGCATCCTCTCAGGCCCTTGCACAGGACATTTTCCACCTCGGACCTATTTTCTTCATTTTATATTCAGAGTACTGTTCTGCTGTGGTTTGTAGTAGGGCATGAGATTGAGTCTGAGACTTCAGAGGATCTGTCTGTCCTATAAGTCCTTGTATAGAACCATTACTCTATCTCCCAGCCCTTCCAACCCTGATCTAAAAGCTATTTTGCCAACAAATGACCTGAAGAGAAAGGAAGTAGATGTGATTCATATAGATATAAAATTTTTAGAACTTCCTACAGCTAGACACAAAGTAATCAATAAAAAAAAAAAAAAAACAGCAGCAATAATTTTAAAAAACGGCATTGTGTGAAAATCTGTTCCAAGGTATACGGAAGAGCAAAATGTATCATTATTTGCTAAAGGAGAAGTAAATTTTTCAATATAAGATAAAATGCTTCAAAATCCCTCAGAATGAGAAAAATCTTAATTCTGTACTAATTGCCAATAAATATGCGTCCTTCTGATACAAAATATGAACAAGTATGCTATGAAAATTTTTGGTTAAAAAATACTTTTAAATATATTTTACTTATTTAAGATAGATACAGAGAAGTTGAGCGGGAAGAGGGGAGGAAGAGAGATGCCTGAAGAATTGTTGCACTGCTCATGAATCTTTTCTCCTGCAGGTGGGAAGTGGGGGTTTGAATCCAGGTCTTTGAGCACTGCCTGGCCACATTTTTTTTTTTTAGTGGCCTAAGAGGTAGTGCAGTAGGCATAGTGTTGGACTCTTGATCATGGGGTTCTAAGTTTGGTCCCTAGCATCACATGGGCCAGAATCATTTTCTGTTCCCCCTTCCTTAAGTAAATTAAAAGTTTTTCAAAAACATTATTTTATCCAAGATATTAATTTTCAAAGCTATTTTTTTCATTTCTTCTGTTGTGGGGAAAAATATTCTGACACCGTTATGCTCCAGAATAGAAGAATCACCTTTGAGTTTATAGGCAACTATGCCAGTTTTACTAAAAGCAGAAGTTGGTAAGTTTTAGTTTAAGCTTTGACAGTCCTTTTTATTTTCCTTTCTTCCTCCTTTCTCTCTTTCTCTCTCTCTTTCTTCCTTCCTTTCTTTTCTTTCTTTCTTTCTTCCTTTCTTTCCTTTCTTGCCTCCAGTATTATTGTTGGGTCTGTGCATGCACTAAAATCCACTGCTCCTGGAGGCCATTTTTTTTTTCCCTTTCTACTTTATTTGACAGGACAGAGAGAAATTGAGAAGGGAGGCGGAGATAGAGAGGAAGAAATATCTGCTGCAGCTCTGCTTCACTGCTTATGAAGCATCCCCACGGCAGGTGGGGAATGGGTGTCCCCACAGCAGGTGGGGAATGGGTGCTTGAACCCAGGTCCTTGAGCTTAGTATTATGTACCTTTAACTGGGTATGCTACCACCTGGTCCCCCCCCATCCATTTTTTTTTTCTGCACATCACCACACAAATATCAATCACAATTAAACCAAGTGATAATAAAAGACTTAAGGGTCAAATCACCAATTACTGAGTGATCACATCACAATGTATCACAAAATATAGAAAGAAATACTCCCTTTCTAAAGGCATTTTAAATGTTTGGTCCATGAGCACCTGCAACCATAATGACTGAATGCCTTTTAAACTCAGGTGCATTAAATATCTTGCTCACCCACTGATTCCCACCTAAGGCAGTTTTTTATTTCAATCACTTGGCCAATAGAATTGACACATCTGACTTATATTGTGGGGTAACAGACAAATGTCAGCAGGAGATAAAAGCATAGAATGAAGCTACAACTGTTCTTTCAACTCTTACTAACACTCCATCACAGAAATCCTATCGGGAAAATTCTAAGAGAATAGCAGTGTGCAATATAATTTAAAACGTGTGCAATATAATTCCAAAATCCTCCAAAAACAGTTCCTTAAGTCAATGGATCTGAATATTGTTCTTTTTTTTAAACTTCAAAATGGCTCCTTCTTTGTGTGATTTGATATCAAATATTAGTTCACTATATCTCATTATATTTCAGAATATAATCTGACTTTGTAGGAATTGTAGCTATTCCCTTTAGAAAGGGGTCTGTTCAAATGTCAATTATAAGTGATTTTGATTCCCGACACATATTTATTTATTAGCAAGACAGAGAGAAACTGAGAGAGAAGGGGGAGAAAAAGAGGGAGAAAGAGAGACACCTGCAGCACTCCTTTCACCACTCATGAAGCTCTGTCCCTGCAGGTGGGAGGCAGGGACTTGAACCTGGGCGCTTGTGCACTGTAAGGTGTGTGCTCATCCTTTCCCTCTCAATTTCTATGTCTAGCCAATAGATAATTTTTTAAAATCTTAAAAAAAAAAAAAGCTCAAGGAATAAAAGATCATGGAAAAATAAGATGCCTAGAGCCCACCTACAGGGAGAAAGTTTTCATGAGTGATCAAAAATGCTGCAGGTGTCTATCTCCTCCTTCCTGCTCAATTTCTCTCCGTATTTAGCCAAAAGAAATGAATGAATGAATCAATCAATCAATCAATGAAGAAAATTTTTAAAGAATATTGCAGGACAGGATAATGCTCTGACTAGAAGTATGTGACAGCTTTAGCTCAAAGCTCACGTTTTGTTTTGATTGATGTAATGTTAACCCTTTACACCTGACACTGACTGATGTAATGTATAAAGGCTGTGTGGAAGGGGGAATTGTGGGATCTGGCAGAGTGGTGTAGTGAATGAGTGAGTCCATTCCTTTGTCGCCATTGCGACTGAGTGATGAGACAATAGTTACTGTAAGTACGGTGGTGCACAGATGACCAGTGCTAGAAACCTTGATGAACTGTGAAACATGATGAAACCTGGAGGAGGATCATGGACTAGAGGTCACCCAACCACTTTATGTTATTGTGTCCAGCATCACAGACTTAATGGACTGATTACTGCATGGAAGCTTAATCATTGTATGATAGATTTGGCAAATCATTCCTGTCCAAATGGCATAGCCCCAGAGAGTCAGGACCAGTATTTTTGGGAGATGTCTGGTCAGGTTAGACAAAAGTAGTGAGGCTGTTGAAGGCATACATAGGGATTTTGGAGGTACCTTCATCCAGCACATGGACCAGCATGCAAAACTCTTGTACCACCTTACCTAGAAGAGAGAGACATGGGATTGAACTCCCTTCTTCTAGCGTTTGTCCTTCTTCCATAGCCAGTCAACAGCGTCAGGTTGAGCCTGATGTAAAGTTTCAAGACCTCCTTTGAACTCCCTGAGGTTTATAAGGTTTGATCAGGTTTGAAGGTTTTGAGATGTGGGAAAGGTTTAGGGGAGAAAATTTAAAAAGTATTCTTTTTAGTGAGAGGCAGCTGGCTTCTGTTAATTTGGCTGTATTAAGTCTTAGAAACAAAACCATAACAGGGCCTTAGGTCAGAGGCTGTGCAAAAACACATACCTTATTGAGGGGTGGGTCTGGACATGGACTACACACCCATGAAAAGGTGTGGCAGGCATGGCACGCCCACCTGGACCACCAAGCCAATCTCACGGCTAGCCTTTTTGCCCAAGAGCTGCAGCAGTGTTAGGTCCCATCACTTTGCTAAAGGAGAAGGGCCCAGACTGTCATCTGAAGGGCATACATTTTAGCTTGACTGGACTGAGACAGGAAGGTACAGTCAATGGGTGCTGGTTTTTTGATGGAGTGGACTAAAACTGAAGGTTCAGTCAATGGGCAGCGGATGAGTATGAATAAGCACGGATGAGTACCCTCTGCTGAAAGACAAGCTACCTTTGCTTTTTCTTTCCACCCTGGTTAACAGATGGCATTTGCTGGTGCTTCAATGATCTTGGTTAGATTATATATGACATATTAATAATATGTATTATATGCATGTTATATATTATATGTTAGTATTATGTAACAATGTATATCATATATTGTTATCTTGATTATTTTGAAGTATGCTTTAATTTTGTCAAAAGGCTTTACATCACTGTATTGAGCAAAACAAAGTTTTTCCCCAAACCAAAGGGGTGGAATGTCAAGGTAGAATAATGCCCTGACTTGAAGCACATGATAGCTTTAGCACAAAGCTTGAGTTTGGCTTCACTGACTTTCACCTGGTACTGACTGATGTAATGTATAAAGGTTGTGTGGAACAGCAGCAAAGGAGGAAGCTAGCCAGGGGAAGCTAGCAGCAGGAGCAGAGCTAGCATTCTAATGGCACCTCTGTCTTTCGCTCTGGCTTTTGTGTGTTTTCCTTTTGTGTCCTCGCCTCCCCTGAGCCTCTCTTCAGCCAATGAGCCTAACACTTGGCCTGACCCTTGGCCCTTGACAAATATTAATGATAGCAAAATGACACAAGGTTCTGAGGGTAAAGGATACTTGATATATATATATATATATATATTTAACTTTCCGGAACACAGGTTTAGATCATCCATGAAAATCAATTTGATATTACCAGAACTGAGCTTCCTCTCATCACTGCTGCAAGAGGATCCTTCATACCATAGCATAGTTTCTCACTGCCCACAAGGAGTTCAAGAAAATGTTACACTGAAGAGGCTTTTGCCGTGTAGAAGAAAGCCTAGTATTCTAGTAAGCTAGTTCCTTCAGATTAAATTAAAGCTGAATCCCAAGCCTTCACCACATTCCATCTCTAAAACAGAATTCTAGTTTCCTATTTCCCTAACACAGCAGGGTTGTGTTTATAGAGAAAGTTAGTCTAATGTGAAAAGATAACTCAGAAGTCTGTCTTCATTTCATTCCTTAAACCAAGAGAAATCAAAATGTAAACAGACAAATGGTAAAAGCAAACCAAAGTTCCCAAACATTCAGGTTTTGTTTATCTAGCAAGCATGTTTGTTCAGAGATTATTAAATTATCTAGTAGGGCAAAGACTTCATAGGAGAAAATATGTTCACTGCACTGAGTATCAGGATCTGTCAATAGTATAGCAAGTAAGGAAATATCCAATAAATTTCACTCTGGCTTCAATTATTCCTATAAAAACTTTAACAGCATACAATAATTGTATATTTGAAAAAATAAAGTTCTGTTGAAGTAGTTCAGCAATAGAACACACACCCTATATATAAAAGACCATGAGTTCAATGCCTGGCGTGCCATTTAAATTAAAAGGCAAAAACAAATGAGATGTCCTAAATGGAAGAGTGTGTGTGCATGTGTCAAATTTAGAGTGGCGGAAAGGGTGAAGCACTAGAAGTCAACCTATATTGACTAATGGAAACTACCTGTGGACATTTTGTAAACATTGAAGGTCACAGAGAATAGCATTTAAATAGTGATCTGCTAAATTCACAATGCTGAATGTCAAGAGAGGAAAAAATTATCAACAACACAAACACATGATAGGACTAAATCTCAAAACAATTAGAAATGGTGCTATGTTAAGCTGGAGAAATGTGGTTATTTTTTTATATTGAAAACCTTGGTCTGGGGAAGATAGCATAATGGTTATACAAAAGACTCTCATACACAAAACACTCTCATGCCTGAAGCTCTGAAATCCCAGGTTCAATCTCATTCTCCATCATAAGGCAGTGCTGAGCAATGCTCTAGTGTTTGGCTGTGTTTTTTTTAAATTGAAATAAAATATAAAAAAGACTTTTATGCCTGAGGCTCTGAGGTGCCATGTTCAATCCCAGCACTAGCATAAGTCAGAGCTCAGCAGTGCTCTGGTGTCTATCTCTCTCTCTCAAATAAAATACTTATGAAAAAGCTATAATAGTGATACTTATGAAAAAGCTATAATAGTAATAGTAATTAAATTGAGATAAGTTTTACTCAAAACAGTCATAGAAATTAGCCCCAAAATTACAACTCCGTAATAATAAAGGAATAAAAAGGCAGGGAAACAGCATAGCCTAAA